>NW_021703768.1:140710290-140804098 GCF_005190385.1 Monodon monoceros | reverse complement strand
AGAGAGAGAGAGAGAGAGAGAGAGAGAGAGAGACAGAGAGAGAGACAAAGAGAGAGACAGAGAGAGAGAGAACAATTTCTGTATCCATTCATCTAATACTGGATCCCTAGGTTGTTTCTGTATCTTGGCTATTGTAAATAATGTTGCAATGAACATGGAGGTACAGATGTCTTTTCGAGTTAGTGCTGTTTCCTTCAGATAAATATCCAGAAGTGGAATTGCTAGATCATGACAGTTCTATTTTTATTTTTATTTATTCATTTATTTTTTTTGTGGTACGCGGGCCTCTCCCTGCTGTGGCCTCTCCCGTTGCGGAGCACAGGCTCCGGACACGCAGGCTCAGCGGCCACGGATCACAGGCCCAGCCGCCCCGCGGCGTGTGGGATCCTCCCGGACCGGGGCACGAACCCGTGTACCCTGCATCAGCAGGCGGACTCTCAACCACTGCGCCACCAGGGAAGCCCCTATTTTTAATTTTTTGAGGAACATCTACAGTGTTCTCCATAGTGGCTGCACCAACTTTCATTCCTACCAACAGTGCACAGGGTTCCCTGCTCTCCACGTCCTCACCAACACCCCTCCTGTTCTGTGCTCAGGTCTCACTTTCTCAGTGAGGCCTACCCTAGGCTGTTTTGTACTCTAACTTGATCTCACACCTCTCCCACTCCTCTGGCACTCTCAAATCCCCTTTCTGTGCTCCACATTTTGTTTTTTCCACAGCATAGTCACATTATTATTAATATTCCCATTTCATTATATATGTCTGTGTGTATATATATATATATATATATATACACATATATTCAAGAAGGGCAGAAACCTTTACTTGTTTTTCAATTGGTCACATTTCCACTACCTAGAACAGAACCTGGCATGTAATAAAACCTCAATAAATATATCTGAATAAACTTTCAAATATTTATCTATTTGTTTTTTTATCTGTAATCTATGGAGTAATCGAATTTTGTAACTGAGAACAAATATTTACAAAAATAAACATACTAAGACTTGACAATACCTACATTTGTTTTAACAGTCGATATCGCCCTTTAATTGCTGGCAGAAATTCTCAATTTCCATAACAGTTAAAAAAAAAAAAAACTTTAGATTTCTAAGTCAATAGCCCATTACCTTAGGTATTAAAACAGGACATAAAGTGAAATAAAAGAACTGCTATGTTTTCTATTTTAAGAGGTTTCTCTGCTCTAGTTGTTTTTATAGGAGGTACTAAGTAGTTTAAGAAAACAAACAAAATCACAAGTTATGGTTCTTATAGACACAGTAAAAAAAAATAATAAGCAGAGAAGGCTTGAGCTGATAAATTAATGCACTCTTGGGCGTGACTTTTGACAGTTAATAATCTTTAATTAATTTAGTAATTGTTTGCCCTTCAAGATAAAAATGGATATCTAGTCATTCTTAGGCCATTATTTTATTTAACACAATGAACTTAAGTTGAAACTCTTGAGTGGCAAAACTTTATTACAATTATATTCACTTTAAATTAATAACATCTCACACAAGGAGACTTGAAGATATGTAGAGGCCCCAAGCAATGAAATATTATGGCCTCATTAATCCCCCAATCTTATATTTAGTTCAAAATAGAAACCTATTAAATTTAAATTAAGTATGAGGAATTTGAAATATTTTCACCACGTTGACTAATGTTCTTAAATTACATTTTAAAAAGTAGGTAATTTCACATATTACAAGATTTTAGCACTGAACTGAGAAGTTACCTCATAAACTTGTAACTGAAACCCCAGATTTTAGTCTTATTTGTCTGCTCTTACACAGCCAGCCTACTACTCAGGTGACAGTTTTACATATACTTCTCAACAGGTTATTGGCTTTTTTGGCAGAAACACACAAGGCTCTTCCATTACAATTTCTTTGGGGCACATCCAACCTCTCTCCCTACTCACACTGAGGTCAAATAAGACTTGCTCTCACGCCAGCATGAACAATGCATTGGCTCATCAAATATTATTGCTCTGCACACCAATCTCTCTACTCTAGGGAACACAATGCTTTATACAGAAAAATTGATATTTTCCCAAACCAAAGTAACCAAACATGCTACTAACCTTGAGTAAATTTACTTTCAGCAGCGAGTCTCTTTCCTTCTCTGCGACCAGCACCTTCCTTCCGAAGCTGGGGAAAACACCTTTATTACTAACGCGTCACAGACTTTATTTATAACACCTGAAGATTCTAGTCAATTAGCTACCCACTGAAAGCCATACATATCAGGTGTATTTTATAACCTTCCGTGCTATGCCATGATGAAAAGTATATTTTTTCCAGCTGAGTGGAGCAAAACTGAAGGCTGACAAAGAGAAAAAAGAAAGAGAAAAAAGGCATTGTTTTTAATGTTTCCACTGTCCCGTTAATAACTAATAGAGGAACTTCAAAAGCTGCATCTCTCCCCCAACTCCATAGCTAAAACGGAAACCAGTGGAACACTCAGCTTCATTTCAAACTCCAGAGGATTTTAGGAAAAGGTATAATACACATTCTTATTTAAGGAATTTTTAAAGGTGTGAAATACAATCTCTGAATTAACTTCAAAGAAACTGAATCCTGATACAGATAAGAGACACCGAGCTTCAGCAGTCAAGTGGCTCTTTGAACACCTTCAGCTGTATTTCACGTGCTATACCCACCACTTTATTACTTGGGGAAAGAAAAAAGTGGACAAAGATGAACGTTTTTTACCCGTTTTTACCTACAAGAACTAAGAAGAGGTCTAATATTCATGAGGATAATGAACTATTGTTTGAGGTTAGCCAAACTTACTCAAATATCAAAGGACTCGATGATAGAAAAGAATGACTGGGGGTGTATGTTATCACACATTTTACTATTTTACCTCTGTAAGGTCGGATCTTAACAAACGGCACCACGAAACAGAGGAGAGCTTCAAGTGAGCTTTATTAGGGAGCGCTCCCGGGCGAGATTCACTGGTCCGAGAGAAAGGGGCCAGAGAAGTCGCGCCCGGGTGAGGGTTGGGCAAGATTTTATAGAGGAAGAAGGGAAAGGGGTGTGGTGAATCTGGGAGGGCGCAGGGTATTCCTTATTTGGTGGTCTTTACGGGTATCCTGGGGGACCGTTAGTCCCACCCCTCGAAAGGCGGGAAGGCTGGGCCGGGTTCAAAGTCCCCAGGTCAGTTCCTGGAACTGGGTGGTCCGGAATGTCTCCAGGGCAGTTTCTGGAACTGGGTGGTCCGGAGAATTTCGGTCTGATGCAACCTGTGAATCTGATTGTGTTCCCCTGCCTCGGGCCAGTTGGCCTTACAACCTCCATTACTCTGATTCAATCCTATTTTTTCCCTCCCATTAAATAAGAATCCAGAATCACTGTTAAGTATTTTAAAAATCGCTTTGTTGATTTTATCTTATTAGAGAACAAATGTATCTTTCCAATCCCTGTGATACTTAAACTAAAAGATTGTTTCTTTGCACGTATTTTCAGATCCTGTAGCTAAAATTATAAGGGCTTATACAAACAAGATGGGAAAAGAGTGGTTTTGTAGTCTGTAGGCCACACTGAATCCACTGATTAAACTACTTTATGTGATAAAGTTATTTTATGTCAAGATTACCTTCAGTGCAGCCGAAATTTAAGTATTTTCCTCACCTCCAAAATAATTGAATCAAATGGGAAAAGAATGCATGTGTATTTCTCCTTTAATTAAAAACACAATCAGAAACACAACTGCAGACTATCACCTATGAATTAAAATGCTAATTCTTTCAAAAGAAGAGTATATCTGATGTCCCCCTTTGAAATATAATACACAACAAAGAAAGGAGGAGAAAGATGCCATAGGAAGTCAAATACACATTTGCAAAGCTAATTGAGCAAATTCACCACCCTTTGACATTTTGCTAAAAGAAAAGCAGCCTTGCAGCCCGATAAAAGAACAATGCAAACAAAGACAGAAAAATACACAGTCTAAATTGATCTGTTGAACCCCAAAGCACTAAGATAGCCTTGTACAAAGTGTGAAATTGAACTGTGAGCCACAGAGAAAATTTTTGTCCTAACACTTCCCAAGATCAGAGGGAATTGCAGGTGATCTTCCTCTATTCTTCTATTTTCTTTTGTAAGAAACTAACCTAGTTGAAGGACAAGAGTCTTAAATGCCCGAACCCTCATCAGGGTTCACAAATGAAACACACAAATGAGGATTAAGATTTCCCACCAGGAATATTATAAAGGAGAGTTAGGAATAGCGAGTATTGGGAGAGTCCAAGAGTGAGCATGGAAGTAATTACCTTTCCAGCCCATATAATGCAGTGCAGTAATTTGCTAGATTTGTCTTATTTCTGAATCTAAAACTTTTGCCAAAATTTCACTTTTGAGGAAAACAGAGAAAATCAAATTCATATTTTGTGTTTCCTAATAAGAACTGAGCCCCTCTATCATCTCTCCACAGCCCACTTTCCACTCAACCCATTACTGAAGTGAAAATGCTGTGATTTACATCCTGGTTCATACTGGAAGGGAGCATATAATGCATTAGGAACACCAGATCCACATGGAAAATAAAGAACTTCTTATAAGCTCTGCATGGGACACTAAACAGCTGCCAAGTTAGAGGGCCGATCACACTTCCCCTTTGAAAACATCCCCTTAGACCTCATCAAATTCCAAAACACTACTGAATCCATAACTGATAGGAACCTGGCTTCAGGTGATACTGTTAACCTCCTAAGGTACTTATAAATAACGCCTTTCCAATTTAACCCATATGTCCTGCAGCTTCTCTCCTGTACCATAGGAAAAATAATGGCTCTTTCCTTTAAAAATGTGGCCTTGGGCATGGACAGATGCCTGGTGTGCTTATAAAGTTACCTGTCTGCTTTGATATTGGCCTCTTCTTTAATTGCAGTGGTGTTGGGGGTAGAAAAGCCACAGCAGGATTTTTCCCTTTCACTGGCCTGATGAGTACTATGGGGTCTGTCTTAATAAAGTCCCGTAGGAATATTTTCACCACTGTTCAGAGGAAATGGGGATATCTTGTTAAGTTAGTTTCACTCCACAGTGAGGATTTGTGGGGAGGAGCAAAACTAGAGATGTTTGCTCAGGGAGAATTGTTTCTGGATTCAGCTTCTCCTTACATACAGCCCAGGTGGCCTGTGTGCTTTTCCTCTTCATCAGTTCTTTCTGGGGAGGTTTTCCCACAGCCTCCTGGCAGGGGGAAAGCAATGAAAGGTACTGTCTCATGTGGATCTTGTTTCCTGTGTCAGTGCAGTTATCTCCCCTTCTGGACAGGCCCATGTCAGAGTACATTAAATTCAGAGAGGTAGACTGACTTAGCTCAAGATGCAGTAGGGAGGCTGCACACAGAAAACAATATCAAAAGAGCACAAGTGGACCCTTAAAAGAAGTAAATTAACTCAACAACCAGCTGTGTGGATAGGAGTCGCGTTCACAGAGCCATCACAATTCTGCCACCAAGGCTTGCTTAATATGGCTTGATTAATATTAAAATAACAGTTATACATATGTAAGATTCTGGAACAAAGGATCCCTCCCATTTCTGAAATCTCCTCAATTTTCTTTCCTAACACCTACTCTGCCTTTTTCCTCCTAGAGTGTATTTGTTTCAGTCAGAAATGGGAGTTCTGTAGAGAACCCCGTTCTTTGTTGAATTGCTGGCTTCTTATGCAGCAAATCCCAGTAGCCAGGAAGCAGTGATTTCATGATTTATTAGCATTCAAATAAACTCTGTATAGATCCTCTCATTCCCAGTTTCGTCCTTAATATTCTATACCAACTCCAATCTTGAACATGTCTGGGTTTCAGCCTGAATACAGATCCATATGTGTCTCCTAGACCCTACAGGCTCACTCTGAAGGTACTCTTTATTTTTACATGGTCAGCTCTGCACTTCACCCAGCAAAACTGATAACTTATTAAGCAAATATAGCATTAAAAGGGAAATGGTAGGATCTCAAGAATACATAAAAGAGAAAAGAAAAAAAAAACCTTTCCTTACATATCATGAAGTGAAAATGTTCACCAAAATCATTTTGGTTCAGGAAAAAAGGTATATTGAGCACTAACTGTGCCAACTGAACACTATGTTGCATTTCTAAATTATAAATTAAAATTTCATTAACTATTTCCATTCAAATGAGAACTCTACACGTTGAAAATTTAATTGACTTTTCCAAGGTCACTCAACTAATAGAGCAGCAGTCAAGAAGAAACCAATCTCCTTATTCCCCATCCAATTTCCCTTCAACTCCACCACACTCCTTACATCTCAGTGTCTAATTTCCATGTCCAGGTTTTAGAAAGTCTGAGGATACAACACCAAGGCTTTGATTGTGACTGAATGTCTCAGCTGTACTGTCAGATTCTCTGGGGGAATTATAAATCTCCCCAAGTGCTTAACCAATTACCATTTTTTCCCTCATTTTCAACAGGCATAGTCTTTGGAGAAAACATTTGCACAAAATTACTTGGATCATTTATATAGAATGACAACTTCTCTTCCAGTCAATTCAGTCTCCTTTTCTAATCATCGTCCTTTTAGGTGATGGATAATTCTTGTATTCCTTCTAACAAGATATCTCATTCAAGTATTTTATTTTTTCCTCCTAACCTTTATTATCACTTCAGTTTTGTTTTGTGTTTCTTTTTTGCCCTGAAATTTAAACAGAAGATTCCACAAAATATATTTTTAAAGGAGTTATAGAAAGAGCCATTTTCTGTAGCTCTTTAGATACCCCTGTCTAGATTTATATTTTATTCTCCCATGAAGAGAAAAGCTGTCTACTCAGTGATAGTTCATATACGTTCCTTTTTTAAAATGAGAGTTTTCTGAAGATTGCCACTGATCTATAGACTTCATTCCAAGATATTTGAGAAATAGATAGATAATTAGAAAATTAAATAGATGATAGATGGACAGATAAAAATCTGTGGTGTTTAATGTATAGTCTGCTGCCATTAATTCTTTTTTTTTTTTTTTTTTTTTGCGGTATGTGGGCCTCTCACTGTTTTGGCCTCTCCCGTTGCGGAGCACAGGCTCAGCGGCCACGGCTCATAAGCCCAGCCGCTCCGCAGCATGTGGGATCTTCCCGGACCAGGGCACGAACCCGTGTCCCCTGCATCGGCAGGCGGACTCTCAACCACTGCGCCACCAGGGAAGCCCCCATTAATTCTTTAATTTTAAAATATTAGCCATCTGTAAACATTTGACATGTTCATTTTCATTCCAAATGCAATTGTCGACACACACACAGACACATATATTCCAACAATTTATCTTACCTTCCAAAATAGCCAAGTTATATGAAATTCATTGTTCTCTAAGAAATAATCACTTAGAATTTTTTTTATTATTAATTAATTCTTTCTACATTCACGTCTCTAGTAATTCCTATTTTTAGAAATATATTCTAAGGAAATCCTCATGGATACATGATAAGATTTTCTAGAACAACATCTAACACAACACAATAAATGTCCAACACCAGAGGATCAAATAAATATATTATGGTATCTTTTATGTAATTTTAAATACAGATATTTAAAATTATGTGATAGAAGACTGAAAAGATGCTCTTGATTTATTTTTGAATGGAATAAAATGAGATTACCAAAGACCATGAACATCATGATGTCATTCTGGTAAAAGAACACATAGAAGGAAAAAAGACTTAAAGGATATGCATTAATATGGTGTATTGTTTTTAAGAATCTATCGATGCTATTTTGGTCAGTCTTGCAATCCTGCAAATAGAGCTGGTCTGAGGAAGAGATGATTATAAGCTATATCCAACTTTTAAGAGTTTATTCCTCAGTAGGCTCTCCGGCTTCTCTTTTTATTCTTTTCTTCCACATCTTAAAACTCCACAAATTTATGGGTTTTTTTCTTTAGCTTAATGTCATTAATTTTGCCAAAACAACAAATACTTCTGGATAAATAAAGTTATATTTTGCGTGTGTGTTTATATCTTAGTTAAACTGAGTTCACCAGAATATTTCCAGAGAAAGGATCAAAAAAGAAGAAGGCAGCAAGGGCATAAGTATACTGGGTACACGCCAGCTGAATCTCTTTCTTCCGTTGAATATCAGTTTCCCTCTCAGTGAAGAGATTAGACTAAATCATTTCACAAAGCCCTTCCTGCACAGTCATTCCATGACTATGATGGGAGGTAATGCAT
Source organism: Monodon monoceros (assembly GCF_005190385.1). NCBI lineage: Eukaryota > Metazoa > Chordata > Mammalia > Artiodactyla > Monodontidae > Monodon > Monodon monoceros. Next base: position 140,795,909 of record NW_021703768.1, on the reverse strand, counting down.
GTCAAAGGGAGAAAAAGATATAAGAAAGAAAAAACAATAGCAGCCCAGAACAATCTCTTACTTAGAGCCCAATTTTATTGTAATGGTTTCCAAATGTTACTTGCCCATCCAAATCATCAGGAGTGCTTGCTAAAATTACCGGCTTTCCTTTCTGATTCCACCTATCTGACCTTGGATTTGAGTGTCTGCATTTTGAAAACCCTAAGTGGCCTTAATATAGCAGGAGTGTGAAATAACGTTTGGGAACTATTGGTCAAGGCAGAATGTTTTAAGCATATTTCTTTCTAGCTTAGAGTTAGGTAAATAGGATAAGTAATAAAGCATCTGATCAACTTATTGTTTCTGCATTATTGTTTCTTACCCCTTTCATGCAAGAAAGGCAAACAGTGCAATCAAGCTACAGATGTTATTTTGACTAGCAGTTTAGAATTCTCTTGCTACCATGTTTTGAAAATATTTATATTCATAGCCATTTCTCAATAAACAATTTCCACTAAGGGTCAGAGGGTTAAAAGGCTCTTTGTTAATTTGATAAGGCACTGAATTACTTAATATTATATCTGTTGAAAATCTCAGCTTTTAATGTGACCATTACACATAAAAGTTATCAATGATTTCATCAGCTTAATAGGGCTATTGCTCCTGTGTTCAATTTATTATGTGGAACTACCTGGGTGTCAGTGGATATGGCTTTGAACATTTCAAACAGATTTATTTTTAGTTTCTGATTCAAAATTCAGTAGATGTTCTGGAAGGACTACGGTATGAAATGGAAAATATACATCAAAATTGTATAAGGGAACAAATAACCAGAAATAGAGCAAAAACAGGGGAATCTAGTCTGGTAATTAAAATCTAGGGCATTAAAAAGGCAAATGCCTTCTGACCTAACCTCTATTTCCATTTGGGGACACGATCATTAAAGTAAAATTCCTGATTCATTTCTGCCACACACATACACACCTCAAACTTGAAAGAACTTTTCTGATTGGTAGCTTGAAAGCAGAGATTAGTCATGCAAGTCTCAGCCCATTCTCAGTTCTCTCTTTAGATATGACTGATGCAGAGAACACACATTCTGGTTTGCTCTCTCACCTGTAAGGAATCTTGGCAGGACAGGCTCTGATATGAGAAGCACTGGGGTTAGGTTGTCCACTGCAATCTATGAAGAGGTGGGTGGGTATATCTGATTTAGGGGAGAAATACTGAGCCCAAATGACCTCACATATAAGTCACACCCTCCAGTTTACTAGCCTTCCACTTTTATCAGTGATAAAGTTGATATGTTGATCCTTGCCTCTCTAAATTGTATGCCTACTTCTTAGTTGATCTAAAGAGGAAAAGGAGGGTGTTGTTTAGGGACCCTATAAAATCCCTCCTAGGGAATGCATGGAGGGATTTCAGGGCCCTCTCCAAATTATACAGATAGTAGTACAAATCTACTTCAGTAGCCAGAACTGATTTTTCTAATTTCAACTTCCTGTATCTCCCCCTCTTACTCTATACATGATTACCTTGGGATTCAGTTAAAAGTCCTTGTCTGAAAACAAAACGACCCCCAGAGAATCTCTTTATAGAAGGTGACTTAAAAGTTGCAGAGGTAGTTTAAATTAGTGGTGAAAAGGGTTTGAGGGCTACTGTTTTTTGTTTTTTTTTTTTACATTTTCTGGTAATGCACTGTGGCTCCCATGCCTACCTAGGGATGGGTATGCAGCCCTGGCAAAAGCCCAATGATTTGTTCAGAGATGGGTATCCAGGCCTGCCCCACCAGGGCCACTTCCTCAGATTAGTGTTGTTGTTGAAGCTAGTGGAGAAGACACTTCCTTCTGCCTCTCAATTTTAAATTTAATGTCAACTTTAATTTCGGTTTTAATTTCCAGTTGACAATATGAATCTGGAGGCTTTTAGCAGTCATGGTCTCCATTTCTTTTGGAGAAAGTTTTGCTGAAACACAAGGTATGAGACCAAATGGAGTAAAAGGGCTGTGGCACCCTTGGCCTTTTGGCAAAACAGTTGCACAATCTAGTAAAAACTTTGATTTATTTAAGCCAACATGAGTTGAGCTTCTGTGTTTGAAACAGTTTTGAGTAAAGCAGGAGGCATACAGACTTAAGATAACTTTTTAAGACAGAAGTAAGATATGTTTATTGTCTTGAGAATTAAGACAATACAGGAACAGAAAATATTCCAGACTGAGGTCAAACTGTTGACGTATATTTTCTTTCAGTATATTTCCTACACTTTTTAGAAAACATGTTTGTGCATGCATGAATGCATGCACACAAATAAATGTCCAAAGCACTGTTACTATACAAATTGTTTTTTTAACCCCTTTTCTTCACTAAACAATTTATCATGAAAAATTACCTAATTCCTTGTAATTTTTATGCAGCAGAACTTACTATACAGCAAAGACTGACTCTTAATCCTTCTTTCCACCCTTTTTGCCTCTCTTCAATAAATTTTTGAACCTTACTAGGTTCTAGGAATTGTCCTGTGCACTAAGGATACTGCAGTGAACAAGAGAGGTCGGGTTTCTCTTTATATGAAAATTAATTTTTGGTGGGTGAAACTATATTAACAAAGCAAACAAAATAATCCCAGATAGTATACATGGTACTAGGAAAACAACAAGATTGTGTGATAAAAGTAACAGGGGAGGGGAGGAGACAATATTAGGTAGGATTGTGAGGTAAAGGTCCTTGGAGAAGGTAAGACTTGAGCTTGAAAATGCTGACAAAAAAAGAGACAGTCATTTAATTTGGGGTTGGGAGTTTTGGAGGCAGAACGAATAGCTAGTGCCTGGGCTCCACAGTGGGGATGAGCTTGCTGTGTCTGAGGAATAGAAGAAAGTGGTGGTGCCTCAAGTATACTAAGTGGAGGGAGCAGTAGAAGATCAGGTCAGAAAAATAGTCTGAGGCCAGGACATATAGGACTTCGGAGGCTGTGTAAAGGCTGTGTTTTATTCTAAATAAATAAAAAACATCACAATGTTTTACAAAAGAGGGGTGATACAATCTGTCTCGGAAGTTTAATTCACTGGAGACACCCATGGCTTGCATGATGCTGGTGGCAGTTGAGATGGAGAAGAGTAGATACATTTGTGTACACTTCTGAGGTAGAATCAATGAGAATTGTATTTGGGCATTGAGAGATGAACATCCAGAGCCTCTGTCCTTTATCTAGAAATTGAATCAGAGGCATTAAATTATTCTTGAACTGCCTTCTATGGTCTTTGTCATGTTTCCACAAAGAGCACAAAAATTTAATTGCACTCTGATTCACAGAAAATTCTGAGGAGGGAGCTTTGTTTACCTTTTTCCTTTGACTACTGTTTAGTTTCTGGAAAATTTAAGGGTGGAAGGGGAAATGACTGGTGAAGCTGAACTCCTCTGCAGAGAGGCTGTCCTGTAGGAGGGTGGAAAGTTGGCTTATTGGGCTAAGCAGCTGGTTCAAACATTTCCAATCCCTGGGCGCAGAGACTCAGATCTCAGCAGGACTCACTCGACCATTCATCCTTCCAAGGTAGATAAATTGAGTGTTGCACAATTTAGAATGTGTGCATCTTTCAGATAATGCCTTAAAAAGCAAATTCTGTGTGAACATTAAAGACTACATAGCACTGTAGAAGATCAGGGGCCACCCCTGTGTCCTTGACCTAAATTTCCTCCTTTCTGTAATGTGGTAGAGTGAACGATTTCAGTTATCAATATTTTACTGTTGCAAAATCCAGACAGTTTCCCTGGCTCTTTGGAATCCTTCAGAATGAAATGAGTTTTATTAACAAAAAAACTGTTTTGACTTTACTGCGAGGACCTCCAAAGTTGCCTCTAGCTTATCTGTACTTTTTAATGATGTCCCCATCACAGAGACTCCAGCCCTCTCAGACTGGAACAAACACATTTTGTAGGTGAAAGGTAGCTTGATCTTTCCTACAGGAGGTCCGTAGTCATGCTCTGATACCAGGGGAAGTTCCATCACTGAGGTCTCCCTGCCCTGAAGATAACCCAGCTGAAGGCACTGAGAGATGTGGAAGAGGACACTGGGATTGAATGAAGCGCAGGGAACCCAGACACAGTCACTAGACTGCTGTACCTTTTATTTTTTTCCTTTTGCAGATGATCAGACTCTGCAATGAATCTGGTAGGTCTCAGTTGGGGATTCAACAATGAAGTCTTGGTCACTTACTTAGCCATAAGAGCTAATGATTTAAGACCTTTTATAAATAAATCTTTTAACAGTACACTATGCATTTTTATTGTTAAAATTATAGAAAATTTTCATTCATTCAATAGTAATAATATTATATATATAGTAATATATGGTTGTGTATATATATATTTATTTATTTATACCTCAGCTCCCCACCTCCACCTGACTCTATTCCTTATTACCTAGTGAGTCATTTCTCTCTAAGAAATTAGTCAAGTGGATACCTTTACCAGACAGAGTCCAAAGAAGTGGGGATTCATATTCTTAAGTTCTGAGTTTCAAAAGAGGAGGTTCAAGCATGAAGCAAAACGACTTGGAGAAATATTGATTTGGATAGAACAAGTCCTTTCTGTCCTCTGGCATCTAGGGAAAATTGACAGAGCTGATGAAGGGAGAAGAAGGTGAGATACAGTGAAAATAAGAAAGAAGTAAAACCAGGGTTTCATGCAACAGGATTTGAAAGAAGTGAGGCCAGTATCCACAAATATCTCATCATCTTTTTCAGTGAGCCATGGAAAGTCACACAGAACCTGAATCAGGGTTTAAGGCCAGTACATAATTCACTCATTCTATTAGATTTCATTGGGTGCCTGCTATGGGACCAAACATTGTATCAAGGGATTTACAAAAAAAAAAAATAACAATAATAATATGGGTGTAGAACTAGCTCTGAAGAGATTCAAGTTTCAGTGGCGAGACAAATGTAATTATAATATAGCACAAAATCATCTGAGAGGCCTGAGAAGGTTATGACTGATTTAAGGACTGTGGTTTTCTGAGACAAAATTTTGTTTGGAAGGTCTCTCTTTAGACACCATAAAATCACCTGTACAAGAATTCTGTTTATTCCAAAAAAAGAACCTCTTTTGAACTGGATGTTCAAAAATAGCATAAAATCATCTCTCACCACTGCTCCCTTTCCCAGAAAAAGAGAGAAACAGAAACAAGTAAACGTTGTGTAATGATGGAACACAGATAAAAGGTGTATCACTAAGAAAGATTATGCTTTCTTAAAGCGCCACAGAGAACATGTGATTTTTTTTTTTACTGTAATTCATGTGAAACTTCATGGGTCACATGTGAATGCAAACCACTACATTAAGCATTTTGCAGGTGTTCTGGGACCCAAATTTCTGGGATGTTCTGGGGTGAGGGGGTGCAATTTCCCCATACCAACAAGCAATTCTTGGACAGCCTGCTGGTACCTAAGAATTCAGCTCAATCCTAACACTATCCACCAAGACATAGTGTCCACAGGTTAAGATTTCAGTCCCACATGACCACGCGAATGTGCGTGCATACACACACACACACACACACCCCTACTTTAGAAGTCAGTTGCAAGCCCAGATTGTTACCTATGCTTCTGACTGACCTACAACAGATTGAAGGTTTCCACCACCTATACTCCTTGCTATTGGTATACTCCCAAAGGTATATAAACATTTTAACCACGACCTCTTTCCTGAATTTCTACAGTCTATTTAGGGTGTCATGACTAAAACATATCGAACATCAAATAATAAAATACATAGGATTATGGCTGTTAGAATTACAAACAGAAAACTTTGGAAAGTGGGACACAATGTGGACAGTGGGAGAAGGATAAAATGTGGAGAAGCAAATGGGCAGGAAGCTTAGTAGTTAAAGGTCCAGGCTCATAAATCAAATCCACAAGTATCTGAACATTGACTCTTCCAATTACTCATAGTTGGGTCCTTTACTTAAATAGTCATTGTCTCAGTTTCCTTAGTGGTGAAATAAGAGTGATGAGACCTCCACAGGTTTTTGCAGTATTTGAAAATGAAATTTATAGCACATAAGGAGTACTTAATGTAAGTTAACTGTCATTACCTATTAAATAAACATTTTCCAAGGGACAGAAACTCAATGGGAGAATTTATATATATATATATATATATATATATATACACATACATACATACAGGTTATGCTCAGGAATTGGAGGAATAAAGAAAAGTATAAGATTTCCTGATGATATACCTCAAAGGTTGAACAAAGTCTCTCAGGTCTAAATTCCTCACGTGTTATTACACATCAGCTAATTTTCAGATATCATGGTAAGAAATTTCGCGCATGCAATTCCATTTAAACTGCACAACAAACTATGAGTCAGTAATATTATTACAATTGTATAGATAAGAAAACTAGCAATCAAAAAGTGAAGTGATACTTTTCAGGTCCCATATTTGTAGAAAGAACTAGAACCTGGGTCCCCTGAATCACAGCCTAGGACTTTCTGACACATATACGCCTCATTAAAAAAATAACAAACAGAGATACACCAGAAATACATCTACACGTGGAGCAACTCCTACAGAACACTTACTGAATGCTGGCAGAAGACCTCAGACCTCCCAAAAGACAATGAATCATCCCAAACTGAGGAGGTAGACTTTGAGAGCAATATTTATGATGTTTTCCCCTTTACCTCTTTTTGTGAGGGTGTATGTGTATGCTTCTGTGTAAGATTTTGTCTATATAGCTTTGCTTCCACCATTTGTCCTAAGGTTCTATCCGTCCCTTTTTTTTTTCCTAAATAATTATTTTTTAATTTAATAACTTTATTATACTTTACCTTATTTTATTTTACTGTATCTACTTTCTTTCTTTCTTTTTTCCTTCCTTTCCTCCTTCCTTCCTTCCTCCCTCCCTCCCTCCTTTCTTTCCTTCTTTCCTTCTTCCTTCCTTCCTTCCTTCCTTCCTTCCCTCCTTTCTTTCTTTCTTTCTTTCTTCCTACTTGTACTAATTCTTTCTCTCTACTTTTTCTCCCTTTTATTCTGAGCCGTGTGGATGAAAGGCTCTTGGTGCTGCAGCCAGGAGTCAGTGCTGTGCCTCTGAGGTGTGAGAGCCAACTTCAGGTCACTGGTCAACAAGAGACCTCCCAGCTCCACATAATATCAAACGGCAAAAATCTCCCAGAGATCTCCATCTTAACACCAGCGCCCAGCTTCACTCAACGACCAGCAAGCTACAGTGCTGGACAACCTATGCCAAACAACTAGCAAAACAGGAACACAACCCCACCCATTAGCAGAGAGGCTGCCTAAAATCATAATAAGTACACAGACACCCCAAAACACACCACCAGACGTGGACCTTCCCACTAGAGAGACAAGATCCAGCCTCATCCACCAGAACACAGGCACTAGTCCCCTCCACCAGGAAGCCTACACAACCCACTGAACCAACCTTAGCCACTGGGGACAGACATCAAAAACAACAGGAACTACGAACCTGCAGGCTGCAAAAAGGAGACCCCAAACACAGTAAGATAAGCAAAATGAGAAGACAGAAAAACACACAGCAGATGAAGGAGCAAGACAAAAACCCACCAGACCTAACAAATGAAGAGGAAATAGGCAGTCTACCTGAAAAAGAATTCAGAATAATGATAGTAAAGATGATCCAAAATCTTGGAAATAGAATGGACAAACTGCAAGAAACATTTAACAAGGACCTAGAAGAACTAAAGATGAAACAAACAATGATGAACAACACAATAAATGAAATGGAAAAGACTCTAGATGGGATCAATAGCACAATAACTGAGGCAGAAGAATGGATAAGTGACCTGGAAGATAAAATAGTGGAAATAACTGCTGCAGAGCAGAATAAAGAAAAAAGAGTGAAAAGAACTGAGGACAGTCCCAGAGACCTCTGGGACATTAAACGCACCAACATTCGAATTATAGGGGTTCCAGAAGAAGAAGAGAAAAAGAAAGGGACTGAGAAAATATTTGAAGAGATTATAGTTGAAAACTTCCCTAATATGGGAAAGGAAATAGTTAATCAAGTCCAGGAAGCACAGAGAGTCCCATACAGGATAAATCCAAGGAGAAAAACGCCAAGACACATATTAATCAAACTGTCAAAAATTAAATACAAAGAAAGCATATTAAAAGCAGTAAGGGAAAAACAACAAATAGCACACAAGGGAATCCCCATAAGGTTAACAGCTGATCTCAGCAGAAACTCTGCAAGCCAGAAGGGAGTGGCAGGACATACTGAAAGTGATGAAGGAGAAAAACCTGCAGCCAAGATTACTCTACCCAGCAAGGATCTCGTTCAGATTTGATGGAGAAATTAAAACCTTTACAGACAAGGAAAAGCTGAGAGGCTTCAGCAATACCAAACCAGCTTTACAACAAATGCTAAAGGAACTTATCTAGGCAAGAAACACAAGAGAAGGAAAAGACCTATAATAACGAACCCAAAACAGTTTAGAAAATGGGAATAGGAACATACATATCGATAATTACCTTAAATGTAAATGGACTAAATGCTCCCACCAAAAGACACAGATTGGCTGAATGGATACAAAAACAAGACCCATATATATGCTGTCTACAAGAGACCCACTTCAGACCTAGAGACACATACAGACTGAAAGTAAGGGGATGGAAAAAGATATTCCATGCAAATGGAAATCAAAAGAAAGCTGGAGTAGCAATTCTCATATCAGACAAAATAGACTTTAAAATAAAGACTATTAGAAGAGACAAAGAATGACACTACATAATGATCAAGGGATCGATCCAAGAAGAAGATATAACAATTGTAAATATTTATGCACCCAACATAGGAGCACCTCAATACATAAGGCAAATACTAACACCCATAAAAGGGGAAATCGACAGTAACACATTCATAGTAGGGGACTTTAACACCCCACTTTCACCAATGGACAGATCATCCAAAATGAAAATAAATAAGGAAACACAAGCTTTAAATGATAAATTAAACAAGATGGACTTAATTGATTTTTATAGGACACTCCATCCAAAAACAACAGAATACACATTTTTCTCAAGTGCTCATGAAACATTCTCCAGGATAGATCATATCTTGGGTCACAAATTAAGCCTTGGTAAATTTAAGAAAATTGACATTGTATCAAGTATCTTTTCCGACCACAACGCCATGAGACTAGATATTAATTACAGGAAAAGACCTGTAAAAAATACAAACACATGGAGACTAAACAATACACTACTTAATAACAAAGTGATCACTGAAGAGATCAAAGAGGAAATAAAAAAATAGATAAACCCACACACATATGGACACCTTATCTTTGATAAAGGTGGCAGGAATGTACAGTGGAGAAAGGACAGCCTCTTCAATAAGTGGTGCTGGGAAAACTGGACAGCTACATGTAAAAGTATGAGATTAGATCACTCCCTAACACCATACACAAAAATAAGCTCAAAATGGATTAAACACCTAAATGTAAGGCCAGATACTCTAAAACTCTTAGAGGAAAATATAGGCAGGACACTCTATGACATAAATCACAGCAAGGTCCTTTTTGACCCACCTCCTAGAGAAATGGAAAGAAAAACAAAAATAAACAAATGGGACCTAATGAAACTTCAAAGCTTTTGCACAGCAAAGGAAACCATAAACAAGACCAAGACAACCCTCAGAATGGGAGAAAATATTTGCAAATGAAGCAACTGACAAAGGATTAATCTCCAAAATTTATAAGCAGCTCATGCAGCTTAATAACAAAAAAACAAACAACCCAATCCAAAAATGGGCAGAAGACCTAAATAGACATTTCTCCAAAGAAGATATACAGACTGCCAACAAACACATGAAAGAATGCTCAACATCATTAATCATTAGGGAAATGCAAATCAAAACTACACTGAGGTATCATCTCACACCAGTCAGAATGGCCATCATCAAAAAATCTAGAAACAATAAATGCTGGAGAGGGTGTGGAGAAAAGGGAACCCTCTTGCACTGTTGGTGGGAATGTGAACTGGTACAGCCACTGTGGAGAACAGTATGGAGGTTCCTTAAAAAGCTACAAATAGAACTACCATATGACCCAGCAATCCCACTACTGGGCATATACCCTGAGAAAACCATAATTCAAAAAGAGTCATGTACCAAAATGTTCATTGCAGCTCTATTTACAACAGCCCAGAGATGGAAACAACCTAAGTGCCCATCATCGGATGAATGGATAAAGAAGATGTGGCACATATATACAATGGAATATTACTCAGCCATAAAAAGAAATGAAATTGAGCTATATGTAATGAGGTGGATAGACCTAGAATCTGTTATACAGAGTGAAGTAAGTCAGAAAGAGAAAGACAAATACTGTATGCTAACACATATATTTGGAATTTAAGAAAAAAAATGTCATGAAGAACCTAGGGGTAAGACAGGAATAAAGACACAGACCTACTGGAGAACAGGCTTGAGGATATGGGGAGCGGGAAGGGTGAGCTGTGACAAAGCGAGAGAGAGGCATGGACATATATACACTACCAAACGTAAAATAGCTAGCTAGTGGGAAGCAGCCGCATAGCACAGGGATATCAGATCACTGCTTTGTGACCGCCTGGAGGGGTGGCATAGGGAGGGTGGGAGGGAGGGAGATGCAAGAGGGAAGATATATGGGAACATATGTATATGTATAACTGATTCACTTTGTTATAAAGCAGAAACTAAAACACCATTGTAAAGCAATTATACCCCAATAAAGGTGTTAAAAACAAACAATAATAAACCTATTGCATAATAAAAAAAAATAACAAACAAGCAACACAATATATGTATTTTTTTTTTACCATACAAAATAGGTAAAGGTCTCTATATAAGAGAGGGAGTGAATCATCCTAAGATAGAAAACAGAGTGCATGCCCACCAACAAAAAGAGGCTGAGTTGCAGAAGAGAGAGTTAATGCAAAAATTTAAAAAGGAAATAAATTAAAAAAACAAGGTCCTCCAGGTAAGAGGTTAATGTATATGAATAGGATTGAAAGGACTTAGGCAAATGCATCATATTTTGCCATCAGGTGAACACTAGAATGTTCAGAAATATAATCTTCAAATGTAAAGGATAATGATTTTTATGGATAGGCTCACATTTGCTTAGATAGGTCTGTTATAATCAGTTGTTTATTGGTATTAAGGAACAAGTCCACTCAAGTTGCTTCAGGAGAAATGCTTATAATAAGAATGGACATTACTTAAAACTTGTCAGGACCTTGGAGAGCAGCCTTTTTCTGTCATGGCATCTCTCCTTTTCCTTGCACATATCCTCTATCTGCCAACTGATTTAGCTAACCATTGATTACCTTACCTCCTATGCCATCACTGATCTTTCACATGGAGAGCTGATTTGCCAGGCCAGACACACTCAAATTCGAGGCATTCTTATTGATTATGCTCCATTTCTACCTGGTAAATGCTTTGTTGCAGCTAACCGTTTTGTTTATTTGTTTGTTATCAAGGAGATTTGGGGCTAGCCTTTGCCAGTAATCATCCTTTTTTTTTTTTTTTTGCGGTACACGGGCCTCTCACTGCTGCGGCCTCTCCCGTTGCGGAGCACAGGCTCTGGACGCGCAGGCTCAGCGGCCATTGCTCACAGGCTCAGCCGCTCCACGGCATGTGGGATCTTCCCGGACCGGGGCACGAACCCGTGTCCCCTGCATCGGCAGGCGGACTCTCAACCACTGCGCCACCAGGGAAGCCCCATCCTTTTTTTTAAACAATGTTTGAATGTGTCAGGGGAGTCACAGTGTAAAACAGAGTCATTTAGACAGTAACAATTGTGTTTCAGGAAGATTCCCTTAGAAGACAGTGTATATGGGGCAGGTTATCATATCTTTAAATCCTGTGTCAGATAGAAAAGGGGGATATAACATCTAGAGGAGTGCACTGTGTCATACAGATGAAGACTATTACATATAATACAGTGATTTTAGCAATGTGTATTATTAAAAATATTCACAGATGTAAGGTTTATTGAAGAAGTTAGATGAACATTAACTGTTGGCATTTATTCCCTAGATGCCATAAAGTCTCAATTAAATAAAACCCAAATAATTTTCCTTTTTAAAAGTAGTTTCAAAGATATACATAGAGGGACTTCACTGGTGGCACAGTAGTTAGAAATCCACCTACCAATGCAGAGGAAGTGGGTTTGATCCCTGGTCCAGGAATATCCCACATGCCGTGGAGCAACTAAGCCCGTGTGCCACAACTACTGAGCCCACATGCCACAACTATTGAAGCCTGTGCGCCTAGAGCCAGTGCTCCCCAACAAGAGAAGCCACCACAATGAGAAGCCCACGCACCAAAGCAAAGAGTAACCCCTGCTCGCTGCAACTCGAGAGAGCCCATGCACAGCAACGAAGACCCAACACAGCCAAAAAAAAAAGATACGCATAGAAAGACATACAAATTGTACGAGAGCGAACTACATACTGGTTTACAGTTCCTATCTTGTGATGGGGAGGGTGATCTGAAAACACTGATATTAGGAAAGTCAGAATTATCTCTAAATAACGATACCAGGAATTCTAGGAGAGTTACATAACATTTTCTTCATTCCTTTTTACTTTTCTTGGTATCAAGTTCAGATAAAAGAAATAAAATACTTTTTGCATCAATAATTTGACTCTACTATATTGTACAATTTGTTTTTCCTTCTGAGGCAGTCTGTGCAGCTGGAAACATTTCCAGCTGAAGTGTAGTTGATAGGAGATCTTGCCCTCACTAACATATTTTATACAGACCATTTGTCTGCATGACCATTTCCCATAGCTTATCACAGCTAACCTACATTCTTATTCCTTTTGTTGGTAGTATTTTTAAAGGCATAGTTCCTGACCTATTTTTCCCTGCTGCCTTGCTTGTGCCTGCATGCCAGACCCTTTTAGTTTGAACGAGACACTAACTATTCACTGGTTGCAAGCTCAAGGTCATTTCATGGACTGTTTTGGACTTATAGATGCCCGTCCTCAATCAAAGACTATTAAATTCAAATAAAAGAAACAGTTAAGATACTTTTATCAGTTTTGGCTTGTCCAAGTTATATTTTAGTTGATATGCAACTGTAAGTAAGCCACCTAAAATTTAAACCAATTTCAAGTGAAATTATTTAATTTCAATCTGTAAAAAGTAAAGAATCTTCCTACTTAAGAAGTTCTTCAGTCAGTAACTGCAGTTCGTTTGCTAGGAGACTTTGAAATATACCAGAAAACAGGCTGGCTGGCAGGCTGGTTTGTGCTGCAAGATATTCTGACAACCTGTCAAAGTTCCACTTTTCTCACATTCTACCAACTTCTCTTTTCTAAAGAAAGCATGAAATGTCAAAATGACAGGTGCCGAAGCGCAGCAGCATCCAGCTTCTGGGCCTATTATCTTAGGAAGGAAAGAGCTGAAAAGTTGTGCAAGTGACACATGCTGAAGAGTGATATAATTTGCCAGGTAAAGGAGTGGCTTGATGGTGTTTGTATTAACCCTTTGGAGCTGACTAATTTGTATTACATCCTCTGGGAAGAATTTCTAGGGGTAGCCAGAGAAAAAAATATAGCTCTTGAGCAATAATTTCAATAAGTGATTGGGCACCATTTTCTTTCTCTATTTAATTAATTGAATGCAATCAACACTGCATAGTTAAAAGGAGCTGGTGTACTTTCATTATATTTTTAATGGATGGATGGAGCAATATTGCCAGAAGAAAGATTAAAAAATAGAAAACTATTGCAATTATATCTGTATGAAATGTATTTGCTAGTGTGTGTGTGTGTGTGTGTGTGTGTGTGTGTGTGTGTGTGTACATACCTATGGGGAGAGTTAAGTATGACTTGATTAATTTGTATCAATTAGGGAAAAGCCAGCCTAAATTAATGGCAAGACTGAGTTATGAAATACACTTTAAAAATTACATTTTACTACTTTCAAGTTTAGATCCTGTCTTATGAATAGATATAACTAACTTGCAACTCTCAGTTGCATTTCTTTATAATGTGAGAAAGAAGTCCGATAAGAGAGCATTTTCTCCTAAGTGATGAAGAGTTCTTAATTATTTAAGTGTTGCCATTTTGTGTAGTCAACAGTTGTGTTTGAGGACAATTGAAATACATAAGTAGTAATGTTGTAGTCATACTGTTTTGCCAGGAGAGGAATGCCTAAGGAATCTAATAAAAGTGAGAAACTGTTGAGAGGAAGAAAAAGATTGCAATTCCCAGAGGAAAAGTGGGAAAGATTTACAAAGTTAAAGATGAGACTAGGAAAGGATTCTTTAAGAGAGAGATAGAGATAGAGGTAGAGAGATAGAAAGAGAGAGAGGGAGGGAGGGAGAGGGAGGGAGGGGGAGAGTTATTTTAGGTTCTGGGAGAAAACAAGATTTAATGGTAGGAGTCTGGAAATGTAATTTTATCTGTACTCTAAAAAGTAAAATCATGTAGCAGCTGGGAGTTTAGACGCTGCAGTTGTACTGCTTAATAACTCTGTAAGTTTGTACCTGCTACTCAGTTCAAGTGGTCCACAATTTATCTACCTGCAGAACACAGAAGTATTTGCCTCATGATATACTTGGGAAGAATTAAATGTGATCCTGTGTGTAAAGGAGCAGTTATTCTATGATTGTACCTTTGGAAAACAAGTTTTAAAAGACTTTCCTTCCTATGTCTTCAGAAGTTAAAGAAGAATATTGCATTACCTTAGAATGATACCTCAGACAAAGAGCATTCTTCGATTAAGAGGACTTAGGACTCTATTAATACAAGAGAAGGGGGCTTTAATTAACCAACCTGCTACTGTATATCTTGATAGTCTTTATACTACAGTAGTTATATATACTTACAACAGTTAAAGAGGTAGTTAATTATATGTGATATTGCTGAAGAAGAGTTACAATAGCAACAGCTAGTAATTAGTAAGCATTTTTATCAATTGCCAGGTCGTGAATTAAGAGCTAAAAACTATATGCAATATGTAACTAACCCCCCACTTATAACCTATATGAAAATATTTTGCCAGCGCGTGTCTAGCTTATCGTCTAGCAATGAAAGTCATGCAAATTAGACTGAAAGGTGAAAGGCAGGCAGAAGCAATATTGTTGCTACGCCAGCAACAATGAGCAGGTGGGTAGATTCAAATGTGCAAATTTACAGGAACCCTTTAGCAAATCATCTGATTCTAGGCTGTAAGCTATAGTGATTATTCCTTTAGTTTCTAAAATTTCTTGCCATTCTGAATAAAAATAAAAATTCACAGCAAATGTGAGATATTGGTAGTTTCCCTGAACTTTGATCCTCCACTCTTGCCAACTGCCCTATAAGTACCCAATTTCCTGTATTATATCCCATCTATTCCTCTAGGAATACCTAGAGGGGTGTATGATTTTGTTCTGATCAATCTCAAATACAATATTTGTTACCAGAATTAATTCCAGAAAAGAAACCTTCAACGGTGGTGAGGTAGGATAGTTAATCTTTAATGGTTAGGGTTCAAGGAAGTGCCCACAATATTGTAGAGCAGAAAATAGCATAGTGATGTTCCAAATCACTCAGTGTTAAATAGCTATTTAAATTATTACCTGTAAAAGCCTTAAATGAAACAGATCAAGTAGCTTCTGCAACAGTATAATGTAGGTTGCAAGGCACTCAAGGGTCGTAAAGTAGCATGGCTAATTCTGATTGCACTGGAGAGCATTCAAGAAGAAAATGTCAAGACCAGTACTTTCAATTTGCAGCTCATGATATGGTCAGAAAACCATATAGAACTTCTACGACTGCCCTAAAGAAATATTGCCTTTTACAGGTTTTAGGGTTGATCTATCTGAAAAAGAGAAGTCAACTTTTGATTCTGCAGGTTGGAAAACCAAATGAATTCATAGACCTACCAGGTCACATATGAAAGCTCGGCCACAGTTTGGAAAAGGGTAGTAGTACCTTGAGGAATGGAATGGGGATATTGGGTAGATGTAGATGAATATGAGTACCTTGACACTCTAAATCTCACTGACATCCTTTACAGGACTCTTGCGTCTGAAGAGACAACATACTTTGCTTGAATACCTTTAATGAGCTAATTCAAGGCAGTGCTCTTTCAAGGGGATGCTAATGCTTTCAGTACCCAATGCCAGTATGCAACATTGCTTCCAGACCCTTGGCTAGAATCAGATTCCAGAATAATTTAAGGAAAGGATTTCAAAGACCTACACAGAAAGAGCTAGTATACATATACATAAGATGGGTTTCAGCAATTTATAAACATGAGGTTATATCTGTATACTGATATAGAGACATATATATATATATTCCAAGAGTGCTAGGATAGGGAAGAAGGAAGATTACCTTGGATTTATCTGAATCCATGAATAACTGTACATATACCAGAGATTCTGAATTTGAGGTGTTAACATAAACAGCTGGCCATGGTTCTCACAGTTTCCCTAGTTGGTAGACTAACACGGACTCATTGTTGACTTACATTGCAGTGTAGAGAAAAGAATCCAAAGGCTTAGGAGAATAGGAATGTTGGATTAATCTGTACATTCTTTTCACCCACTGCTCATTGTGTTCCCTGGAAGGACCCCAAGAAATTTATTTTCATCAAAACATTAGTAATTATATTAAAGATGTTAAGAATGAGGCTGTAAGAATCTCTATAATCGTCTTCTTCTGTTTGGGATAACAATCATGCTATCATTTACTAGCTATGTCCCCTGGGCCAAATAATTAAAAATCTCTGAGACTCAGTTTCCTTAATTGTAAAATGAGAATAATAATGACCACTTTGTACAGTCATTGATAAATCTGGCACAAAATAATTGTTAATGTTTTATTGAGGGCTCTCTATATAATACACGGCCAAAACTTCACATGCATGACAGTATTTAAGCCTCTGATCAAATGAGGTATGCACTTCGTCTAGCTCCCATCTACAGGTAAGATAGTTGATGCTTTGCTAGGTCATGGTAAACCTGGGATTTGAACTTAGGTAGCCTGACTCTAGGACTTGCATTTTTAACCACTATTCCCTACTATATACAGTATACAGTATAGTATTCCCTACTATATACAGTAAATTATCTATAAATATGAATTATTATTAGCAACATCCTTAACATCAGAGCCCCGAATCATAACTTCTATGGACCTCCATTTCCTGATCCTAAAAGGAAGATGTATAATTGCATGTATCCTGAGATCCCTTTTAGTTCTATTAAGCAAGTTTTAGTAAAATCAACCTTTGAATGCTGTCAGCTCATGATGCATGGGTGTATGTTCATAGCTTCCATTATAAGAATCATTGGTAGTGGCAATAGCAAAGCCCCTCACTAATACTAAGTTAATGCAAATAATTTCATCCCAGGGATCCTAGAGACTTGTCAGAAGCCCAGTATATGTCATTTTTGCTTTTACTTGATTAAAAACAGATTCTTCCTAGAGGGTACCCTTCTACCTAGTCAAAGCTCTGTTGCCACAGATTATTTTTTTGTTTCTATTAAGATTTGATACATTCATTGAAATTAGGTATATATATAGAAGGAATACTGGTGACTTAAAATATCAGAAGTGTGATATTTCCTTAATTTTTATGTAATGATTTCCACTACAACCCAATAAGAGAACTTTACTTAGATCTATTGGGAAATCGTAGCACCTTCTGAAAACTCAATAAAGGAGTTCGCTTGAAAGTGTTTGCTTGCTTCATTTAAAACTCAGTAAAATAACACAATAAAATGCAGGTTTAAGGAACATAATCTCTTTTATCATTTAGACATCTGAGAACCTAAATTAGGTCTAACATTTTAACTAAATGCATTACAAAATTCAACATTTTTAGCATTAATTATCATCCCTCAAAGATGTATAAAACACCATTTTTACTAATTATTGTAAAACATAGATAATAAAAGTAAAAGAACCTGTCCTAGTTCCAAAATTTACAAAAACAAAAGATTACAACAAGACCCTCTCAGATTCTGAATCAGACCAAATCAAGCTGAGAAAAGAATAATTCATCCAGAAAGTCCCTTGTTTGATGGACACGGTGCCAATTAACTAATTTGACATAGTGCAATTAACAAGTCTGACTTATTTATTTATTTATTTTTAATGAATTGACTGCCTTGGCTTCTTGTTTCAGTGTCACGTAGATACTGCAGCAGATAACAGTAACAATGTTGAAGTGAGAGGTTAAGTGATTTAATTTTGAAGACATTACTGTTGCAGAGGCCACATTTAATAAATCAATGTGTTTAAGATGCTTGGAGATCTATGGATTAAAGATTACTTTACTGGTGGACTGCTTAGTAATCATTATACACTGTAAACACTAAAAGCTTGTCTTTCTTAGTTGTCAATGGTACTATGCATCTCCAGTTAGCCCCAGACGTCCCCTCCCTACACTGGCTTTCTTTAACAGATATCATCCACTTCTCTATAGTTACAGATCAAACTCCACACCTCCCTGCCTTAGCTTTAATTAAGGGTGCTTGACAAGCTTAGTTTAGAATATCAATACAATAATTATAGTAAGCAGTACACAAGTCATTCATTATTTGAGCCTAAGACAATATTGTGTTTTGGACTATTTTTCCCCAAGCAAGCTGAGTCACTTGTGTGGATGAAGAAAAAAGAAAAAAAAAAAAAATCAAATCTGTTCCCATGCAGAGAAAAGCAATGTCAGAGCAGACCTCCTGGCCCTATAGGCAATTGTTCAGCACCACTCATTAACTGTAATTTGCAGGCTATTACATAGTGGTAACCTCAGTGCATGATATAAAATTTGTGTGGGAATAGCAGGAAGGTGTCCTGTTTACCACAGAAGTGATTATGTTTTAAAAATAATAATAATAAAAACTTTATCCCTCCCCAAAGACAATTATCCAGATATTTTTAATCTAGCTTGTCAATCAATAAATTTTGTCATTTTTCATAATGAATTCTAGTGAAGAAAAATGTGAACACTTAATTTGAGTGAAATATCAGGAATAATAGTCACAGAATCATCAAATAATGGAATATATGATATGGATAGGAGCTTAGAAAATGTCTAGTTCAAATTTGATGACAAATACTAAAGCTGAGGGACTTGAGCAAGGCTACAACCTCATCAAGAGCAAAATTGAGTCTAGATTTGATTTCTGCCCTAAGTGTTCTTTCCAGTGTCTTTTTCCGGCATGCTCTGGAATTACTTTAAAATGTAGGGAATTTCATAACCAGAAATGCTTTTTGTTTTCTGCCCATATCACAGCTGTGCAGTGTCATACTCTGGGATAAATCCTAGGTAATCCTATTCAAGCATTCTTCTTCCACATCCTGACCCATTCAAGCAATCATATCCTCCCATCCTCGGATTCAATTCACCTCAGTTAATCATGGCTTCCCCACCCCTACTATCTGATAGAAGCTCCATAATGCCAGGGCCTCCATGTTCTGTGGTGCCCATTATTAATCTAACGGCTAGCCAGGTAAAGAGAAAGTGTTCAATAAACATGGGTTGATTGAATTAATACCCCAATATCATGACTCCCATTTAGCACTTCCCCTTCACATGCTGTTGTCCTTTGACATATACATGAGATTATATTAAGATAACCTTATGCCCACCCATTCCCACCCCCACCTATACAAGATGTTAGCTAACAAGTTTTCTTTTCCTTTGAATCAATAGGGAGTGTTCTTGTTCCTCAGAAAGAGTACCAGTAAGAACATTAGCAACTTCAATGGAAAGAAGCCATTTAATCCTACGATTTTTTAATGCGATCTTTAAGGCCTTTTTTGTTTTGTTTTGTTTTTTGTTTTGTTTTGTTTTGTTTTTTGTTTTTTTGGCAGTACGTGGGCCTCTCACTGTTGTGGCCTCTCCCGTTGCGGAGCGCAGGCTCCGGACGCAAAGGCTCAGCGGCCATGGCCCACGGGCCCAGCCGCTCCGCGGCATGTGGGATCTTCCCAGACCGGGGCACGAACCCGTGTCCCCTGCATCGGCAGGCGGACTCTCAACCACTGTGCCACCAGGGAAGCCCTTAAGGCCTTTTTTGAAAATACATCTGGAGGACGTTTCTGTCCTAGAGAAGCTTTCAATATGATATGAAGTTTTCATTCACAAAATGAGATGATAATATCACCAGATGTGTCTACAGTGTTTTTATACAACTCAAAACATCTCTTACAATTTAGTGGATCAGGTCTGATATACAGCCTCCTGTCCCCACTGTTTTATTTGATTCAATTACAAGGAAGCACTTTTACTAATAATCATTCTGCCCAGATATCACAAGGCCAAGTGTCCTCCTGAAAGCAAATTTGGAAAAGAATGAGACCCCAGTTTTGCCATCTATCTGACACAATAATCACAGAGCCTTATGTCTGCAAAGCACTCTATACAATTTTCCCATATGCTACCGCCTCTGAGGTCATAACAACATCGTGTGGCAGGCAGAGCAGCTCTGATTGTCCCCATCTGGCTGGAGCTGTGTGGCCTCACATAAGGCAGATGATTAGACAGACCAAGAGCACACAACTAAAAGGAAGCAGAGTGGGAAACCATACCACATTTTCTAATTACATCTGTTGTCTTGCCTCTGCCTTCTCTGCATTTCCTCAAAGATATGTGGGTCTATATGCCAGAGAATACAGGAGATCATTGGATCACTGGATCATAATTTTCATAAAATTATGTTTCCTTTCCTTTTGAAAGGAAACATAATTTTATGAAAATAAACGTAGGGGGCTTCCCTGGTGGCGCAGTGGTTGAGAGTCCGCCTGCCGATGCAGGGGACATGGGTTCTTTCTCCGGACCGGGAAGATCCCACATGCCGCCGAGTGGCTGGGCCCATGAGCCATGGCCGCTGAGCCTGCGCGTCCGGAGACTGTGCTCCGCAACAGGTGAGGCCACAATAGTGAGAGGCCCGCGTACCACAAAAAACAAAAACAAAAAAACAAAAACAAACAAAAAATGAAAATAAACGTAGGTATGTTAGAAAGGAAGGCAAAACTTACAAACATATATATATATAAAATACAATAGTTAAAATTTCTCTCTTTACTTTCTATACATGAACCCCTGGTTACAAGCTCATTTTCTATCATGAGGCATATGCTTAAGTATGAACACGTAAACAGCTCAGGGCACTGGACTTCCTCACAAGTATGGCAGGAAGTCCTGACCAGCCTCCGTCTGTCTTCCTGTCTGTGTTCTCCATCGATACCTTTAGAAGTATGCAGACTTGGAAAACAAGAGGCTGATGATAATGACAGGAGACGTGGAGACTGCCTCTGATCACAAAATGAATTATATGGGAACTAAATCACATGGATGTTAATATATAATCTTTCGAGAAAAAAGGCCAAGTGACTTAGCAATAATAGGTTAAACAGTGGTAAACAGTCTTCTCTATTGTAGAACTTCTCAGAGACTAAAGCGGCTACATGTATAATGGATCCCCTTTAAAGCATAATGTGTAGTAGTATTTCATTGTATTTTGTTTAAAAACAGTATTCTGGCCCTTGTTATAATGGTAAGGAAGACTTTATGCAAGACTTTTACAGTGGGGTCTTTGCAATAGAGGAGAGAGATTGGGCTCAACTCCTAATACAGGAAAAATAGCCAAACTGGAGATTTATAGCCAGTGAGCAGAGAGAGGGGGTACATAGATGGAAAAGTACTAAGAGGCAACACCAAGGGTGAAGATTATAGCTAAACTGACTTAAAAGGCAATCAGGTATTAACGGTGGGAAATTATCGCTAAAGTGACTTAGCAGGATTTTTGCTTCAACTGGGCTAGGTAGGGTGAAGGGGTTGGAGGGCAAAGGAGGGAACAAGGTCAAGGTCTAGTGGACAAGACAGCCCAGAAAAGCCTGGCTAAAGATCATTCAAGGAGAGCGTCTACGTCAATTTACTTGATGCAGAGCCCTTTTGGTGGGTCATTTCACTGAACTAGTTGTCACAGAACACATTTTGGAAGCCTCTGTCCTATCCTACTCTATTCTTTGGGTTAT
The DNA here is from genome assembly GCF_005190385.1 of Monodon monoceros. Classification (NCBI taxonomy): domain Eukaryota; kingdom Metazoa; phylum Chordata; class Mammalia; order Artiodactyla; family Monodontidae; genus Monodon; species Monodon monoceros. The sequence continues at coordinate 140,773,911 of NW_021703768.1, read as the reverse complement.
GGTCCATTTATGATACTACCAGACACACCCCACAAACTGCTCAGCATTCATTAGACATGACATGCCAACCAAAGAATAGGGAATCCCATCTTATAGACACAGCTATGCTTGGGTCAAAATATGGAATTATACAAGTAGAGAAAATAAAGAATGGATTTAGCCCTCCTTTTGTTCAGTCTGAGTTTCCTTCTAAAACAATATTTTCACTCATTCACTGAATAACTTTGGGTAAGCCACTTAACCTCTGGGTCTTCAGTTCCTCACTGGTGTAATAAAAAGGGTTTAACTGAATGATCTCTGATGCCCTTTCCATCATTAAAAAAAAAAAGAAAAATACCTATTAGGTTTTCTGTGCTTCTACGTATCCAATTAATGTTTTACAAAGAATGGATTAAAATGACCAGGGTTCACTGTCGTGAGCTGAGGAGAGGAACAGAGGATTTTAGACAGGAGAGGAAGGAAGATAGGTATCAATTTCTAATATCTTCTGACAAAAACATGTGTTCATTCTAGTTTTAGAGAAATCCCCCCCCCCCCCCCCCAAAAAAGTGGTATTTTAAAAATGGAAGGATTTTGTTTCAGGATATAAAACTGAGGTACATGCATAAAACATAAATCCCAAGTGAGCTGCAAATAGGGAATATTCACCTTTCTCAGTGAGGAGCAACCTCTGCATCAGAGCTGAAATCCAGTGGCATTAATTCCACAATAGAAAAGGATATTGACAGGCAAAGACCTATATAAATAAAGGTATAGACACTTAACAGACTACATTTGCTGGGCAAGCTTATTCGGAGGGATGGTGAATAAATTCCTTTCAAGAAGGCCAAACTTTTGCCTTTAAATTTACACAATCAACATCTCACATTTAGATTTGGAAATCCCCTTCTTTGTCCTATTTTTACAATTAAAGTGAGAAAAATCATTCAAATATTTATTTCACAACTATGTATAGATATAGATATGGATAGAGATGGATTTTAGCTCAGAAGGAAGACTTGAAGAGCAGACATTTAAATTCACACCTTCCCCTTTTATAAAAAAAAAGTTACAATTTGATTATAATTTTAGAGTGAAATCCAGAGTTACACTTGGAAGAGACCCTCAAAGTCATCTGCTCTAATCCCTTCATTTTACAGATAGAGCACAGAGCCTCAGAAAGATGAAGCCTGCAGCTGGTGAGTGGCTGAGTTAGGTCCAGAACCCAGGTTTCCTGACTCTGCGTTTTTTTGTTTGTTTGTTTTTTCACTACCACTAACCAAATAGGAATTAGGCCAGCGATGCAGGAGGCCTAACACAGGGCTCGCCTGTGGAATCAATGTGCATTTGTCCCATGGAATTTGTTATCTCCAATTGTGTTCCTGTTATGGGATTTGTTGTTCTGTTTTCTGACTCTGCACTTGATTTGCGATTCTGGGCCACGGCAATATGCTTCCCCAGAGTACTAAGCAGTGGTCAGTGAATTTAATCTGTCACACACTGTGATCTGTGAGCTAAATTGTTACAGCTCCACCTAGTGGACAAATTCACACAGAGGGGAATTGCAAAGGCAAGGTGGCCCGCAGAGGACGAACCTGCAGGCAAGAGGTCGGAGAGCTTTCATCACCGAAAGGTGAAAGCTGCAAAAAGCTGTGCTGACAACTGGCAGTAAACTAAAGACTGTTATGGAGAAATCAAAGCATAATTATTAGAGAGGGGAAAAAACCCATCAGCTTTCTCATTACTTCAAGGACCTCTAGAGATTTTTATAGCTTCTGGAGAATGCTGTTGGGTATGAAGAGAGACAAGACAGAGGATGGAATTAATCGAATTCAGAAGTGAAAACTAATTCTTAGAATTTTCCGAAAAGTGCACACAAACAAATGACTCAGTCTTTGGAATCCGACTGGCCCTCCGACATCCCTTAGAGCCTAAATAGAAAGGTAAGTCCTGGGTTATAATTAGCCTACCTGCCCTCCCAGGTTTGTAACAGGTGTACTATGCTCAGTGCTTCAGAGGAGCCCTCGCTAGTTTGTATGTACCACCTGCCATTTGCTGTCTTTCTAAAGAGGCATGACTGGAAACCAAAGGATACAAGTAATATGCTATGATATCCTAAAGGCAGATCAACACTGTCTCTTAGGAGTAAGATCTCCAGAACACAAGTGCTACGTGTACACGTACATGGGAGGAACAGACAAAAAATTTACAATATTTCAAGATAACTGTCAACATCAGTCCCTTCCCCTTCTCCCCTCCACCCTTTTTGTACATCTTGGGTTTTCATTACCCAGGAGCCAAGTAGTTTCTTCCACATTAATTTCCTCTCTGCACGAACATCTCTGGGACATTTTGCTCCACATTAAGTACAACTGCTTTCTGAGAAGAACAGACGAAACAACTGCTGCTGATTTTTGTTTATTCAAATCAAGTTTATTTTTTTTCTTTTTATCAACATCTACATAGCATATTCAGAATCCTTTTGCATGGATGGCAATTTTAAGAATGTCCTTAGCATTAACAATTTCTATATTTGAGACACAGCCTTCTGAAGAAAGTGTATAACGCTCTAAGGCTGAGTTTGCACAAACATTGCAGAATCACAGGTAAATGACACCTGGCATGTAGCATACATTCAATAAATACTCATTGAATTGAATTGGACAGGCAGTTTGTAGTCTAATAGGTTTGATTTGACATGGTTCCTGAGGCAGCTGGTTGAGCAACTGAAGTGAGCTACCCAGAGGGCCAGCACCTGTAGCTTCATACTAAAAATTCTGGGGTTTGTGACTGAGAGCTGAGGTCAAGCCAGTCTGCCCCTTACTTGCCGTGTGATTGTAAGTAAGTTACTTAAACTCTCTGTGACTCAATTTATCTGATTAAAAATTACAAAGAGTAGAAATACTATTTAATTCAGAAATTTCAGGTGATGGTGAAAAAGATATGTAAAGTCCTCAGCACAGTGTTAGGTGCAATCTAGCAAGCGCTTGATAAATCCTGGCAATTTGTCTGTGCTGTACTGAGAAGTTGAATTTTTTGACCAAGAATGGTTTCCATTAAAAGGCTCCACTTAGAAAGGATTGAAAAAATAATGAGAACAGAGGTAATTGACCAAGAATTATGTATTATTCAACTAATTATAAAGTACTCTGAAGAACTTTTTTAAGCAAACCTTTGTAATTGACATGAGTTTGAGAAAACTATTAGGCAAATACGAAAAAAAACCCCTCTGCATTAGAAACTAAAAGAAGCTGAAGGGGCGGGGCGTAGACAATACTTTATCCTTGGGAAGTTGATGGTGTTGGTGAAGGAAGAAGGTCAATCACACAGCAAACTAGCAAAATGCTCACATCACAGAGAAAATTAAGACATCTATTAACAGTTGATATTGGCAAAAGGAAATCCACAAATATGTCCTGGACACTAAGCAGAGGATACCGATGATAGAGAAATCTGGAATGAATGGAGTGGAATGGGAGTAAGTTGTCAAGGAAATCTCATAGGATGTCAGTTTTGGAGCCAAGAGAGTTACACAGACTGGTAAACAAAAGACCAAAGGATATTGGGGATGTCTGGAAACATGGAGGCACGTTTATTATGGAAGTAGGCTGAGTGAGATAAATAAGCAAGTTCATTTGATTTGTAATTCTATACTCACATAGTTTCGCTTTTATAAACCAAACATTGTGGTCAGTAAAAGGATAAAATTTAAAGTTCTGAGTTGGTCAGGATGGTAGGCAGAATAACGGCTTCCTGAAGATGGCCACATCCTAATTGCCAGAATCCATGATTATGTTACATTATGTGGCCAGGAGAATTAAGGTTGCAGATGAAATTAAAGTGGCTAATTATCTGGTTTTAAAATTAGGAGATTATCCTGGATTATTTGTTACATCCAATGTAGTCGTAAGGGAAGAGAGACACAGAAAAATTAGTGTCCAAGTGATGAGATTTGAGACATCACCCATTGCTGGCTTTGAAAATAGAAGAGAATGATGAGCCAAGGCATGCAGGCAGCTTCTAGAGCAGAGATAATCCAGTTTAATTGCTAAAGACTGAAGTAGGTTCTGCCTTCCTAGAAGCATCCTTGGATATCCCTAAGTATAGGCTTTCTAGGAGATGCACCATCAGAACCTCTCAATATATGCTCTCAGTGATCCAAGGTTTAAAGAATTGGGGCACACAATTTTGACAAAGTGCAGCAGAGAGGTTGGCCCTGGCAACAGCAGGAAGGAAGACTTACAGCAGTATCAGCAGAAAGACGTACTAATGAAGTCCATACAATATGCAAACTGTAGGGAATAAGAACAGCAAAATGGAACAAAGCTTGGAGAATAAAACCAATGACATTTACCTTTGCAGAGGAAGGTGCTCAACCCCTGCATGTAAAGACAATGCAAGAATAAAAATGGAAATTTAGGCTGGGTTAAGTCTTAGTGAGGAAAATAAATTGACCTGTTAGAGTCAATTAAGGCCCCTACTCTAAAACTGTGCTTCTTATATTTATATACTAGCTTATTTACTCATAAATTCACTGATCTATCCTCTTGACCCTTAGGTAGGTTATTATATAAAGTGGAAATAACAAGAGGATCTATGTCATATCATTATTTTGAGAATTGTACCATGTCAGACAATGAGCATAGTATCATAGTATCTAGAGCTATTTCTATTGTTATTAGATCGAGCTAACAAAGTATCACAAATACACTAGAAAGGAGTAATTTAAGGTTACAATTCTATTTGTGTTGTATAGCTTTCCATACCTCTATAGCACCCACAGACTAGAACAAGATTTCTCAAATACTAGCAAGCATTTGAAACACTGGAGAGCTTGTTAAAACAGATTGCTAAGCCCCACCCCCAGGATGGGGCTGGCCTAGGATTTTGAGTTTCTAACAAATAGCCCAATGATGCTGATGCTACTGGTTCAGGTATCACACACTGAGATAACCTGGCCTAGACTATATAACTTAAATTTTCATTATGAATTACTCTATATTTTCCTGAAATAAGCCCTTTTAGCTTAAGATCATATACAAGGTGATTTTACATGTCATGGCAAAACTGGATATAGGGAGGGAGAAGAGTTCATATGACTATTTCCATTCAATGAATTTAGAGAGAAAGTAATTTTTACTTACAGGCTAAATGTGTGACCCTCAAGCTTTCACTTTCTCTGGTCGGTGCCAAAAAAGCAATCACGGGGACATTGTGTTCCAGACGGTGTATCTACCAGATAAAGGAGTATTACTAGCTTGGGTTTTTGAGCATGGACCCTACACTCAACCCAAAGAAACATGTAATGTGTGTGAGATATAAGCTTTCACCTACTGCTCACCAAGGAAGTGATATTAATATAATCCTTCCCTTCCTAATCTCAGTGCTTTCAACCTAGCAGGGGTCCACATATGGCATTTTTTCACAGACAGAATATCTTATTTTAAAATGTGCTACAGTCAATGGATGTATCCATATTAGTTTTTATAAATGTACACACACACAACATCCATGCTTATTTTGATACACATCACATTTGCCTTTCTCTTGGTCTTCTCTCATTCACTTTTCTTCTTTCTTCCCGTGGGAACTGTTGTCTGTACAGAGGAGAACAGAGAAGCTATTTGGAGAGGAGAGAACAGATTGGATGACCTTGGAGAGACCCTGACTAAGTATTTGCCTGGATTCATTAGCAACTGGAGTCTGTGACAGGGAGTCCTTCAATAACTTCCTTTTCTATTGTAATCAGCGTGAGGATTTTCTAATCTCAACCCCCAAATGATCTCTATCAGCATTCTCCAGATGTTGCACATACCTATTCAAAGTTTAAGTCACATAGATGTACAATATGTTTTCCAGAGCTGGTTTGAAGGAAAAGATGGAAGAAAATCAAGCAAAGTGCAATTATTACAGTGTTTGTTTAAATATTTATAAAAATAACCATTTGAAATTTGTTGTATTTTGTTTGTGTGACACGGTAACACCACTGCAAGAAGAAAACAATTGGAATCTATCTTTCTTAGAATCAAACAAGCAACTATTCTATATAAAGTACACAGACACACACACACACACACGCACATGCATACACACACACACATACCCCATAGAGTTCCATGACCTTTTATTCTTGTGATATGCTTTAATAAATAGAAAGCTAAAAATTCCAGCATAAAATATTTACAATACTTAGAATACCCTTCTTCTTCTTCCCTATCCACTGGTCTAATATTTAGGCTCTTCTTTAAAATTAAAAAAATAAAAACAAAAAAAAACAACTTTCTTACAGTCATTTCCCCAAAGAAGCCTCTCTCTTTCAGCAGATGGATGAAGGTGCAGTCACAACTAATCAAAATCCCTTTGTGCAGTGTTTTTATTCACGGTATTGCATGATTTTACTTTCCCTTTTCCTTAATGCCGTGTCCACTTTCTACTCTAGACTGTAATTTGCTTGAGGGCAGAGGCTGCACTTCCCCTTTGTTGAGTACAAGTATTTTGAAGGAGCCTGCAGTACTGTGGGCACTCAACAGAATTTTGTTGATGATTGTGATGTTTCTGAAAAGCCTAAGAAAAAAGCATACAACTCTGTCCTGCTGTGGCCTTCTCTTGCTTAATCTAAAGTAAGTACTTTTCCTTCCTCCCATAAACAATAATGCACCCAGGCAGTGCATATGGAGGAAAGTGAGTCAGAAGAGCAATTCATTTCTCCAGTGCATTATGTGACTCCTCCAATGCCTTAGAAATCTGCTTGAAGATTTATTTTAAGCATACCTGCCATGCAGTTTTTAGACTCCATAAGCATAAGACCTGATTCCACTCTCTCTTCCTCACATTCTTAATGCTTAAACTGTGCCCTTGCGACTTTTGTTAGTTAAGAGATGTACAGCACAGGGGCAAAAATGAATCTTAATTAAGGCAAACTCTGGAATTATGATTGAAGTAAGGTACATTAGCCCAGTGCTTCCAGACCCCCATACACTGTTGTTATTGATGTTTGGACAGATGGGCGAAGTGAAACAGTAGTCAATACTTCGATCTACTGTGTTCTCTAAGGATCTGAATTTTTAACACATCCATAATGAGTGCTGGTGGTGTTTAATAAATACACAGCATCCCTTAAGAGTGGTTCTGCATGTAAAAGACATCAACAAAGTCCCTGAAGCTTCTGGTTGGTAGGCAAAAGTAGACTCAGCCTGGTAGAAATGATAGGTTAAGTGTGGTTTTTCCCAATGACTTTAAGTCTGGGGAATCTTTTTCCCCAAGGTGATCAGTCTACTCACATAACCTAGGCTCTTCTCTCAAGTAAAATTATTTACTTTTAGATGTTAAGAATTCAATTACTTCTCCTATCTAGATGTGATAGACAATTGTTGTCCCATCCAACACACCCTCCTCACCTTGTCTAGGATGATTATCAGCCCCATAACACCACCTCAGAAGTAATTCTACCTCAAGGCTCCAAATTCCTGACCATTGCTAACTCATTTATGAATGTCCTTTGACCTAAGAATGCCAATCAAATTCTCTGTCTGGCAAAACTTTTGTGAGGATTCAAGAAGCCTAGTTATTCTTTGTAATATGACTGAGTGGAGAAGGTATTTAATCAAAAGTGTCATCTTGAAATATATATCCTTTTCCCTCTTTGACTTGAGATGCAGAGAAACCCCTGTGAAGAGAGAGAGAAAGATGTGTCCAAAGTGACAAAGAAAAGAGATAAAAAAATTTCCAGTGGTGAAAGACTGAAACAGCCATGGTACTGACAACAGCTCAACTGAGGTATGGCTTCACTTTCTTTTTTTTTTTTTTTGCCGTACGCAGGCCTCTCACCGTTGTGGCCCCTCCCATTGCGGAGCACAGGCTCCGGACGCACAGGCTCAGCGGCCATGGCTCATGGGCCCAGCCGCTCCGCGGCATGTGGGATCTTCCCGGACCGGGACACAAGCCCGTGTCCCCTGCATCGGCAGGCGGACTCTCAACCACTGCGCCACCAGGGAAGCCCTGGCTTCACTTTCTAATCCTCAATTTCATAAAATACTCCTATACCTTTTTCGTAATTAAAAAAAAAATTGCTTAAGCTAGTTTTAGTAAGTGTCTGATTCTTGGAACTCATATATTCCTAAGTCCATTGCTTCCTTTTTCAAAAATTTGCTTAACTTTCACCAATCTTCTGGGCACTTCACTGATATATGGGACATAGAGATAAAAAAGACACTTTTTGTGCTTCAAGTAGATCATTGGGTATTTTGTAAGATGGATAATAAAGCAAAAAAATATAATAAAATGTTACAAGTGAAATGAAAGGATAATACAGGACCTGGAGGTCACTTTGAAAATGAACAGATTGACAATTTCGGTTCAAGATTCAGAGAGGGAGGTAATCCCTGGGACAGGTTTTTAATGGTAAAAATAAGTTCTCTAGGTAAATAAGGCTAAGGCCAGGCTTTGTAGATGGAACAGAAGGTGTAAAAACAAAGAGGCCTAAGAAAGTAACATGTATCTAACAAAACAAAAAGATATTTTATGGCTCTTAAACACAAAATGTCAGCCAACATCAAAAGCTAAAGAAGGAGATAAGGGTCAGATCCTATCCCATCCTAAAAAGCTTAGACACACGTTATAATAGGTAATTAATGGACATATGGATAAAGCTATGCTCACTGCTAAGGAAAATGCCCCAAATGAGAGTACCCCAAGTAACAACCTCAGTCCAGAGATGGAGTCTAATAAATAAGAATGGCCTCAGGAGTCTCCAAGTACCCAGCTGCTTCTCAAGACCTTATGCAGATTGTTACAACTCCTACGGCTTGCACAATCCGGCTGTGCGTCTAGTACATGTGGATTTGGCAAGGATATGTCCTCTACTCTTGGCTTATGGTCAACCCAAGAATGCCCATTTATCTTTGCTTTTCACTAAACCTCAATAAATCTCTGGAAAAGGGAGGGATTCTGCAGGCAGGGAGTGATCTGCTTTGGCTTAAAGAGCTTGAATCCATCTGTCCATGATGAACACTTTCCCAGTTTTCTCATAGAGCATTGATTATTCCAAGAAAATTGAGAAATCTTTCAAGATGGACTTATTTTAGAAAGAGTTATGGATCATGGAACATGTAGAGATAATAATAATTTATATTATTACAAAATATAATAATGACTAACTTGCTATTGCTACCTTACCAGGTATCAGGTACTGTGCTAAATGCTTAATGTATATTTTCTAATTTAATTTTTTCAAGAATCCTCTGAGGTATATATAATTTTTGACCCCAATTTAGAGATGAGTAATGTAAAATTTAGAGATATTAAGTAACTTGATGAGTTTGTACAACCAATAATCGTTAGGAACTCTACATACTATGTCACTAATTTTCATACTAATGTGAAATGTACTAATACATTATTTTTTATTTTACTGTTTAAAAAAAAAAAACTAGACTCCAAGTACTAACTAAAAGCTACTATTTACTAAAAGCTGTGCTTCATGCTTTGTTTCTACTAGCTCATTTAACCATCACAAATATAATATGAAACTGATAATATTGTTATCTTCACAGAAGATTAAAAACAGAAACTGAAAAATCTGTCAATAATAATTAGCACTTGTGGCAGGCAAGATAATAGCCCCCCAAAGACATACATATCCTAATCCCCAGAACATGTCAATAAGTTAGTTTACGTGGCAAAGGAGAATTTTGGTTGCAGGTGGAATTAAGGGTACTAATCAAATCACCTTAAAGTGGCTAAATTACCTGGGATCATCTGGGTGGTTACAATGTAATCACAGGAGTCCTTAAAAGTGGAAGAAATAATCAAAAATCTGAACTAGAGAGATGTCAGCATGAGAAGGACTTAATCTTATAGTGTTGGATGTTAAGATGGAGGAAAAGGCTATAGGCCAAGAAAACTAGGTGGTCTCTAGAAGCTGGAGAAGGCAAAGAAATAAATTCTGCCCTAGGGCCTCCAGAAAGGAAAGCATCCCACCAATACCTTGATTTTACCCAGTAAGATCCATATCAGACTTACATTCTATGGAAATGTAAGATACCATATGTTGTTTTAGGCCACTAAATTTGTGGTAATTTGACATAGCTGCCATAGAAAACTAATACAGCAACTTAAAACCATTTTGCCATTTAATCCTCACATCAGCCTCACAAAGGCTGACATTACTATTACTATTTTCCGAATAGGAGAATTGAACTTTCATTCCTTAATTAACTCTTCCAGAGGTATTTACTTAGTAAACAGGAAGCTGTACTCCCTGATTCTGAAACTTCTTCTGGGCACAAATCATATTTTGTGTGACCCAATAATTCTATCAAGTTTCTAAGAGACCTCTTGGTTGACTTATAATTGGGTGTTTCAACGCAATAAATTATTCTCTAAATTCCTGTACTCCCAACCATTTCTCAGGCCAAACTGTAGAATGGTTGCTGTTCCTCAGAGATATACTAAGAATAGGAGGGATTTAAAGATAAATGCCTATTATATTACATTTTATCCTTTCCCCAAACCTCAAAATTTCAGTAAAAAACGTGGCATGCTCCAATGCTGTCTAGAAGAAGTAAGGGATTAGTGGAAATTCCTCTACAAGCCCACTCTGCTCTAATGCTCTGAATTGTTTCCTAGTGCCAAATGAATTTTCAGTCCTTTCTAAGTGTCTAACTTATTCCACCTGTGAGTTACCTGAACAGACATGGGACTCTACCACAACAGTGTTTCATTTTGAGTACTGCAGAGAAATTTTTCAGGTAGTAAAAGACCTAGGGAAACAAACAACTAACTTGTCTAGTGTTTATTACTTAAAAATTCCCTTTAAAGAAACTAAGGTACCTTTACAGTAAATTCTTTCCCTCAGATAATGCCATACTTACGATCCTTGTGGGACTGAAGAAGGAGATAAAAATACCTCTATTTACATGATACAACTATTCTTGAGTTGGAAAAAGCAAAAACATTGTACTCTTTACTATCACCCCACCCACGCACCATCCAACCATCCATCCACCCATCCATCCATGTATCCAATGCATATTTTCTAAACTAAACATGCAAGTCATTTTATTTTAACTTTGGAAATATAGGTACAAAATATACAGTGTGTAACCTTAAGAGGTTTGCAAACTATTGGAATAGGTAAATTAACAATTCTAACAGTGTGGTGAGTGATGATTAGAAAAATGTAAGTTTTGCCTAATATGGTAGTTGTTACAAGTAGAAATCAATAGATCATCCAAATTAAAGAAATTTTAATTTTGTGTAAATTTGAGTGTAAAATCACAATAGCAATGTCTATAAGATTAGAATGGAAATAGTGACCTTATAGGAGAAGAAAGATGGCTCTCTGGCTGGAATAAGAATAAAATTAATTCCCATAAAAATCCTCTGGTTTTCATTTTGAATAAATTGGAGTATGCTCCACCCTGTTTCTGCCACTGAGTACAGATATTAAAACTTGGACAAAATGCATGGATCAGATATTTGGGGTCTCTGAAAAGCAAAAAGTAACAGGCAAATTTGGAGTAGGAGGCCAGAATTCAAAAAACCCTGAACTAGTGGTGAGGTTAGACTCTTTCCCTCCTATATCTCCTTGCCTAGACTTAATTCACCAGAACCATGTACTGGGGAACAGAAAGAGAAAGTTCCAAGAAAAGCCCTCTAGTTCTGGTTAAAGGAGTGAGAAAATGAACATCTACTTCTCATAGGAAATGTAAAAGTTCCCCTATTGTCTCATTTCTTTTCTCTGTTCTTCTTTGTCCCAGAATCTAAGCAATCTCACAGTGGCAGCAGCATCTAGCAGTAATAGGAGCTTGCAAGAGTCAAACATCTGAAGGGAGGCAATCTTCCTCTCCAACTGATAGAGCTGTGACTACAAGAGAGTGGGACCAATCCTTGTTATATTATTTCTCTCTGGCTTCCCATTGGTTGGCCATAGATGTGGGCATAGTTTCAGAAGCATATGGCAGAGTGGAATAACTAGCCCCAGATTTCTAAACAGAGGATAGAAAAGAGGAGACCCAGGCAACTAGAAGGTAATGGAGAGATTACAGAGAGGGAGAAGCTTGGAAAAACAATCCCGTAAAGTTGTTTATGGAATCCTGAGTTTACACCCAAGAAGCACATGCAAGGATTTGCATTATTCAGCAAAGAAAAGGCTGTGAGAGCCAAACTAACAAATAGCTTACCTCTCATACCCCAAATGATCACTGGATGATGCACACACAGGATAAACCTGAATGTCACTGCAATTTGAAAAATGAACTGATATTGGGATTATAACTGACAGAAAGCAGTATGAACTTGTGACCTGAACCTAACTAGACTGATTTACCAAAAATATAAGCATTCTGCATAAGATTTAAACAAAACCCAGAGTCTTATGACATAATACTCATAATGTTCAGGATATAGTTCAACATTACTCAGCATATAAAGAACCAGACCAATCTAAATTCACATTTTAGGGAATCCCCTGGTGGTCCAGTGGTTAGGACTCTGCGCTCTCGCTGCTGAGGGCCCGGGTTCAATCCCTGGTCAGGGGACTAAGATCCCACAAGCCACATGGTATGGCAAACAAACAAACAAATAAATAAATTTGCATTTTAAAAAATCAACTGATGCCAAAGCTGAGATAACACATATGTCACAAAGACTTGAACCAGCTATTATAAAAATGCTCAGCAAGTAACTGGGACCACTGCTGAATTCAACAAAAAAATAAAACTTCTCAGTAAGGACGTACAAGATATAAATAAGAACTAAATGGATAGTTTAGGACTGAAAAATTAAATAACAAAAATGGGCTGAATGGGCTTGATAGCAGAATAGAGATTACAGAGAAGTCAGTGAACTTGAAGATAGATTGACAGAAGCTATGCAATATCAAGAATAGAGAGAAAGATAGTGGAAAAAATGAAAAGAGTCTTGGAAGCTTATAGGATTGTATTAAAAGGTCGAATATTTGTGCAAATGGAGTCTGAGAAGGAGAGGAATGCAGCACAGAACATATATTTGGCTAATAATAATAATGACAACAACAACAACAGCAACCCCCCTACAGATTCATGAAGCTCAGCAGATGCCAAATAGGATAAACCTAAAAAAAGTTCACACCCCTCCCTATATCAAAATAAAACTGCTAAAAATTAAAGCAAAGAACAAAAAAATGGAAAAAAAAAACAAAAAAAACCTTGTGGCTGTCCCAATAGGAAATAAGAATTTAAACAAAAACTGTAGATCTCATCAGAAACCTGAAGGCCCAAAGAAAGTGGCACAGCATTTTTAATGTGATGGAAAAAAAGTCTTTCATCCCTAAATGCTATACCCAGTGACAACATATTTAAGAAATGAAAGTGAAATAAAGGCATTCTTAAACGGAGAAAACTTAAGAGCATTCCTAGCCAGCAGACCTGTTTTAAAAGCATTGCTAAAAGAATTTTATCAGAGAGAAATAATACTGGAAGGAAATGCTGAACAAATTTAATGAAGGACAGCAACAGAGATAATATCTGAGTAAATATAATAGACTAATCTGTTCCTCTTGATTTCTTTAAACTGTGTTTCACAATTGAAAGCAAAATTGTAACATTGTTTGATGCTATTATCAATGCATATAGATGTAATATATAAGGTTACTATACAATAAAGGAGGGAGAGTAAAAGGACCTATATGGTAGTGAGATTTCTACATTCCATTTGGAGTGCTAAAATACTGATTTTAAATAGACTGGAAAAAGTTAAGTATGTATACTATAATCCCTAGAGCAACAACAACCAAAAAACTTATACACATATTTTAATTTAAAAAACAACATACAGATTAGAATGGATATTATGACTTTGAAATACTTATAATAAAGCAAGAAAGGGAAAACAAAAGAACAAACAGCAGAGGAAATGAACAGAAAGCAAATAATGTGATGGTACAACTAAATAAAAACATATTAATCATCATAAATGTAAATGCCCCAAACACACCAATTAAAAGCCAGGTATTGTCAGCATGGTTTAAAAAATTATACATACTATATATATGATCTGTATAAGAAACTCAGTTCACACATAATGATATAGTAGGGTAAAGTAAAAAGATGAAAAAGATATACACTAATTTAAAAACAAACAAATAAACCGGGGTGACTACATTAATATCAGGCAAAGTTGACTTCATAGCAAAGAAATTATCAGGGACAACTGCAGACATGATAATAAAATGATCAGTTAATTAAGAAGTCATAACAATGTTAAATGTGTATATACCTAACAAAAATCATTAAAGTACCTGAAGCAAAAAATGACAAAACTGCAAGAAGTTGACAAACTTGTAATTACAGTTGGAGACTTCAACGTCCCTCTTTTAGTAAAAGATACATTGGGTAGGCAAAAAATCAGCAATGTACAGGAATGAGCAAAACCATTAACAGGAAAGAGCTAATTGACATTTAAAGAATGCTGCACTAATCAAGAACACAGTACACATTCTATTCGAGTACTCAAGAAATATTCACCAAGATAGACCATGTCTTGGGTACAAAAAGTAAAAACTTTAACAAATTGAAAAAAATTGAAATCATACAAAGTATACTTTGTGAGCATTATGGAATTAAACTAGGAATCAATAACAAAAAATAACCAGAAAAGGTCCAAACATTTGGAAATTAACACACACCGAATAATCCATAGGTTAAAAAGAAAGACATAAGGGAAGTTAGAAAGTATTTTAAACTGAATGAAAATGAAAATTCAACAAATCAAAACTAGCAAGATGTAGGTAAAGTGGTGATATAAGGAGAATTTATAGAATTAAATGCTTATATTAGAAAATTTTAAAAAGTCTCAAATCAAAAATCTTATTTTCTACCTTAAAAATGGCAAAAGAAGAGAAAAGAGAACTGAAAGCAAGCAGAAGGATGGTAATAATAAAGACAAGAACATAAATCAATGAAATTGAAAAGAGAAAAGCAAGAGAAAGTTTAGTAAACAAGTCTCAGTCTTTGAAAAGATCAATACAAGATAAACTTCTGACAAAACGGACAAAGAAAAAACAAATTACCAGTATAAAGAATGAAAAATAGCATATCACTACAGATCCAGAGAAATTAAAAGGTTAATAAATAGTAGTGCAAACAACATGAGCAAAAATTTAACAAGATTAAAGGAACCAATTCCTTGAAAACCAGAAACTGCCAACATTCAGTCAAAATGAAATACAAAATAAGAAGAGTCTGATACCTATTTAAAAATTAAATTTATAGTTAGAAACCTTCTGAAAAAGCAACCTCCAGGTACTGGGGTTTTATACTTCATACTTAAAGAATAAATAGTACCAATTCTGTATAATCTTTTCCAGATAATAGAAGAAGGAAAGAATTTTGGGATTATATGATGGGTTGTTGACCTTTAAGGCTACTTCGAAAGAGGGACTTGCGTTGTAGTGCAAAAACATATTCACAGTAGTCAAAAATTATGAAAACTCAGTGAAAGGATTTCAATTATGATTGAAGTTGGCTGGTCCTACTCTCACTAAAATTGGTAGGAAAAAAGGTGTATCTCTCCAGATTACAGATGAAAACAACATAACGTTCACTTTTCTATTTTCTAGATCGTCAGAGTGGCTGGCACTATTGTTTACATTTAGCTGTGGAATTCTCTTGGGTTGGTCAAAAGGTTCGTTCGGGTTTTTCTGTAACATCTTATGACAAACCTGAAGGAAAATTCTGGCCAACCCAATATCTTTGTTCTTGCTAAAGAAAGCCCATGCTTTCTTAGGGTGTTGGACCTAATTTTTTCTCATTCATGGATGCCTCACCTTTTTTTCAGGTGATTAGTTTAGACCTGAGTATGACACAAGACATGCCATGAGACATGAGAGGATGTCAGCTGGAAGGCTTAAAAGAAGGTTTTTGTTTTGTTTTGTTTTTCCCTCATAAAAATGGAGTATAAGATATGAACGTTCTTCTTTCACTTTCTGTAGGTATTGACATCCACATACAATGCCTTGAAAAGTGTCAACAATCACTGGATTAGGCATAGTGACAGCCTAAGAGCACAAGGCCACACAATAAAGACAAATTGAAACATGGAGAAAATTTGATGAAGTTATTGAGCTATATAATTAACCAATTCTGGAAACTTTCTAAGACCTTTTTGGTTTGTGAAACATAAATGCCCTTATAGTTTAGTGAATATTTGTTGGATTTTTCATATTAGTTGGAGAAGAAAATGTCTTAGATGATATGGGCACACTTTTCTATAATCATTTATAAATAGTTTTCTAGATTTCAGATTAAACAGAAAGGCCTTAACATCCTAACATTTTTGTTTAGGTGCAAATATCTATAAATCTTATAAAACATGGATGAGGAAATGGAAAGTAATAGAAAAAGAAAAGTATTCTATATGATCTTGTATTTCACAAAAAATATTGGAGGTGTTTGTAAATGATAATGCAACATTGGATAGGAGAAAGGACTTTGATCTGGCAATTGGGGGACCTGAATTCTTGTCCTTACTTTCTTCTTAACTAACTATATTAACATTGGTAAATGACATCATCACTTTTCTACCTTAGTTAATGTTTTGTTAAATGAGGAGCTTGTACTATAGATATTCTAGGTCCTTTTCTGTTTGTGAGCAAATGATTCTGATTCTATTTTAATCTGCAACATTGAATGATGGATGAAATGCCCTAACACTGTGGCTCTTCTATGCATTATTTAATGGATTTGGAGGGAAAGAAAAAGACTGATATAGCAATAATACTGTGATAAATATTATAAGTGAAAATAGAAAAACTAAAAAGCCACATACAGTTTCAATGGTCAAGTTCTTCATATAATAGGGATATACAAGACGTATATTAAAATACAATACATATATTAAAATATGGAAGTTTGAATATTGCACATCCCATAAACTTAAAAGGCAAAATTCAACATTTGATATAATATTAATTTTTTAAAAAATATTATGAAAATATTCTCAAGTGATCAAGACTGGCAGCTGCTTTAATTGGTCAATATTCTTCAATTCTAAAGTCTTTAGTAAGTATGAAACTTTCAGTAGAAAGGATTAGAAAATATGAATTTTAAATCTGACATGGGATTATAGACATTTATAATTACTTGACAATGAATTGAGATGTAAATGAGGCATGTGTCTAAATTTTAAGATTTAGAAAATTTCAGAATTTATTGCAAATGGTCAGCATTTATTTAACAATAATTTATTACTTACTATGTGCCAGACACTCTTAAAAGCAGTTAGAATGCATGAGCAACAAAAGAGGTGAGTCACTATGGAGCTAAGATTTTATGTTTGATGATAATAAATGCTATAAAAAATTAAAATGTAAACCAAAGTGAGTGGGTCTGCAGTGCCACACGGTGGGTAGGATAAATTATAATATTCATAGGAAGGTCAGGTTGTGCTTCATTGAGAAGGTAATATTTGAGCATATACATGAGAGAAACAAGAGCGTTAGTTATGTGGATAACTGCGTGCACTGTTCTAAGCAGGGAGAATTACTATCACAAAATCCTAATCCAGGAGAACGTCTTGCTTGTTTGTAAAAGAGCAGGGCTACCAGTGCAACTGAAATGGAATAATCAAATGGTAGGAGATGATGTCAGAGAGTTGATGTGTGACAGATCCCGTAAAACTCTGTAGGCTATTATAACAAATTTAGCTTATACTCTGATGGAAAAAGAGAATCAGAGAGTTTTTAGCATGGGAATAATAATATATACTTGAAGTTTAAAGATAGTACTCTACCTTCTGTAAGTAGTGAACAGAAGAAGCATTTAAGAGTCTATGTAAGTGGTGCAGATGTGAAATGATGGTAGAATCTCACTAGGATGGCTATAGTAGAGGTGGTGGAAAGTACTCCAATTGGAAATGTTTTCTAATTGGAACCATTAGGATTTCTTAGTGAATAAGTTATGCGATTTAAGAGAAAGAGAAGAGTCAAAAAAGAAGCCATGGTTTGGGGCCTTAGCAATACAAATAATGCAATTGCCATCAACTGGGATAGAGAAATCTTAAGGGGTGTGTGTGTGTTGAGTTTGACATGTCTATTGGAAATGCAAGTGCAAATGTTGAGTAACAACTGTATATATGATGCTGGAACTTCAGAGGGTAGTCTAGGTGGTCGGTATAAACTAAGGGGCGGGGGGTGGTCTGGAAGAAGAGGAATAACCAGCAAAGGAAATTAAAGAAATGGTGGCAAAGTCATAAGGAAAACCAAGAGTGTAATGTCCTAAAAATCAAATGAAGAAAGTATATCTGGACGGAAGAAGTAATTGTTGCTGCCAAATACTATTGATAAATCAGATAAAATGAGGACTGAGGATTGACCAAAGGAGTTTTCCAAAACAACAGCAGCCAGATTCTGAAACTCTCTTTCACTCTGTCAAAACAACCAAAATATCAATAAGGAGAACAAATAAAACCACAAAGGATAAACATCTTCAGCATTACTAGGAGGCAGAGAAGCAATCTTTCCTGTAAGTAGAAGAAAAACAGGAACACATTCCTATAACCCCTACCTGTGGCCACCATCACAAGACTGTGTGTGGGATGGGCAGAAGAAGGGTGGCTGAAAAGATTATGAAAAATAGCAGAGAGGAATTGAAGTCATAGGAAGCACAGTTAAAATCACTCTCAGAAACAGAAAGCAAAACAATAAATGTAAAGAAGCTGAACATCAAAGATATTCCTGAACTAGGTACCATACTCCTGAAATAAAATAAAAGAAAGCAGACCACATACAGGAAATTATTGTAAAATGCTAGACATGCAAATAAAAGATCTGCTGATGAAAAGACTTCCTCCCAGAATAACCGTCATATAAAGAAAATTGAAATACAGCACCCCAATTTGAATTAAATATCCTCAAATGAGCATTTTTTGAAGTATTAAAAACACCTTGATACAGAAACACAAAAAACTAAAAGAGGAAATGGAAAAAAAATAAGAAGTATTAAAATTAGTGTTGCTTGAACTAATGACATAAATGGTAGAAAAAGACAAAATCTCATCAGAAATAAAGACTAAATTGGAAGGTGCACAAGAAAGACTACAATTAAATACACACTTAAGATGTGGAAGAAAATCACAAAAACCAAGACAATGAAAATGAGATCAAAAAATAAGTAAAAAGGGATGAAAAGAAATTGATTGATGGCCAGACATTCATGTTATTGGTGTCTCTGAGAAAGACAATTAAAAAAACATGGAAATGAACTAATATTTAAAATTATAAATCAAGAAGAATTTCTAGAAATTAGAGAAGATCTTAATCTACACATTGAAAGGGCTCACTGAGTACATGGGAAAATCAATAGAGAATGATCAACTCTGAAACATCCTGGAAAAACTACTAGACTTTAAAGATAAAGAAAAACCCTCAGGGACTCAAGGTTAAAATATCTATTCAATCATTTAACTTCGAGAGTTAGATTAACATCTTATTTTTCAAAACACACAAAAAGAAAAGCAAGAGTGTAACTTTTTCATAAATGGTATTGAAACAGTTGAACAGCAATTTGGTAAAGTATATAGCTGGACCCATTGTCACACCATACACAAGCATAAGTTCTTAATATATGAACATTCTAAATGTAAGAATGTGGAATCTACACAAGGACTAGAAAAATATGGATAAATTCATTGTAGAGTTAAGACTTTCTAACTATAACTAAGGATCCATATGAAATGAAAGAAAATAATAAATTTTACTATATTAATTAAGAAGAAACATGGTAAAAATAAAACTGTAAGCACTAGGAAAGACAAATGAAACTATCTGTAATATTTATCACAAATGAAGGGTTAATATTCATAATTTATAAAAGCTTTTAAATTTGCGGCTAATAGGACCAACAACCCTATATTGGAATGAGCAAAATATCGCACTAATCACAAAAAGAGATGTAAAAATGGCCATTAAACATATGAAGAGATATTCAATATCACTTAGATTAAGATAAATGCAAATTCAAATGACAATGAGATACCATTTCTTTCGCTTCAGATTGGCAAAAATTCAACACCTTACAATAACCTCTGTTGGCAGGGCTCTGGGTAAGTAGGCTCTTTCATACATTGATGGTGGGAATGTAAGTGACATAACTTCTATAGATAAGAATTTGACAATATCTAGCAAAATATCCATCTAAATTTACTTGTAATCCATTAGTCGTATTTCCAGGAATTTATCCTGAAGATTCATCACTAAAAATATAAATATGCACAAATAATAGTTATTTATTTCAGTTTTTGTAGTCAGAAAATATTAGCAGTACTTAAATTTTCAAACATAGGAGATTGGTTTAATAAATTATGGTACATATAATGGAGTACTTTCCAGCTATAACCACGAATGAATAAAAAAAGATTTCTATGAATGACATGGAGTACTTTCCAGGATATAATTTAAGTGGGAAAAATGTGCAAAACACATATAGCATGCTACCTTTCGTGTAAAAAAAAAGAAGATATTCATATGTTTACTTTTCGTTAGAAAAAACAGCAAAGAAAGGATAAACCAAAAAAGACAATGTAGTTGGTTATCTACAAAAGGGAGTGAATGTGTTGAAAGAGATAGAGCAGGAGTAATATTTCTGTTACTAAAATTATTGTGTAGTTTCTTTTGAAAGTTAGATTAATAGTCTATGCCTTAAAATTAAATTTCATTGTTTATTTCCCATAAGAATGGGAAGGATGAAATATTCTAAAACTGAAAGCAAACTAAAACAAAAAAATCTAATTGTATTACAAATAAAATATCATAATCACACAGACAGGTAGGATAGAAGAAAGGAAAGAAGGAAGGAAGGAGAAAGGAAGGAAGGGAGGGAGGGAGGGAGGAAGGAAAGAAGGAAGGATTAATTCAAATAATTTATTTGGATCATAGTATTTGTCTATATACCCTCTGTACTGGAGAGTCCAGGTGGAAGCCTAAACTTTATTTTTTTTTCAGTAGCTTTGCTTCTTACAGCGGTTTGTACATAAAAACTCTAAAACTGTTTTAGAATCCTAAATTACATCTACTATTTTAGATGTATTATAGGATTGAGCATAAGAGTAAATGTGTTGATGTTGTACAGAGCCAGCGTTCTCACTAAAGGAAGAATGAGAAAAACAAATAAGGAATGAGGTAAGGGAGAAAGAACCCTGTGAGAATGGATTGGAATTAAATGTATTGCTATGAAGTACGTAGTTTCTAAAATATGCATATATGTGTAAATTAATGTTTATGTGCACATGTATATATGTATGTGTGTGTATAAGTGTAAACATTTATATTTGTATGCATATGTATGTATGTATGTACATATATGCATATATTTCCTAGCTCTGATTGCTGAAAGGACTATAGGAGCAAAGACACCTTAGTAGCAATGAGCACAACTTGTGCCCAAATCTTGATCGCTATGATCAGTACCCACTAAAGGGAACCAGAGCTCCTCACAGAAATGGTCGATTCCATAGGCAGTGTAGGGTAGGTACAAAATGAGCCTGGAACATCATGTTATGCCAGAAAGCAAGGAAGCACTCAAAATATGATGAGGGCATATCACAAAACACAGGAGCCAGACTGAAGGGCTTCCCAATGGCCAAATCTAGACAATGTTAGTCAAAAATGATGAAGTACAGACATGGATTATAAACTAACAAAGCATAAGAAATCCCGAGTCCATATAATACATAATAAATAAATAAGAGAGTAGGAAGAGATTTTGCTTATAGTAAATTGCTGAATGACAGCTGGTAAATGTGGAAAGGCGGCTGGAGTTGGAAAACCATGGTTGTGTGACAAACATAGTAAAGCTTGGAGACAAAATTATCATGGATGCTAAGTCTAGGGGGGGAAATTTTGAAAGGGAACAGGAAATTTCCATTGATGTTTCTCTTCACAGACTGTTTACTAGTTGTTGGGAGAAAAAATAATAACAGTAATCATAAAATGGAGAAATCTGATGACACTTGGGATATGTGAGCGGAATTAAAATTAGCAATGTTGGACAGATGGAAATTGTGTGCCTCCAGATGTGATACTGCAAGATGGACATAATATTACTTATTTCGGCCCAAAAGAAGGAATGTTCTTTTCTCATTAAGTAAAATAATGTGCCTTGGGATATATTTTATTTTTAAGAAATATCAATGCCATAAAAGATAAAAACTTGTGGAAATGTTTCAAATAAGTAGGCTAAAGAGATATGACAATGACATGGAATAACTAACTCTTTGCTTTGGCACTGGCAGTGGGGGTGGGAAGGTATAGAGACATTATTTGATCAACTGAAAAATTTGGAATATGAATGGCAGATTAGATACAATTATTGTATTATATAAATGTATGAAGATAATAACTGTGCTGGAGTAATAAAAGAAAATATTTCTATTCTTAGGAAATATGCAATGAAGTATTTAGGATTAAAAAGCCATCGATGATATATGTAACCCATCTTCTAATGCTTCAGAGAAAAAATCAGAGGGTTTCTGTTTTTGTGTGTATGTGTATGTGTGTCAGGGAGTGAGAGTGGAGTAGGTAGGGAATGTGTGTGTGTGTGTGTGTGTGTGTGTGTGACAGAGAGAGAGAGAAATAGAGAGAGAGAGGAAGCAAATGGGATAAAAGTTGGCAATAAGTGAACATAAGTAAAAGGTATATGGTATGCTTAGCACTATTGTTACTGTTAGAACTTTCGTAAGTTTTGAAAATATTTCCAAATAAAAAACCTTAAAAAGCATCAACCATTTGGCAACATAGAAGTTAGCGATGATTTTGTCATGGTAATTTTTGAAGGTGTGGCAGGATGAAAGCCAGACTGAAGTATGCTTTAAAAATATGAAAACTGAAGATGTAGAAAACTTAAGTATAAACGTATCTTTCAAGAAGGCTTTCCTGCCCAGTAGAGCATGGAAAAGGATTTTAACTGTTAGGAAGAAGTAGAGTTAAGAGAAATTTTCATCAAAACTGGGAGTAAAAGCTGCCTATTATAAGCAGATTATTCTTTGCAGAATTAAAGGTAATAATAGAAGAAAGTGAAAGAAAGCTAGTGTAGTGATGTCCTTGAACAGGCATGAAAGGATAGAATCCACTGTGCATGTGGAGAATGGGGATTAGATATGACATCTATGTTTCAATGATGGTACAAGGAGGGGAGGAAAAGTGAATGGCGTGGGTACTGCTGAGGAGGCAGATGTGTTGAGGGAAGCCTCTGAAAGTTCTGTACTTGCCATGAATTAGCTACTTTATTAGGTGCCAAAGATGTAAAGATGAACATGAAATAAACCCTGCAGTTGAAGAGTCTGTGGTCCAAGGAGAGGAGACCAACAAGAAAAAAGGCCATTTCAACTCACACAGTGCTGCATTCTGAGTCAGGGAAGGCTTCATAAAGGAAGAATTATCTCATCTGAGGTCTTGAGACTACGGAGGCATCAACCAGGTTAAAATACGGTGGCATCAAATCTCTTGGCAGAAGCCTAGAAAGGAGACTGTATATGATGAGGTATTGCATGTAACTCAGTAGGGTGAGAACATGGCCTTTCAGGTGGTTTGAACATAGCATGAGATGAGGCAAGAGAAACAAGCCAAGGTTAGATAATAAATGTCCTTCTCTGCCATGTTAAGGAGTCTGATCAGCATCTTCAAGACAGTGGTTGGCCATTTAAAATAGTGGTAGGTAGACAACACGATCATTTGCTTATTAGAAGACTACTCTTACTGCTGTTTTGTGTGTCATAATGAAAAGAGCTAAAAACTGTGTGCTGAGTGCTAAGCAATGTACAAAGCTCCTTATATATGATATCACTGATCCTTACAACAGCGCCGTGAACTAGATGCTGTTACCACTCACATTTTATAAAAAGGTTAGCAAAAGAACAAGTAATTTAATGAAGGCCTACAATACACTACACAATACATTAGGTACTAGGGATAGAGTAGTGAACAACACAAAGTCAGTTTCTGCCTTTAAAGTGAAAAAAAAAAAAGTGTGAATAATAAGCAGTAAATTTCTGGAGCTGTTCCCTTGCTATGAACAAGATGAAACAGGGATATTTCTCGAGTATGAATCAGAGTGGAAGTGGAAGCTTTTTCAGTTTGGGTCATTAAAATAGGTAACGCTGAGTTGAAATTTAAATTGAAGTCTGACTGATTCAAACATTCATTCAAACATCCATTGAGGGCCTAATGCATGTATGCTAGGTGCCCTTGTAAATACTAGAGAGACAGCAGTAAAGAAAACATAAAAATTCCTGTTCTATCAAATTTGATGTTCTTTGGGGGGAATAGGGCAAAAAGAAAGCATCTGTAAAGGGGAAAATATTCTAAATAGGGAAGAAAGTAGGCTCAGAGAGATTAATGAAAGACAAAGTACAACAGTTAAGAGGTCAAATCTTTACCGTATTGATGGAGTTAAAGAATAGGTTTAGGGCAAGTAATTAATAAGGAAGCAAAGGGGAGGTGAAAATAGGAGGCCTAGTCAGAAAAAGGAATGTCTGAATATCAGATTTCAATGGTAAATCAGACAAGATCTAGGGAATCATTATGGATATGAAACTGGATGGAGTTGACGGAGACAAACATGGAACAGAACTGAGACATCACAATGTTTGGCTGTTTGAAAGCGTGCAGTACAAAATAAGATAGGTGATAACTGGGTTGGGATGGAGAGTAAGAGCACTTGCAAAAAAGCCTTCAACAAATGAAGAGAAATGTCCATGACAGAGATAAAGAGAGAACAGGTGATGGCAATAATTCTCAAAGGAGCTGGGGATGTTCCAGAAGGGTAGAAGAGTAGACAAGTAATGTCTTAGAAATCACATTAAAGAGTGATGGGCTTAATGACAGCCAGATTTCAGATCAGTCATGGATATGGTGACCATTTAATTTATCATACAAATAGGGGTGCTTTCCTGAGTGACAGGGAGAATTATTAATAGTACTCTGAGATACAAGGCATAAACTGGAATTTGTCCACCCTAATCACAGAGTACAGGAACGTCCAGTCAAGATCTTGAGGAACTGAAGATTTGCTTACCTATGAACATTTTTGAATTAATAAATAAGATATATGTAAATTTTATTACAGATATTTTATAAATATCTGTGTCAATAGAAAAAAAAAACAAAACCTTTGTCCAAGTTGGCATCTTGCAAAGAAGTCATAGATATGGTAGACCCTCTATAAGTAAGACATGCAGATATATAAAATATAGATTCATAATTAAAAAAAAAAACTAGGGCTTCCCTGGTGGCGCAGTGGTTGAGGGTCTGCCTGCCGATGCAGGGGACACGGGTTCGTGCCCCGGTCCGGGAGGATCCCACGTGCCACGGAGTGGCTGGGCCCGTGAGCCATGGCCGCTGAGCCTGCGCGTCCGGAGCCTGTGTTCTGCAACGGGAGAGGCCACAGCGGTGAGAGGCCCGCGTACAGCAAAAAGAAAAAAAAAAAAAAAAAAAACTCACAACTGCCAAAATAACATAAGAAAAATAACATGTTTGGAACTTTGGATGTACTGGATGACTTAAGATAAGAACACGAAACTAAGGAAATGTGAACATTTAAGACACACATGAGCAGGTAATACAAGATACAGGTCTGTGAGTTACGTATGAGTTAAAAATTTTTTTTTTTGGTTGGAAGCAGAACACTGGGTCTAGTCATACCCACCCATGTTAACAGAATATTAATTATTTTATTTAAAATTTATTTTTAATAATAGTAATAAAATAAATGTCCATAATTTTACTTTTTGTTTAATTCTCTTAAATTCCATCTTTAAAGGAAAAGAAATTTGAGGCAAGGCTATAGACTCTCTCCAAACTTCTTGGTATTGCTGATATACCTGGCAACGAGGATTAATGAGAAAATGTTTGCAGCCACCAGAAACTATATGCTATTCCATGATATGTTAAGCTTCACATCCCATTTGAGGCCATTTAAATGGTAACAGAGTGAAACTGAGTTGATAGGCTGTTAAAAATTCTTCATTAACTCTTCACTCTTTAGGAATGGCTTCTTTCATTGGCTATTTCAGAGCTTATTTCTTCAGCGCATTAGATTTTCTATCACACTACTTAGGCTGGGAGTTGATTGGGAACAAGAGAAAAAAAAAAGAAATACAACCCCCAAGGAGAAAAGGAGAAAAGGACTGTAATCTATCTTCCTCAGGCACAATTTCTGGAGGAAGGTCCAAAATTTTCATTTGTTTTCTCTCTCCCTTTTTCTTTAAAACTTTAACATTACCCCTCACAGATCCAGATCCACCATCCACCTATCTTTGTTCTCCTTTTCTTTTGTAATTTAGCACTTACCATACACACACACACACACACACACACACACACACACAAATTGCTCTAGGAGAAGGCATAAAGCAAAAGATGTAAGGGTTAAAGGAGAGGAGTTTATGAAAGAGAAGATCTAAACAAAACATAAAGATAAGATTACAATCAGATTTAATAGATAAAGGAGTGATTAATAGTGTCAGACTATGGGATGAAATAAAATAAGAATTAAAAATAGCATATTGGTGGTTGGTCACTTCCTGATGACTTTTACAGCAGCCCTTCTACCACATGAACTGTGAAAGGAGAACTGACATTTCTAATAATAAATCTGATATGGGAGTTCAATGGCCACATGGCTCCATAAAACAGGCTTACCTAGTTCTCTTTACTGATAAATATCTCCGTTTATTTATATTCTATGCTCTGGCGTAATCTAAACGCCTCGGGAAATGGATGTCTTGAAGAGTTAATGCACTTCCTTAAGCACCTGAGTGATAAACTCACTGGGGAAAACAAGATACCATATGTCTATTTGGGAAATTTATAATGCACATAATTACTCACATTACATTGTCACATGTGAATTACTTCTCAATAACAAGTCTAATATTAGGCCTCCCATAATACAGTGTTAGCTAAAGAAGAAGACTAGGCAAAATAATCATGAAACAAACAACTTTCAAGTCCTACTCCGAAGTTAACATAACAGAATGAAGAGTAATGAACAATTTTTGACACAAGAAATCAAGGAGAATATTATAAGTAATAAAGTACATATTTTAAATGCAAGCAAAATCACATTTTATTTTGGGAACAAAGGTAAATTTTTTAAATCATATTCTTGCACCCTCCTTTTTTTTTCCTGTAATTTCACAGTTTGGTTTTCTTGAATGTCATGATATTTAAAGTTAATTTTCTAAATTTCCATGAACACAAATGAAATAAAGCAGATTATCCTGATAATTTCTTTTCTTTGTCACCTTTTCAAATTTGAATTCATGTATATTAGGTGAAAGATGTTGTAGACAAAGATTGTTAGTGGGGCTCATGGGGCCTTTTCTCTGGTTTTGAATTCCTGGCAAACAGATTGCTTCAGTTCTGACAGTAAAAATAGCAGATGGGATTAATTAAATGGGTGACAACTCTTCAGACCTACCTAAATTAATATTTTTCTCCAAACAATGTATTCTGATTATCATAAAACTAAGTGATGCTTATAGAAATAGATTTTGGTCCCAGTGATTTTCAAAATGTATCTGGAGCTATTTTTTCTTCCCCTTATAAGAGCTGGCTTAGTCTGTTATTTGCATGTTAATCTCTCTACTCATTTTCTTGAAGGAAGCAATCATATCCAAGGAAATATATCTTGTTTGTAACGCTACAGTTTGTCCTGACCTCAGACATTTCTTTCTCTGCAAGAGTAAAACGTGCAGAAGATTAATTTATTCACAGAAATTCTTCTCAAACCCAAACCTCCCAGGAGCAATTAATTATCTTCTGTATGAAAACTGCAGATCAACACATCAATATAACATTTTCACTAGGGCTGTTTAAATTATATAGGGTCTTTGGTTTAAAGGTCATTATGTTAAAAAAAAAATGCCATAGTTTATCAAATTCAGTATACCACAGACTGACAGAAAAATCACAATTTCATAGATTTTAAAGTATATATATATCTGTATCTTCTCTCTTCTCTCTGTATATATTCATATAAATATATATATGTGTGTATATATGCAAAATGTTCTAAAAGGAAAATCTCATATTTCACTGTGAATATACATATGAATATACAGATATTTCATAGAATGAGGTAAATATATGTATATATTTATATTCTACAGAATACATTATTTTCTAGGATATTATACTCATATATATACATATACAGATAGTCTATGAAATATGTTTTTTTTTTCTTTTTAGAACAATTTTCAGGAAAAAAATTTAAATAATGCCTTACATAGGATCGCAAAGACCAGTATAACAGTTTTGTTACTAAGAGGCATAACTTTTATTTTGGGGACATTTTATGTCTGCCAAAGGGAAAACTGTAGAGAAGGAGCTCAATTTGGGGGGCTTCCTTCAGAATTGCTTTGCATGCTCTACCATTTGGCATTATTAACTCTATTTACATTGAGAGACTGTAACATGAAATGCGTTAGGAATCTGTCACTTAATTTATTGTGTTAATACTAATGAGAACTGTCCTCTTTCTGACTCTACTGTAGCGTCCTAGCTATAAAGCCTAGTAGGAAAAATTTTCTTTAAGGCCAAGAAAACGCTTTCTTCAGCCTGTAAGAAATGACATTTAAGAGATTTATTAGGTTTCCTTTATGCTTTGAGGTCCAAGGTGCATAGTACCATATTTATTCCTAATTTTTGTTACATTTAGAAACTTCAGCTTATCTGCATTCCTTTGGTAATGAGGTCCTATTCTAATTTAGAACACTATTTGATAATTTTTTTCTAAAATTATATATACATATGAGTGTATATATACACACACATACACACAAACTATATATACATAAACACACATATACTTTATCAATTTAAATTTATGAATCTTTTAATCTACAGGTAATCCTATGTAGAAGAGGTCTGGTACAACAAGCAAAGTACAAGAAAACAGAACTCTGGGTCCACAAACAACCCATTTTAAGAGGAGATTCCTTACCATTTACAAATTGTAAGTAAAAAAAAAAATGGTTTTCTTGTTTTTTTTTCTCTTTCTCTCTTTTGTGTTCTACTTCTTTTCCTTCCTTCCTTCCTCCCTTCCTTCCTTTCTTCCTTCCTTCCTTCTCTCTTTCCTTTATTTTTAGGTTTTTTTGCAGATGGCCCTGAAATGAAAATATTCTTTCCTCATGTGCTACAACTTCCCCTCAAATTTAGATTTAAATGCAGATTTATAGCTATAGCTAGTGTTGTTATAAACAAACAAATGCAGAATTCACACCCATGAAACTAACCAGATAAAGAGAAGGGCAAGGAGTATGGAAAGAAGGGAGCTTTTTTCCTCCTTTAATGTAATCTGTAACAAAATGTCTAAAAGAGCTTTCCTAAAATGTTTTATACAAGAGAGACAGTTTATTAAAGATTGTGTTTCAGAATAATCTAATTGGTACTATGTTCTTTACTTCAGAAATCTCTATTAACTCATTCAAGCCCCAAGGGAACTATTTAGCAAATTCCTGCTTTAGTCAAACAGCTAAGTAATGCAAAGGAACTTCAGATATAGCATAGAATAAAATGTTACAGAATACATACTCTAACTTTAGCCCAAAATTCCTATTTCTCTTCTGCTTAATATTTTATCAAGTTTTCCTTGTTTTAAAATATTACTATTTCTTCCTGTTTCTATTATTCTCAAGGAGATCCATTAATAAGGGGTAAGATAGTGAAAGTGGAAGAAGAAAGAATATTTTAAGAGAAACACTGAACACAAGCTCTTTCTGGGTCAATTTCCTTAGCCTCTCTGGGCGTCAGTTTTTATTCTGACTAGGTAGTTTCCACCATCCTTCATTGCAGACGTTACCTATTCTAATCCATGTTAAAATACATAAATAGTGTTTGAATAATTGCATTAAATATAAGGTTCTATAGTTTAATGAAAAATTTAAAACCAGTTTATCTTAAAAAAAAAACCATAAAATGTTACAATAATATCTGACTTTTTAACCAGTGGCAATAGCCCAACTGCATGCCAAGTTTCCCAGGTCCATTAATATTCTCACAAGCTCCAACTTATTAGATAAGATTTCAGAAAATGTTGAATATTAAAAACATTAAAACTATTAACACATATTACCTGAAATAACAAAGTTTCTGCTATAACAGAATTTCTTAAAACAAAACTGTTAACTTTTTGTTATTTGAAAAAAATATATTTTCAAGTACTAATTTCTTATGATCCAATTTTTAAATGACAAGCAAGAAACTTATAGATTTTTCCAGCAATTTTTTCTAATCCTATAACTATTCTGGAGTCTCTCCCACCCCACCCCAGATTGGATACCTATGCAATACATTTAAAGTTCCACTTTCCCCGTTGTAATTAATGAGAATCATTAGCAAGCACTGGTAATTCTCTAAGTCCATAATGCTTTCCAGATGTATTATTTGGCACTCAACTTAAGGAAAGAAACCCTATTTATTTTATTTTTTTATATTAATGTGGCCTCATTGATATTTATTTTATTCAATTATTTTTAATTCATCACTATTGGATGCTCAGATTGTCCCAGATATGATCAGAGAATGCACTTTCAAAATGGCTCCTGTAGACAACTAAATTTTTATCTACCCATCCCTATCTTCTCCACAAATTTCTCAGAAATGCTCTTTTCCCACTTCCATCTACTTAGTTCATATGGAGTAGTCATGCTTTTGCAGTGGGACACAGAGAAACTGGACCTGGTTTATTGTTTTATGAATGGGCACGTGGCCTAAACTAGTGAAATTAAAGTCACCTCTGCAGATGTTACAGGCTGATTGTTAATGGGTGTGCATCTAACCCTAGCTGGGCCAATGGAATTTCTGCTCAGGATTTGGAAATGAAATTAAATGATACTAATTTCAACTCTGCACATCCCTTGAATAGAGGATAAATTAATTTTTAAGTTATGAGTGACAACTACTTGAACACAGTTAATTTGCTTTTTGAATGCCCTGTCACAGTGGATACTCAACAAATATTGTATCTCCCCTTTAATGTTTCTTTATTTCTTGCTGGTAAGCAAGACATCGGCTGGCAGAAGATGAACAGTCTATAATCCCTTGCCTTTATATCACAAAGATCCTTAACTTTCCTTACAAATAGCCCGTAGGTAGTATTCTTTACACTTATGATTTCCAGTTTATCCTTTCCTACTCCTGTCCCTAATGCTAATAGAACAACTGCTGTATACTTTTCCCTCCACCATAAAATTTCACCCATTCTTTTGGTGTGCCTGATTTAGAACAGTCTACCTGATGTCCTATGCTCTGAGAGTGGAAGAGAAAAGCAAATCAGACTTGAAGTCCACTCTAAGTTAACAACTTGGGGCTGGGAAAGAGTTTATAGTCTTTGCTAAACAAAATATTAGTAGTCACAGAAAGAATCAGATGACACTTTTCCTTGATAAGATATAAAGGACATTATGGGGTTCTGATTTACATGTGATTACATAAATTATAAAAGCTATATAGAGACTATTGAGAATAAAATATTCCAGTGTACTTTATCAGTTAATTCCTATGTATAATCATACTATGCTGCTCAATCAATATCATCTCATAAAATCATAATAATAGTTTTTTCTTTCCTCCAATGTGTCTGCTAATTATTTTAGAGTCACTCAAAAGACATATTCATGTTTGAATTTATCAGGAAATGTGTTTTGTGTGTGTATAGTTTTTTTGTCAGAAAGCAAAATGACATAAAAGTATTTCCATTCCTACCCCAACGAGCAGAAAAGTTAGAGGTGATTTTATTGCTCAAATCTGATAATCTAATGAAATAAGCTTGTGAAAACATGTACTGGTTATTCTTTCAATGATTTTTCTTCAACGTTATCTTTACATAGATTTCCCCAAAGTTTATGACTTTAAACAAATAATAAAAATGTATAGCTTCCTGGTGGTGCAGTGGTTGAGAGTCCGCCTGCCGATGCAGGGGACACAAGTTCGTGCCCCGGTCTGGGAAGATCCCACATGCTGCGGAGCGGCTGGGCCCGTGAGCCATGGCCGCTGAGCCTGCGCGTCCGGAGCCTGTGCTCCGCAACGGGAGAGGCCACAGCAGTGAGAGGCCCGCGTACGGCAAAAAAAAAAAAAAAATGCATAGCTTAATTTATAACGTGATATACATATTTTTGAAGGGAGATGGGCAATAAAAATGCATTAATTATATATTTTGTCAAAGTTAGTTTGTTTATGGATAGAATCTTTAATCTGCATATCCTGGTGACTTAGGTCCTAAATATTGACATGATGTGGCACATAAATAGTAGCCTCTGATGTTTGTGTCTCCCTCACTATAGGAAATAATTGTTGGCTTTGGCCCACCTTTTACTTTTGTATGCAGTAAAGTGATTTTCATTTTGACTTCCATTTTTGGCACTCACCTCTCCATATACCCTAGGAATAGCCATCTATGCCTCCAACTCCAGGAAAGAAGCTAACTGGCCTAAGCAAATTCTCCTCAGTACCCAGTGACTATTTCAGAGATGAGCAGGTGACTAAATTGTGACGCAACTCAGTTGCAAGAAGATATGTGCTTGGAGCTTCTGAGGAAAAGAATTTCTCATAATTTAATGAAATATACCTAGACTGATATCCCCTTCCCTCTGGATGTGAACAAGGAAGAATATAGTCACTAGAATCTTCTAAATGTTGTCTTACAGAGGAAGGGAGCTAATACTAGGATGAGGTGAATGCCTTATATCAGGTTTCTTTGAAGATTTTACTGTGTCACTGGATCAAGCCTCACCTGGAGTCCATTTTACCTACCTCTGTACTTTTTGGTCAATTCCATTTACTGTGTAAGCCAGTAAGTGTGGGATTTTCTGTTACTTACAATGGAAAGTTTCTTGAAAGACTCCACACAAACTGTAGTCGTTTGGAGGATGGCATTGAATTGTACAATATTGATAAGGACCTTAATAATTATTTGTTTTATTTTTTCTTGGGTTAGGGGAAAGGGAGAAGCCAAAGGAAGAAAAGACTGATGCATTTATATATTTATTGTTGGTTCATCCTGATGGGATATTATTAGGATTATAGCTCTACTCATATCAATTTCCCAGAAGCAGAGAAAGGAAAGTGTCAGACTGATTAAAACTTCCACTAGGGAAGCAAAATTTGGATTTAAAGTAGATAATTATGGGAGAAAAGGAATATATAGGGAGTCAAGGATATTCCAGTTGTGAAAGCTTAATCCATCTACAGAAGGTCTGATTGGCTCTTATTTAGAAACTATAGAAATTTACATCACTGTTTCTAAAACCTTAAATGCCAAAAGAAGTCCTTGAGACATTTATAAAAATGGTTTTACTTGATCTCCACACTCAAATATGTTTTTCTTTGTTTTGGGGTAGAGCCAAGGCATCTGCCTTTTTAGCAACTTCCCCAGATTATTCTGTTGCAGATGTTCCAAGGACCACATTTTGCAAAACACTGCCTTAGAGTAATGTAGACAGTAACTTCTTTCTTTATACCTGAAGGATTCCAAGGGAGTCCCTCACCAGATGCCGTCTTGCCTAGAGTGTGGCTGAACTAAAGCATTCCAGGGAGAGGCGAGTTAACTTCCCCAGGCTTCCTCAAGACTCTAGGCAATAACCAATCAACCAGAAATTGAATATTCCAATGAGGAGAAGGAGCAAGGGAAGATATTCCTTTTCTATGTAGCAAACCTGAACCAGAACTGTGGGCTCCTGAAAGGACAGCTTTGGGAGGACCAAAGACCCTTTCTCTCAGACATGGAGAAGTGCCCTTGTGTCCTGCTGTGTTTGGTCTCCATTTAATTGTCTAACTGACTTAATTTATAGGAGAAAATCAAGACTGCAAATTCTGTCACTTAACTGGAGAAAGGAACCAAAAGAAATGTTAAATGATGTGCCAAGTACAAAGATTATAAGAATTACAAAGGCTACTGCTACAATTAAAAGTTGAAACTCTAACCTCAAGATACATTTTAAACTTCAGGGAAGGTGTCACTTACACATTTTCAAACTGTTCTGATGAAGATATAATGGCAAATTGTGCTGGGATCTTTGTCTGAAAAAACAGGATTAACAGTTTATCTTAGAGGGTCTATTTTTATATTTTTTTCCACTTTAAGTAACATTTAGTTTTTAAAACAGTAAATAAAATGTAGAATTAAAGAAAAATAAAAATTACTCATAGTCACATCATGCAAATATATATGCTGGTATCTTTTTATCAGGACTTCCTCAGGGTCATTTTTATTATAGAGAAGAAACATTTTCTGGCCTGGCATATGAATGCTATTTTATATATTAATATTTCAAATATATTTCTATAAGTACTTTCCCATTTAACAATTTTTATAAAAGTCTTCAATAATGGTTGTGTTATCATCTTCCAAATGTATGTAAGATATGTTATTAATTCATCCCTTGCGGTTGGCTATTATGGATGTTTAAATTGCCAAATAGTAATAATAATAATGATGATGATGATAATTATAATAATAATAATATAATAAAATGTTTACTATTTTTGAGTGTTAACTATTCGCCAAATACTGTTCTTAAGGTTTCTGTATGCGGTACTTGATATAAAAATTATTATTTTATATTATAGAATACATAGGGATTTGATTCTAAATTTTATTATGTTATATTAGTAGATACACCTAAAGCAATCATAAAATTAAATTTTGGGAGATCTACTCATGTAACAAAAAGGAAACCATCCTACATAAAAGGAATCTGCTGTCAAATGATAATCTGTTACTTTAATATTTAAAATTAGCATGAATTTGCAGGGGGGGAAAGGAGACAACTGTCTGTTTACTACTTTAAAAAAATAAACAAAACAGTTTAATGACTATATTTTTAAGGAGGTAGAAAATGTAGCCTTGATGCTTTTCTGCCACCTTCTCCTTCACCACACTGATTTTGTGTGAAAGAGGTAACAAATAGAATTGGTCTCAAAGCTAACAAAGACAAAAAGAAAAACAATTAAAATAGCTGATTTCCCTTTAACTTCTCACCTTTTTTCTGAACTTGAAGGAGAATCAAAAAACACTTCCGCGGCCTCATGCAAAGAAGTCCCTCTGTTGCTAGCTAGTGGCAACTATAGATGGGAAGTGGGCGACAAGGAGTCACAAAAGGCCTTACCTAGCAGATTAGGGATCTTCAAAGATTCAGAAAAGACATGACTGAGCTTCCCTGGTGGTGCAGTGGTTAAGAATCCGCCTGCCAATGCAGGGGACACGGGTTCGCGCCCTGATCCGGGAAGATCCCACACGCTGCAGAGCAACTAAACTCGTGCGCCACAACTACTGAGCCTGCGCTCTAGAGCCCAAGAGCCACAACTACTGAGCCTGCGTGCCTAGAGCCTGTGCTCCGCAACAAGAGAAGCCACTGCAACGAGAAGCCTGTGCACTGCAACAAAAAGTAAACCCCTCTCGCTTCAACTAGAGAAAGCCCGCACACAGCAAAGACGCAGTGCAGCCAAAAATAAATAAATTAAAAAAAAAAAGAAAAGAAAAGACATGAGAGCATGCATTTTACAGTGGCTAACAAGTACATGGCTTTCCTCTTTGCTAAGACCTGCACCTGGTATATTTTGGCCCCCTTGTGCACCTTACCAAAGCACTATGTCTATGGATTCTCTGTAAATATATGATCATAGATTAATATCGGCATCACTGAACAGATGAAACTCCTGCAATAAACCCTTTGTATCGTGGGTAATCTTAGTTATTTTGTGGATAAAAAGCATTTTGGACCCATGAATTCTAGTGTTATCAAAAGACTCCCTTTATAATATCAGAAAAGGAGAGAAAATGCTAAATATAACCAAGAAACTGCTTCAATCTTTTCCATCCTTCCTTCTACAGTAACTTAGAGGTTTTAGGAACAGAATAATCTTTCTTCTTAACTAGGAGAAACTATATTTGGAGTGAGTTAGAGTTTTATACTTTTCTTTCCATCCTACTCTTTTTTTAAAACCAGAAATTGCCTTTACATGGTGATTTCTACCTGCCCAAATAGTCCTAAAACCACTACTAAGGAAATACTTACATATATAAAATTGCTACCTTGGGTTCGATCAATTATGGAAGAAAAGCTATCATTCTCATACCCTTAAAAATGACATTTTCAACTGCCTAACACAGAGCATGCCCTAGGGGTTCTTGGAGACTCAGAAGTAAAAATTATCCATTTTCATTTTTCATAAGTTTAGAAGTATGAGGCAGATTTTCTTTAAGTCTCTTCACCAAAAATTGCAAAAATAATCTGCTATGACTTTGTACTCATGAAATAATGCTTAGTCACACTCTTTCTTCCTGGTCAAGAATATATTTATTTTTGATGTAAGACCTACCCATAGGCATCCTTGTACATTCTTGTAAAAGTTAAAAAAAAAAAAAAAAAAAGGACTGCACATAATTTACTAAAGTAAATGAATTCAGGTTAAATAGTGATAAAAGGGGGAAGGGTGATAGGGAAGAATAGGAAATTGGATATAAACAAATCTAGGACTTGACTAGAAAAAAATTAGACAAGGAATACATTAATAAAAATTAATTGGCAATGTTTAACTTTTTAAAATTATTTCATGTTTTAGAAATTTATTTTTTTATACAGCTGGTTCTTACTAGTTATCTATTTTATACATATTAGTGTACATATGTCAATCCCAATCTCCCAATTCATCCCACCACCACCCCTTGCCCCACTTTTCCCCCTTGGTGTCCATATGTTTGTTCTCTACATCTGTGTTTCTATTTCATATATTAATTATCTCACTAAAAAAGAAAAATTAAGAATGTTACAGTTTGAGTGGAGCTCATGTGTTAAGAAAACAAAACAAATAAAGTTTCTCTTTTCAAAGAGATTTGGGATTCAGTGAATTCTATTTAGTCTAGGAAAATCAGAATATACTCACTATATTAAGGTCTTCTGAGGAGTCCTAAAGAAAACAAACATTTAACTTTATCCAAATATTGGCCAAGCCTATTTGATCATACAATGTGTTTTTAACGAAACATCAAATAACGACTTGTGGAACTAATTCTGTGGTCCATTGTTTGGTGAACACTGAACTAGAATGATACCCTTATTAATAGATGAGGATGTTGATACCCTCAATCACAACTACAGGGGCACTTAAACAAGTCTTAATGTAGGTTAAAGTTTCAATGTCCCATTAATTAGATAAGATATTATATTTGAAAAAATATGAATTTCACCAGATGCCTTGGCTCGGAAACCTTGTTTTACTAATATCTCTACTATTCTCAGTGCTAAGATAGTTGCATATAAATAAATCTTATATTAGACACAAATTCTATTTCTCAGAAAAGGGTAAGGTATTGAATTTACTTGGTGGAAGTAAAATGTACTAAGTTCTTGAATTCTGGGCAGATATCATGGCAGATAAGAACATGGAAAAGAGACTAGTGTGTTCACATACTTTAAAATGTAAGAATGATCCAAGGTGAGAGTTCCAGTTGGACCAAACAGAGCAGGAATTTCAACTAAAAATGGTCCATTTCAACTATGGTCCTTGATGGGGTTCAGGACAAACTACCCCAAAATATGACACCTTGGCAGCTTGAATACTTTAAGCTGAAGGAATTTGAAAACTAGCAAGTGCAGGAACGACTTTCTGACCTCTCCTCTTCTTTGCCCCTGAAGCGAGTCAAAAGGCCCTCATGTGAGAGGTGTCCTCCCCATGCTTAGAGAAAAAGAGCATCCTTATATCCAAAGATGGAGGGAAACCAAGAGGACTCTGTTCAAACAGGTCTTACTACGTTTCCCTCAGTTTACTACCATTAGCTCATTCTCTTTTGTTCTATGACATTTTTCTATGACTTTCTACTCTTTATCACAGCCAGTAGAAAAATGTTCAGGTTTAACCATATCTGCAGGCCTTCACTTCCTCATTAAGGCTCTCATGTCACATAAAATGTATATTAAATAAATCTGTGTGCTTTCCTCTTATTAATCTTTCATCAGTCCAATTTATAGGATCCCAGCCAGGGAACCTAAGATGGGTAGAGAAAGATTTGTCTTCACCTACACACTTCCAGTTACCTCAATTACTAGGCTCCCTCTTGATGGTAATAATAGAAGTAAAAATGCTACATCATAAAGTAAAGTAAAGAATGAATATGATAATATGTCTAAGCTAACTGGTTCAAGTTTACAGGAAGCTCTTGAAAGAGGTTCATATAAAGGAAAGGAGATATCTTGGTCTATAAAGGAATTTAACAGAGTCTATGAACTTGCCAGCCTCTTGAGCATTACAGACCTATGTCTGCTAATGTAGCTGTCATCAGTGTAAATAAGTACGTATTTTAATTATTCCACGTTGTTTCATCTCCTGTCTAGAAGAAAACCCCAGAACTGGCCACTGCTGTGACTCTGGTAAATTGGCTTAAGTTATCAGCAATTAGAGCAACTTCATTCCTTAACTATTCTCCCTTGCCCTTCTTGCCACCAAGGAAGCTGTTCCTGGTCAAATAGCTTAGAATCAGCTATCAGAATCACTTTGTCTATCTACTACATTCTGTTTATACAATTATAAAATCTTTGACATTGATATAACTCAGAAGGAAAATCTGTCTACTTCTAGTGATAAGAAAATAAACTAACTTCGATAAGACTTTGAGAAATGGAAATTCCTTAACTATCCTTGGTAATACAGAGCATTACAATGTGAAATAAATAATAATAGTTAACCTCTGTATGTGATGTGCTAGCACTTTATAGGAATCATTCTTTTAAATTCTAATACAATTCTATGAGATGGGTATTACTATTAATAAACTCATATCAAAAAGAAAACTCTGAAATACAGAGAAAGGCATAATTTGCCCTATTATCATAGTTACAAACAGTAGTCAGTTTTCAAACACAGTTTGACTCTAAGCTTGTTCGCATAAATATTACCCTACATGAATTAGTTTTCAGTGACTGTTGTTAACACGTTACTACAAACCTGGTGGTTTAAAACAACAGATATTTATTCTCTCACAGTTCTGGAGGCCAGAAATCTGAAATTAGTTCCACTGGGCTGAAATCAAGGTGTCAGCAGAGCTGTGCTCCCTCCGGAGGCTCTAGACAAGAATCCACTCCTTGCCTCTTCTGGCTTCCAGTGGTTGAGGGCGTTCCTTGGCGTGTGGCTGGCTGCACTGGTCATATCTCTGCCTGCATAATCACGTTACCTTTTCCAGTTGTGTCTATGAAACCTCCCTCTGCCTCCCTTCTATGGGAACATTTGTGATTATACTTAGAGCCCACCAGATCATCCAGGATAATCTCTCCATCTCAAAATTATTAACTTAATCATATCTGCAAAGACCCTTTTTCTATATAAGGTAACATTCACTAGTTCCAGGGGTTAGGATCTCATATCTTTATGGACATTATTCAGCCTACCACACAACACTTTCTCTCATATGCTTATGCATATCTAATTTAAGACTCTAATGACACTAATGACAATCATTTTTCTTCAGTTAGTTAGAAACTAAGCCTAATGATTGGTGAAGTTATTCTTATCCTGTGCTTGGTAGAGAGACTAGATTGGGAAATAATAGATAAACTTAACAAAGGGGGTTTTAACAAATTCCCCAAGAAGAATAGGAAAGATGGACCTGGATTTCCTTTCTAGAAGCCTTAGCCCAGAATGTCATACCTAACTGAGTAAGGCTGCAAGCATGGGATTTGGGAATATCCAAAAACAGCAT
The DNA here is from genome assembly GCF_005190385.1 of Monodon monoceros. Classification (NCBI taxonomy): domain Eukaryota; kingdom Metazoa; phylum Chordata; class Mammalia; order Artiodactyla; family Monodontidae; genus Monodon; species Monodon monoceros. The sequence goes on along the minus strand of NW_021703768.1, from coordinate 140,734,204 downwards.
CCTATTTGGGATTACTCCACAAATCTAGCCAGGCAAACTTAATGACATTACTCCAAAATAAGAGACAGAAAAACAAGGTAAAATAAACAATTTTGGAAAACAGAATAGCTTTAAAGGCTGGGTATAATCTTTGAGACTCTAGAAAGTAGCTTCTGGAGCCTTATTTAGAATAAACGTAGAGGATGAGGGCAGGAAAAAGAAAGTGAAAGGGAGTAGGAGAACAAAAGTGGAAAGAAATAGTCTGGAAAGTGAAACCAGTGTTTCCTATCTTTGCTAATGGCACCAACGTCTATCCATTTCTTGAAAAAGAAATATGGGAGTCATACTTTGCATCTTCCTCTCTCTCCATCTCCACAACCAATCCATCCCCCAGGAATGATGATTTTAGCCCTTAAACAGCTCTCAAATCCATTTATCAGTTACACTGTCTTTACTATGCTAAGAATATTTCTCACCAGGATAATTTTAGGCCTACTAACAACCATTCAACATGAGACATAGTCTATTCTTTACTGATATAGTAAAAGTTCAATGTATGTGGTACAGCTTAATAAACTACAGTGGTTATCTTTCCCAAACAGTTTAACAAGAATTCTCTACATAAAGCAAAAGAAAATTTTCCAATTCAGATATAAACTACTATCCTAAAATTAAAATTAATTAGAATTTAGATGCGAATATCATGAGAAATGGTATCGAAGATAGGTGAAAACATATTTTATGATATTAAACTAATGATTTTTCTTCAAAAAAATCCATTAAAAATAAGGAAGAGTGAGCTTGTGTCCTTTGTAGAAATTTATACTATGATTTACTAAATGATATTAAACTCCTGCAAGAAATGACACATATGGGATGACTTTTTATTTCTTATACCAGGGTTCATCAAGCTGTTTCATATTTATTTTTCTGATTAATGATATGCCAAAATTCGAATTCTAGTACCAATTTATGGTGTGTTGGCAACTGGAGAATGAAACAGCAATGTAGACAACAGGCAAAATTGATTTTTATCCATCTTCTTTGAATTCCAGTAAATGTTTCCCAAATGTGCTTTTCTGTTTCAACCAAACTAAATATTATAGTCTTATTTCTCTCAACTATTAATTATGTTACTTCTGAGAATAAGAATTTCTTAAAGCACAACAGTATAGCTGGATGATATGATTTAATGTGTCAGTCATTCTGAATTAGAGGTTGCATATTTAAGATTTCCTACTATTGTTTCCTCATTCATAAAGACATATATCTTTAAAAGGTTATTTAGTGCAAATGGGTTTCATAGGAGTTTTTAAAATGAACATAAATGTTCTGAATTAATAAGAAGTGAAATACAACTAGATGATTACATCGCATATGGAGTCAATTAGAACGTGAGAAAATAAATGAGTTAATAAAAACAAAACAGAAAGGAAATGAGAAAGAAAAAGAGAACACACGAAGTGCATGGAAAACACACAGCACATCTATTCAGAAGGTGGAACACTTATTCCACCTGTTTAACGAGTAGGATAATATTAAGAGAGTTCTAAAGAACTAAGCACTTCTTCCAGAGGCAATCACAGCACCATCAAAATGGAGATTAGCACATTGAAACTGCTTGTGCTTTCAATGTTCTTATGGATTCAGGGCATGAACTATTGAGTTAGACAAGAAAAATAACTATTGGCATTCACAGTAAAATGCTAACAAAACCAACTTCTTATTCTCTTTTTATATCAAATGGTATTAAAAAATAAACCTAAAACTTGTTTGTAAAGATTAATGAGAGTATTCTTTCAAACACAGTCATCTTTGCCAAAGTTCAAATAGTGCAACCGTGCTTAAAAACACACTATTCATACTTAGGAATCCTGCCACTTTACAAGTAATGACAAAATTGTTATTTCAAGAGTATTTATCACACAAGACTCCTTGGAGACCAGACGATAATGGGATTTTGAATGTTGACTACAGGGAATGCTGCTTAGTCCATTTCAAATCACTGTTGCAACAAGCCATCTTATTCTACCAGGAGTTTAGCCTCTACAAGAGTTAATTGGTGACACAGAGGTTCACCTACCTTCCATTAGACAAGGAGAAACTGGAGTCCTGCCTGCACAGTCAGCACATACCTAGGGATTAGGGCAGAATGAAATGGAATGTGACTCAAACTGAGAGACTTAACTTAAAAGTTTGACAGATACCTGATTAGTTTTTCAAACAGGATGTACTTCATGTATAGATGCAAAGAAGAAAATATAAGTCTGTGTAGCTCAAAAGTATTGCACATATCCCTTGTAGAACTATTTCATAATGTTGTGAAGATTTCTCATTTGGGGTCACTCAGGTTCAGTCTCTCCTTTTACCTCCTCCATTTTCTTTTTGGGGGATTACCTCTTCATCCCTGTGTGTAGGTTTGCTGGGAAGGTTATATCTGTTGCTAGCTTCCCAGATTGGAAGATAAAAGGACTGAAGTAGTAATTCAGAGATCCTTTAATCCTCTCCTGTCTGAGGAGATCTAGGGGACCAGTTTGTGATTTAAACACTGTTAATCTCTTAAGGTGCTAGGAAGCAAAGAGGAAGTGATATGCACAGGTCAGTCAGCAGAGTAAGTCATCCATCCAACATCTTACAACATTTCAGTTATAAGATCATCACTGGCATCTTTGTTCTTTGTTTCTGCTAATTTCAAAGTTTGGTCCTTCAGTTTCCTATTGACTGAATGAGCTTCCATAACACTTCCAATAAATTCATTTTACTTAGATGCAGATATCATCAGTGAATTCATATTGAAATGAGCAAAATAGAAAACATTAGAAATGAATTTATTGCCATGTGAATAATCTCTAACATTAATATACTGAGTTAGATTTGAATTTTGTTCACTTTCAAAAATGAACAATTAATTCCTCAAGAGGATAATCACAGACTTTTATAATTTAAAAGGCCCTTAAAGCTTCCTAATCTAATCTCTCATGTGTGGTTCCCTTGACTCTGCATGAACAATGTTCGTGATATAAGTGTAAGAATCTGAAGTATCTTTGAAAAAAATTCATAAACTCTCTGTTTAGAAGGAGGAATAAAAGTTCAATTACATTTATTTCTGTACCTTCAAAAGAAAGAAAATTAATGTTTTTCTTATTCTGCCAAGAATTTTGAGGTGTGTTTTACAATTGTTGCAGTACAAGAGATCTTTTTACCTTAGGATCCCAATTCATGAAAGCAGGTATATATAAACAATGAGGGTTAAGCAATTAATTTTTAAAAATATTCTCAATCAATCAACAATATTTATTGGGCAATTACCATGTGATTAACTCTGATACACAAAAAAGTAAGCAACAGAGAAGCAGTCAATGGTCAAAGTATCTCATTTTCCAGTGGAGTACATTGGGAATTGAGATCTCATATTAGATAGTTCTGTATAACATCACTATTAAGACTATCAATGCTAAGAACAGAATGAACTGTAGCAACAACTTATGTATTTTATGGGACATGTAGAACCTCCTGTATAACATGGTAGAAACTGAAACATACCAGTAAGTTTAAACTACATGGAGGTAGAGTTGCAGTTTGAAAAAAAGAGATGTGTACTTTAAGAAAGGTCTTCCAGTAGAAAACAAAGAAAGCGGTGCTATCCATCTAACAGCAAAAAGCCCTGCCAGCTCTGCTTCTTTTCTTTTGCAGTTGCCTTTCTATCCTAGCCAGACTAACTCTACGGATCTGTCACCAGGGGTCTTGAAGTCTATAGCTTTTTGGTAAGTAGACACATATTTCAAATCAAAGTGAGTTGGCTCAGATCCTGTTTTAATGAGAATATTGAGTCTGTTCCAGTTATGATTTTGGAAAACACTTGGTGTTGATGATGTTGAAGACCACAACCTGGAAAGTAGCAGTGTGAGAGTCAAAGATATCAGTGCCCAGAAGCTTGGGAGAATGGTAGCCATTTTCAGAAAAATGGCTCTGAACGTTTCTTGCCCCTATATTCAACTGAGAACATATTTCATATTCTCTCAGTCAAAAAAAAAAAACCACCCCAAAAACAACTCTTGCCTAATTTAAACACTGGACAGAAAATATGGTATCTATTTTAAAATCCACATAGAGATTCAGGATATATTGGAAGGAGAAAAGCTTCCACAAAACTAAGCAAGAGGGTGCATCTGTGATTGGAAGAGTCAGACAGATGCACCTGATGCTCAACCAATTTCTGAGGAGCCTTGGAAAAAGCAACATACTTCCCTTTTCGTTGGAAATGAATCACAACTATTCTCTGCTTATGGTGCTGGAACATAGTTTCCTATTTTTATTACAAAGAAGCACTATTTGGCAAGAAAAATGAAACAACCCCCATGCACTTAAAGAAAATAAGTGGAAAAGAAAAAGGCACTAATTTATCCTTCTTAACAAGTTCCTCCACATCTCCAATTTAATTTTCAATTTTTATCATCACCTTTTTAAATGAGTTTTTTCTTCTCTGTTCTTTCTGAGTTATTGCTTAAATTAATGGTGTTAAGGCGATGAAAACAAATGAAAAAGAGGGCAAAAGAAAAGCATAGTTTTCTTTGGATATTGGCATTCAGGTATCACAGGTCATGATTCCCAGAATTAAACGAAGGGACATATAAAAAATATGTTTTCTAAGGATTTGCAAAAGATACTACAGAAATTGTGGGTCCTGTATCATTACACCTGCCCCCTTCATTAACACAGTATGTGGGTGCCTGCCTGTGCACTTCAGGTGCATGGCTATATTTCTTGAAATTAGTTTTTGAACCACCTTGGTCAGCTCCATCATTATCTTTAATGCCCTCTCCACATCCTGTATATACCTGGTTTTTGATCTTGGCTTAAATTTCCTTGACTTTGGCTTCCCTATCTTTCCCCCTTGAATTCACACTCAGGTTCTTCCTTAGTCTGAACGCTCTAAGAAGCAGCTCACTCGATGGAAGCCCTGGTCCTTGGTACCCTTCCCTGTGCCAGCCTGCTGGATGGGTTTACATCTCATCCCCACCCCACTTCCCTAACCATCTAGGCAAATGTATGATAGAACAATAAGTTATTCAATACTTTTAAATGTGTTCCATATTCTGAACATCAGAAAGGTGAACAAACTCAGTGGGGGCCATTACTGAAAATTCAAAGTAGATTCTTATTGGCATAATGTTTGCTTTAATAGTTTAGACTTCCATATATTTGAAATTGTGGTAAGTAGGAAAGTCTGTATCTAGATGAATAAAATGAAAGTAGAAATCATTCATCTAATAGATTATCATTATTAGCATACTCTGGGTAGAATATATTCATTTAATTAACCATTTGATCAGTGTAGTTAGTTCTAAGTAATTCTTACTATGAGAATAGTATTACTTTGCCATAATGATTAGGGTTCCTTGTGGTGCTTTTTGCTTATGGTAGCAATAATGTTGCAATTAGTAAATTATTTACTACTTTATAATAAGAGTAGAGATCTTTAGCATGGCCTATTTAAAGACCTCACCTTACTTTTACTTCTAGACTCATCTCCTTCCACGCTTCAATCTAAAATCTTTGATTAAATGAAATAATTTGGAATTCCCCGAAGTACTGTGCCTTTTCACTTGCCGTTTTATCAGCAAGAAAACCTTTCTTCTCCTTTCATGATCCTGATGAACTATTATTAAATCATCTCTCAAGACATATCAGCCATCATTGCCTTTGGAAGCCTCTCTTGACCAAACCCTCAACCAGCTCCTCTGACATGATTATGTCTTCTTCCTGTTCTTAAAGTATGCCCCATATATACTTCTTTCAGTCACAGAATTTGTGGCACAGAAGTATAGGTATAGCTTTTGTCTCTATCACCTATCTGACTCTAACTAAATTTAAACTTCTGGATCTTATTTATTTCTCCCATTTGTTGTCAAATCTAGCACAATATCTGACATACAGGAGACACTCAATAAATATTGTTAAATTGATATATGAGGCTTTTAAAGTTATTTAAAATAATATTTAGCATTTGTTAATGATTGTTTACTTTTCAATGCATAAAATCTTATGTGGTTATTAATGTTTCAACAAATTTTTAAAATAATTCCTATGAAGATTGACAGGATGCTATGATGGTTTCTAAAGTATGTCTACAAATTATTTGATACTATTCCTTTTAAGAAGTGGAGTTTAATTCCTCTCCCCCTGAGCGTGAGCTGGACTTAATTAATGACTTGCAGGTAGGCATTCTGGTTTCCTTCTTAGCTCTCTGTCTTGGATCACCTGTTCTGAGGGAAGCTACCTGCCATGTCATGAGAATACTCAGCAGTCTATGGAGGGACCCATGTAGCAAGGAACCTGAGGCTTCCTGCCAACAGCCATGTGAGTGAGCCATCTTGGAAGTGAATGCTCCAGCCCCAATCTAACCTTCAGATAACAGCAGGCCTGCTGACATCCTGCAGACAAATTCATGAGAGACTAGTGCTACACAAATAAGTGGCTCCTGATTTTTCATCCCCTGAAACTGAGGTAATAAATCTTTGTTATTTTATCCCACTAAATTTGGGGGGCAATTTTTATTGCAGCAATAGATAACTAATACACATCCTTTAAATAACACTTAAATAGTGCAGTATATCCCTTTTATAGTCCTTTTAGTAATAGCTAAATATTATTGTACGTAGAGGGATAGAAGAAGAGTTATGAGACCATACATTTATAGAAATGGACAAAAGTTTGAGACCAAAGGATGTTTATTATTTAAAGGGTGACTTTCCCAATAATAGTATTAAACACTACTGTAGACTACCTGAAGGATACTGCTGCAGCTCCCAATGCTTCTTAAAATAAAATAGATTGAATTTTGCCTGTATATGGCCTCCAGTAAAACTTCTTAAGATCTTATTGTTAAATAACATCAAAATTAAGTATTTCCGTAACTTGATATGTGAGTTGCAGTTCTCTCATGTGTATCATGTTGTAAATTATGAATGATTATTTAATTTCACATCACTAAAACACAATGAGTAAAATGAAAAATGTAGGGATTTTTTAACATACATAGTAAAAATAAATATGCAATTGAATGCACTTGTTGAATACTTACATAAATTTGGAATGTGGTTCTCAATACTGGCTGCACATAGAATTGCTTGGGGAAGTTTAAGCAAGAATGATGACTGGATCCCACTCTTACAGGATCTGATTCATTAGGTTAAGGAGAGGCTTGGGCACTTGGACCTTAAAAGTTTCCCAAGATGGGCTTCCCTGGTGGCCCAGTGGTTGAGAGTCCGCCTGCCGATGCAGGGGATACGGGTTCATGCCCTGGTCCGGGAAGATCCCACATGCCGCGGAGCGGCTGGGCCCGTGAGCCGTGGCCGCCGAGCCTGCGCGTCCGGAGCCTGTGCTCCGCAACGGGAGAGGCCACAACACTGAGAGGCCTGTGTACTAAAAAAAAAAAAAAAAAAAAATCCCAAGATGATTCAAATGTGCAGCTATTTTTGAAAACCAGTGACTTGGAAGAGCTTCATCAATATCTAATTACAACTCTGAAATGTTTTACCAAATTATACACCCGTAGTTCACAAATGTTAGGGTGCATGAGAATCACTTACAGAATTTGTGAACTATATAGCATTTTGAGCCATGCCTCCAAGAGATCTCAATTCATTAGTTCTGGAATTGGGCCCAAAATACTGTAATTAAGAAACATCTTAGAGGATTTTTTGATGGGTGTGGGACATATAATCTAAAACACTGACCTACACAAAAAAGACCAGTAAGCTCATCAGTAAGACCACTTAAAACTCAACAATAAGCAAAAACACTCCAACTTAAAAATGGGCAAAATATCTGTACAGACACCTCACCAAAAAAGATGTACAGAAGGCAAATAAACTTTACTCAACATGTCAGTAAAGAAATACAACTTAAAACAACAATAAATACCACTATACACTTATTAGAAATAGCTAAAATTAAAAAAAACAAAACCAAAAACAACTGGTAACAGCAAGTGCTGGCAAGGAGGTGGAGCAACATGAACTCTCATTCTTTACTGAAGAGAATGAAAAGTGGTACAGCCACTTTGAAAGCTGGTTTGGTTGTTTCTTACAAAGCTAAACATAGACTTAACACGCAACCTAGTAATTGCCATCCTAGATATTTACCAATATGATTTGAAAATGTGTGTCTATACAAAAACCCTCACAGCTTTATTTAGAACCACAAAAACTGGAAACCACCAAGATGCCCTTTGCTAGGTGAATGGACAAGCTAATTGTGATGTGTCCAAACTTTGCAGCAATAAAAAGGAATAAGCTTTTAATCCACACTAAAACATGAACGAATCTGAAATGCATATTTCTATGTAAAGGAAGCCAGCTTGAGAGAGCTTGATGGAGTAAGACCAATGGAGAATGGTTCCATTTCTGTGGCAGCCTGGAAAAGACAAAACTGTAGAGATGGCAAATGGATCATTAGTTGACAGGGAAGATTATTAAATGCAGGGAAGATTATTAAATGCAGGGAGCACAGGAGATATTTTAGAACTATGAAGCTATTCTGTACAGTACTGTCATTAAGGATACATGACACTGACCACTTGTCATAACCCACAGAATTATACAAAAGTTTAATGTATGCAAAAAATAGAAAATAAAATCAACTAGAGGATAGACAGAGATCACCAGATGGAATGTAGACTATGAGAAAAGAATCCAACTATATTACAAATATATGACATAACCTTACTGAAGGGAATTAGTGGGGGAAAAGCTATGCTGACCTAAGCTGCTGTGGAAATGAATGAATACAGTTAGACTAAAGACAAAAAGGAGCTGAACATATGCACTATACTCTATTTGGTAAAGTTATTTTTCATGGGAGTGTGGGTTAACAATTCTGAAACTGCTATAAATGCATACCAGGGTTGAACAAACATGTAAACAAATGACAGTTGGAGGAAACCATATTTCTCAATGTTGGAATAGGAAGATAGGCAAGGGGGGGGAGGCTAGAATGAACCAAGGTAAACTGTGATACTGGTTTAGAATCAGAGACATCAGTATAAACTCAGATTTAGCTTAATACAGATACTGATATACATACATATATCTCCTTAGTTTGTCCACTGAGAAGCTCTGGAAGCAATGGTTCCCTAGTAGCAATGAGCACACCCAGTGTCCAGCTCTTTGTACCTAATACAATTCTCCAATAAAAGGAACGTGAGATTCTTTAAGAAATGGCTCATTTCTGGAGCAGGGACAAGGAATATACAATATGAGCCTGAAGCATCTATTAGTGCCAGAAAGTAATTAAATGATAAAACAAATAAAAAAACAAATATGAGAGTATGTCAAAGGGAAACCAGAGCCAACTGAAATAACTCTCAATGGCAAAGTTACAACAAAATAAGTAACACAGTACTGGATTATAACCCAAAATATAAAGTAAATATCCATTAATCCATACTGATACAAAACAAAAACACTGAATCGATCAATTAATGAATATGGGAAGTGACACATTTCCAGTGTAAAATTCCAATCTATGTAGATATTGCTCACTCAAGAAAGTGGAATGTAGATCTGTACACCTTAACTGTGGGCTACACTTAATAATTTGCTTTCAAAGAGTATGGTATAGAAAAAGGAAAATAAAAAGGGAACTTTAGTGTGAAGAATCCTTGCAAAGACTACCATAGCCAGGTGGACAAGGTTAGTATCACCAATAACAAGTCACTTTGATAAGATACATACGATAGTATGCATGAAACGCTGTGTTGAGAACGGCACTCTACCTCTCTGGTCTTCCTCCTAATAACCCATAATCCCAGTCTAACCATATAAAAATATTAACCAAGCTCAGATTGAGGGACATCCTATAAAATACCTAATGAGTATACTGTCAAGATAATGAAAAAACAAGAAAAGTATGAAAAACTATCCCAGTCAAAAGGAGCCTAAGGAAACATGATGGTTAAATGTAGTATCTTGGACAGGATCCTGGAATAGACAAGGGACATTAAGGAAAAATGAAAATCTGAATAATGTATGGAGTTTAATATCAATAAATCAATATTTGTCCATTAATTGTAACAAATGTGCCACAGTAGTATAATATATAACAGGAAGGGAAATTATATGGCACGTGTATTGGAAATCTCTATACTATGTTTGCAACTTTTCTGTAAATCTAGAACTCTTCTAAAATAAAAAGTTTATTTACAAAAGATAGGCCCAATTCCCCTTGCCCATGGCACAGAGCAAAGCGCTGTCCCAGTAAATTACAGTAAAGGAAGTAGCCTTAATTAAGCTCTCTCCCTAGACTTGAGGGCTTAGCTTGGCCTAACTTTTTATCGAAAAACAATGAGTGAGTTTGCTCACTATGGCAGCAGTTTTTCAAGTTCACGCAGCTCTAACAGAAATCTATTAAAGATAAAAAGAAGCTTAAACAGCCTATATTACTACTTCTTTCTTTTGTTTATACACAGTGAAGAGTATTCAGAATGGACCTCATCTCAAGCTTGCACTAATCCTTAAATAATTACAATTCATCTACTCAATGCTGGAAACACCTCCTGGAATGTGACTTTGTTCTGCTGGCTTGTCTAATCCGATTCAATTACTTTGGTTCCCTCTCCCAGAGGCTTCACACTCAGAAACTGAGCTCTGTGTGGAAAGGAGAACTGGGGAGGGGTGATTCAGTTTCAACAGAAATGAGCTGAACATTAAAAAAAAATTTTTTTTAGTCCTTTCCCAAATATCAGTGCATCAATAAACATGAGAATAGCTTGTAATTCACAAAGCTTCCTGCACCTCTGTTGTGATAAGGGCAGATTGATCTGGCTGAAGAAATGTTGGGAAAGGGAACACTTCACTGGCTTGGACCAATTTGAATGGATGGAAATCACAAAAGTCCCTGAAGCTGGAGGATATAAAGCTCTGAAGGTGGCAGAAGCTTGTCATCTGCATGCAGAAAGCGACAGAGATATTACAGATTTCCCGTACAAAGGGAACTCCTTCAGTCACCTGTAAAGAGTTCCCTTGTCAATTAGGACATTCAGAGAAAGGCTGCAACAACTAAGGGATACCTCCTTCCTCTCCTTGCCAAGAACAGCCACCTGCCCAGAATTTAAACTTTGATTTAAAAAGAGAATAAAATATCAGAGTTCAGTGACTGCTCAACAGAAATTCCATAAAAGAAACTGCAATCCAAACAAAAGAGCAGAGCGGCAAAGCACATGCTATATCACGTGTAGGGATGGGTTTGAGATTGTGTGATCTTCTCAAGATCAAAACGACCAAGGTCTTAATTAATCACCAACTTTTTGCCAGCAGTAAATGGTGTAATGCAATAAAAGAGCAATGTCATTCTCTCCCATGTCCAATTCCTGACCCTTTGTTATATTACTTTCAGTGAATCATGTCTGTTATCTTGAAATCATCTTCAACACTTTCCTAAACTGCCTACAATTTTACAATTGAAGAATGAATAATGAAACATGGGGATGCATTAGAGATGAATTTAGAGACAATAATCTTTAAATGGAAATTTATATCATTTTCCAGGTTACTGCCTGTAGTGAAAGTGAAGAAAAAATTTTACTCCTCAGAATTTAAAATGTATTTTGCTATGGGTGCTGTTATCTTCCGGGTAATTGGCAAACTTTCATGGACGCTTTTAGAAGCAGCTAAACATTCCAAAATAAATGTTGCTATACGAAAAATACCATGAGCATTTTCAATTCCGGAAGCTTAATTCTCTTCCCTGACACTGAGGGATGACGGTAGATAGATTATCAGGGTCAGAGGAGACAGCAGAGCACAGAGGCTAACTTCTCTTAGTCTCAACTACCTGTAAAATGGAGACAACAGTAGTACTTAGCATAGTGTTGTGGGGATTAAAGAGATAATGTATGTTGAGCACTCACCTGCAGAGCCTATCACATAGAAAGTACCCAATCTTTGTGGTGATATCCTGGAAGAAAACTATGCTCATACTATGGTGAATGTCTCAGATAAGTAAGACACTAAGCATCACACAAATTCTAAATAAACTTAAAATCTAGCAGGTAACATGGACAAAAAGAGAATGTAATTCATTATTTCATTTATTCAGAACATGTTTAATGAAGTCCCCTTATATCCCCAGCACTGTTTTTGAGGCCGAGGGGAAGGCTACGACGAATAAAGATACAAAAGATCATTGTGCCCAGGGAGTTTACATTCTGTATATGTAATATGCATTTTTAATATGCTATGGTATTAAACCAAATGGCCTAAAACTTCAAAATATTTTTGTAAACAGACTATTTATACCATCGCTGTTCTTTTGATTTTCCCAGCGACTATCTGAAATCCTATTTAGAGACACCAAAAACCGATTTTTACTATACCCTTTAAGCAAGTTGCCTTTAGAGTCTCACAAAATAGGGGATGGGGAAAATTTGGCTAAGGGGTTTCAGAGATGGTAAGGTTTTTAACCATTTGCTTTATACAGATACCTTACATTTTATATTTTTTATCATTCCAAGTGATTCTCAACAAAACCTCAGTCCTTCTGAACTGCAGCCACTTAAAGGGATGAAAACAGTAGCACGATAGAATACTGCAGAGATGTTTTCACCAAATTCCCAGGTGGAATTCTATTCATAAAGAGATTCCAAATTGCAAAAGCTCTCAAAGATCACATTTGAGCCCTAACATGGAATCCACCAAAGGACTAAAACATCCTTTCAAAGAGTCCAACTTGTTAAACTGTAAAGGTACTAAGGCATTACAAAACAAATTTTACAAGGAAGAAAAGCCCTGCCCTCTGGTTTGTGAATAACTTCTTTTAGTAGAGATAAAAAGTCCTCTTAATCTGGGGAGCATTGACATTGATGTTCAACCACGACTTCTTCAATGATATGGACTGAAATAAAATCCATAGTAAAATACACCAATTTAAATTTCAACTCTCTGACTTTATGTGACATAGTTAACAGAATAACATTTTATTTTTTCTTCTATTGAAATAGCTCCTTCATACTGCCAAAAACTAAATAGATACTGTATACTGTTAATTAGTAAATTTGTTATAAAGCTTAAAACGTTTTTTGTTGTGAGTTCAGTTCAAGTAGAGCATTCAACTCCTGGCCAATGTTTGCTAACATTGGAATGTTGTATGTTATGATTTAAGTCATCATAACCATTTCCTCTTCATTTGGAGGTGAGAGTTAAGTGATTTATAACTGTTTCACATTATACTCATGTGTAGATAGAAAGATCTGCTCAGGAAAAAGACTAATAATTAGTTACATAGATGTTAAAGATAAAGAAACAAAAAACTACCTTGATAAATGTTAATCATTTAAGATGAACACAATTCCTAAATAAAAATTAGAAATAGAGCAACTATATCAAAGTTGATAAAGGATATCTACAATAAAGCTACAGCAAACATCTTACATGATAATGTTTTATATTTATGATATTATAATTTATAATAATGTACTGAATTTATAATAATGAATTTCCTTCCTTGAAAATTAATAAGACAAAGATATCACTATCTCTATTCATTTTCAACATCAGTCTAAAAAAAAGTATGAAAAGTAAAATGGGTATAATGATTGAAACAAAGAAACAAAACTGTCATTATTCATAGATAATAATTCATGATTACATCTATAGATATCCAGAGAAAATTTCACATAAAATGTTACTAATAATAATTTTCATTGAGAATTCTGGATATATATTCAATATTTTGAAAAGCCAATGCAATTATTTTTTGCACCAACAAGGTAATATTTTTATAATAATCAACCCCCCCAAACAATGTACTTAGAGAATAAATGTAATAAAAATGTGCGGTTAGATAAACGGAAATATAGTCCATTTTCTTGTTTGGTATGATTAAAAATCACATAGATGTCCACTTTTTACACATCAATCTAGTAAATTCAAACAATTTCACTGAAACTTTCCTCAGAAATTTTCAGAGTACCCCAAAATTTTCTGAAGATAATATAACATAGAAACACTCAAAATTAACCCAGAAAATTTTGAAAAAGAACGAAGTGTGTGATTCACATGACCAGATACAAAAGGACTTGCAGTCTAATTCTAATGTCACGATAAAAAAATGTACTCATGGGGACTCTGTTACAAGTTTCTCATATATTTACAGGCAAAGTATTAAATACCTACATATGTTAGAAATGACCATTTTAGAAGAAAGGAAGGGAGGGATTACAGATACACAGAATTATTTTTTGTCATTCAAGCCTAATCTGGATGTTACCTCCTCTTTTAAGCATTCCTACACAGTCAGCCTCCTGGATCGAAATTGGTTGAATCTGAGGATGCAGAACCCGGGGTTATGGAGGGACAACTGTACTATTCCATTTTATACAAGGAACTTGAGCATCCTGGATTTTGGTATCCACTGTGGGTCCTGGAACCCATCCCCCTGGGGATACCAAAGGTGGACTCTACTTCTCTCAGTAGATTTCAATACTTCCTACTCTTTGCCACCATTTAACCCAAACCTGTTATTGCAGTTTATATAGTATATTTTAATTATGTTTTCTCTTATCTTTCTCTCTTAACAGAGTTTGTTCAAAGCAAGATCTATGTCATATTAATATTTATATCACCAAATTCATCAAAGGAATCTGTATTTATCAAGCATCTAATGCTGTATATTTTATGGAAACAAACACAGCTATGGACATAGAGGTCATTCTTCTAGGGAATTAAGCATGACCTTCTTCTCTGTATTTCTAAGAATGAGAAAAAACAACAAAAATGTTTATAGACCCAGAAATAGTTTTTTAGATACCTTTGAATATATGTATTATATACGTATATGTACCTATGTGTATATATATTATATATGTGTATATACATATATATTTACCTAATACATTAAGCAAACATTTACGCACATATATGTGTATCTGTACACATTTATGTGGATACACAGATAATCTCATTTGACCCAATCTAATACAAAAATTACCTTAAAATGGAATTCTACTCTAGATAAGACAAGCCTCATTCTTCCCCTCCCTCAGTCGGGGACCCTCCCTGCACACTCCTGCAATTCCCTCATCTTTGCTCTTCAGCTCTTATTCTCTGTCCCTCTGTCTGCCTTTTAAGTTAACACTCTTAAAAACCTTCTTTTAAATGTTTACTAAAGCTAGCATCAGACCATGTTTCTTCCCTGGTGTTAAATCAACACTTCCCACTCCATCTAGTTTTTGACTGCTGAGTTTAACACTAGGAGGAGGTGAGGATTTCTGTGTCTGCCAGTTGGCACTGCTTGGGAGGAAATCTGGCATCAGAACAATTGCACATTTAAAGTTGATGTCACCAGGCCTCTTTTCACTGGGCATTTTCTCTGATCTTTTCATGGACTTTTGTTCCTCTAAAACTTCAGATGACTCTCATAAAGGATAATCAAATGAGTGCTAGTCTTTCTAGAAATTATATTTTACACAAAATGGAATGTGTTTTCTGGGCATGATAGAACAGAAAATCAGGAGTGAATATCATAAGAAAAAAGATTATGCTTCTATATGGTTTAAAAAAAAAACAAACTGCATCTAGACAAGAATAAGCTTTTTTAAAAATAAATCAAAATACTTGGTAAACTGACAATTGAAGATCAAGAAAACGAGATAATGCACTTTGAAAAAGTGATCATTCTGAGATTTGCCCTCTGGCTAGCAGACAGTAGGTTAACATTTCCACCGTAAGAATCAGAAACTGGATAAACTGTAATCACAATTTTAAGTAGATCATATTGCTAAGTGAAAACAAATACTTGATGGATTAAAGATTTGAGAGAACAAATAGCCCCTGCTAGGAAAAAGCTGATAATTATTGTGGGCCTTTGCTAATTCCAGTTTTAAGCTAAAGATTAGGCTTGGGCTGAGCAGAACAACTAAACTAAGGGAAAGAAGAACTAGCTAATTACTGATTGACAGCCTGGCATAACAGACTGAAATCTAGAAAAGCCCCTAAGCATGGTCAGTTTTCCCTAATTGAAACTGTCTGAGTTCTGAGGCAATGTGGGGAATTAGGGGGCTTATCCAGAAACTAGTAAAAGGCAGAGAGTAATCTCCACCTTTATTATGGTACTTAGGAGACAAAGTCCTACTAGAAAGATGCTGTCTGCCTCAGGCTAGATCTCTCTCTCCACAAATGTCACAATATAAGCTTCACTGGGCAGGAGTCTAAGGATCTTGATTCAAAACCTCTGAAGAGGAGAACTGTATTACTCTCCATCTTTCAGAGCTGAAGAAACAAAGAACTGTGAGCCTCTCAATCAAGAGTGTGTTGAGAGACATGTTTGAGGAATGAGAGACACACTACAAATGAACTAAGTCTTATTAAAATTGTTCCTCAGACCCAACCCCTACCTGATTGTCTGGAGTGATTAGACGTTCACATCACCTACCTAACAGAGGAAAGGAAAAGCTCTGAAGAGGAAAAATCATCTGCAAATTCTATGGTCTCCTACACAATTTCCAGATTGCAATAAAAATTACAAGGCATTCAAAGAGGGGCAAAAATGTGACCAACATTTTGTGGGGTTTTTTTGTTGTTTTTTAATGCAAAAAAATAGTAAGACTCACAGATATTCCAGGTCTTGGAATCTTCACTCAAGGACTTTAAAATATCTATTATAAATTGGTTTAAGAGCACAAGCAAAAGGAGAACAGAATGGATAAAAATAGTGAGAATTTCAACAGGAAACTGGATTCTTTAAAATAGAATGAAAATGGAACTCTAGAATTGAAAAGAGAATTAGTTTTATATCAGAAAGTATGACTAGTGACCTCAAGGGAAAAAAAAAAAATCCAAGCAGAAGCATAGACAGAAAAAATAAAAGATTGTAAATAAAAGAATAGATTGTAAAGAAAATGTAGACATAATTATCTATCATCCATGTAACTGGAACCACAAAAAGAGATGAGAAAGAGAATGCGATTGAAGCATAACTTGAAAAGATAATGGCTAAGGAATTATTTGATAAACTGATAAATAGAGATTCAAGAAGTGTAGCAAACCTCAAGCAGGAAAAATAAATAGAAAACTGTATTTATGCACATCTTAGTCAAACTGCTGAAAACCAAAGGCAAAGTGAAATATTAGCAGCTAGAGAAAAAAAGACATATTTTGTTCAAAGGAGCAATAATAAGACTCATGGTTGCTTTTCAACTGTGACTGTAGTTATCAGAAACAATAGTAGAATCTATAAAGTGAAGAAAGAAAGAAAAAAATGAATGCAAACCTAGAATTCTATCTTATGTTAAATCATTCTTCAAAAGTGAAAGCAATAGAAAAACATATTATGGTTAAAATAATCTGAGAGAATTTGTCACCAACAAACCTACACAATACAAGAAAATAATAAAGTTCTCCAGATTGAAGCAAAATGATGCCACATAAGAGCATGAAACTTCAAGATAAAAACAAGGAGTACTGCGAAAGGTAAAACTGTAGAAACACTTATAAATAATTACTATTATATATATGGAGTCTAAACAAAAAAAATGGTTCTGAAGAACCTAGGGGCAGGACAGGAATAAAGACGCAAACATAGAGAATGGACTTGAGGACACGGGGAGTGGGAAGGGTAAGCTGGGACCAAGTGAGAGAGTGGCATGGACATATATACACTACCAAATGTAAAATAGATAGCTAGTGGGAAGCAGCCACACAGCACAGGGAGATCAGCTCGGTGCTTTGTGACCACCTAGAAGGGTGGGATAGGGAGGGTGGGAGGGAGGCACAAGAGGGAGGAGATATGGGGATATATGTGTATGTAGAGCTGATTCACTTTGTTATAGAGCAGAAACTAGCACACCATTGTGAAGCAATTAAATTCCAATAAAGATGTTAAAAAAATAAAATAAAACAATAATAATAGTGGTTCTCTGTGGGGCTATAGTATGTGCAGCAGTAACATAATCTGATGGGAGAAATGAAAGAAGGTGAATAAAAGCAGTTAAACGGTTGTAACATTCTTACATCGTGTGGAAATAAGATATCAAAAACTTACAAAAGATTTTAATAGGTAAAAATGCATCTGGTAATTTCTAGGGTAATCAATAACAAATAGAAAATATGTAACAGCATGCTAATGGAACATATAAAATGGAATAATAAAAGACATTTGATCAGTATAAAAAGCAGGCAAGCAAAGGAGATATAAAGAAACACAGAACAAACAGAATATACAGAAAAAGTCAATTATATAAATAATTACATTAAATATAAATGCACTTAAATTGAGACAGATACTGTTAGATTGGATTTAAAAACAATAAATAATTATATCTTGCTTTTAAGAAACATACCTGAAATATAATGACAGAGGTTGAAAACATTAAGTTGAAAGAGAGTAGTATATCTTTGCAAATATTAACCAAAAGAAAGTATAGCAATATTAACATAGACAAAGTAGACTTTAAGTCAAATAGTAAATTTAGAATCATAAAGAGGGATATTTTAAAATGTTAAAATGACAACTGGAAAGGAAGACATAATAATCTTATATATTTGTGCACCTGATAACATAGCTTTGAAAGGACTAAAACAAAAATCAACATAACTGAGACAGACAAATCCATAATTCTACAGGAAAATGTTAATCTCTCTAAATAATATAAAAAGCAGACAAAAATCAGTAAGATTAAAAGAAACTGAACATCACATTTAAATAATGTGACCTAATTGACACATGTAGAACAGTATACTCAAAAAACATAAAATACACATAAGTTACAGGTGTATTTTGGACATTTACCAAAAGAGAGTATATGCTTGGCCATAAAATGAGGCTCAATATATTTCAAATCACTAAAATCATAAACATATGGGCTCTGACCAGAAATGCAAGTTTGGCTTTACATTTATAAATCAATGCATTTAATTCCCAACATTATGGGAACAGAAAAAATGTCATATGATTATCTCAATATAAAGAGGAAAACATTTGTTAAAATTCAAAATTAAGTCATGCAAAAAACCCTTCACATACAATAGTAGAAAAGAATATCTTTAATTTGATCAAGAATATCTAAAATCCTACAACAAATATTATTCTTAATGATGTTATACTAAACATTTACCCCATGAGAAGGCGAAATAGGATGTGCACTATCTCCATTTCTATTTGCCATTGTCCTGGATGTCTAAACAAGAGTAAAGTAAGAAAAAGGAACTAAATGCATAAATATTTGAAATATTTGAAAGGAACAAACAAAACTCCCATCTTTTACAGATTATATACTTTGTAGGTTGAAACCCCATAAGATTTAATATCTAAATTTTTAGATTTAATAAGTAAGGTTGTTGAATATAGGTTCTATGTACAAAAATAAATGAATTTCTAATACTAATAGACATTTAGAAAATGTCTTCAAGAAAAGATATTTATGTGAATTGTACCAATGTCAATATCCTGGCTGTAACCTTGTACTGTAGTTTTGCAAGATGTTACCACTGGGGGAACCTGGGCAAAGGGTACATGCAATCTATTATTTCTCACAATCACATGTAAATCTATAATTTTTTAAAGTAAAAAAATAATAAAAAATAAATAAAAAGATAATTAGAATATCAAAAATTAATGTGTATGAATAAATCTAACAACAAATATGTTAAGCTTTCATAAAGACAACCATTACACTAATGAGAGACACTAAATAAGAATATACTGTAGGAAACTCAATATTTAAAAGATGTATTTTTCATTTCAAGTTGATCTGTAAGCTCAATCCAAAGGACCAAGTACTAGTAAGATGCTTTTCACAAAGAAGACCAGTGTTGGAAGAAATAGGTTTCCAAAGAACAAGCCTTATTATAATGCTACAGTTGTAAAAAGGCATTCTAGTAACAGCACAGGACAGGCAAATTGTCCACTGGAATAGAATAAACAGCTTAGAAACAATCCACACAAATATGGATTACTGATTTCTGAAAAGGAGGCATAGCATATCACTCGGGAAGACACTCATTTCAATTAATTGGCTCGTCAACTGAATATTCATATGACAAAATATGTGACACCACTTTACATAAAAATCTGTTGTAGCTCTAAACTTCAAAGCTGAGATAAATAAGCTCCCAGAAGATATTTTAGAGAAAACCCTTTTGTAATACATTAAGAGTATTACAGGCTGAACACAGCATAGGACAATGTATGTGTAACATATAATTGACAAAACTCATTTATCTAAAATATATACATCTGAAACTTTATTAAAAAAAAGAAAAAGGCAACTCAATAGAAAAGTCTACAAAAGCATTGAACAGACAATTTACCAAAGAGTACATACAAATGTCCATTAAACAAATAAGAAGGTTTTTTTTTTTAACATCATTACTAATTAAGGAATACAAATGAAAACCAAAATAAAAGGGTACATTTAAATTAGAAAACCTAAAATTAATCAAATGACCAAGAACAAGCGTTGGTGAGGGTATGAAATAAGTGGGATACACATACAACTGTTCATAGAAGTATTAAAGTGGAATAATTGCCATGAAAAGTATTTTAGCATAACCTATGAAAGGTGGAGATATGTAAACCTCTGTGCAAGTATATCCAGTCCCTAAAAATGTGTATACCTGTGTATTGAGAGATATATACAAATATGCTTCTAACAGCAATATTAACTAACAATAGAGCAAAATTGGAAACAACCCTAATATCCATCAGTAGTAAATTACAAAAA
Organism: Monodon monoceros; assembly: GCF_005190385.1. Taxonomy (NCBI): domain Eukaryota; kingdom Metazoa; phylum Chordata; class Mammalia; order Artiodactyla; family Monodontidae; genus Monodon; species Monodon monoceros. Next base: position 140,713,506 of record NW_021703768.1, on the reverse strand, counting down.
TAACCTGTGATACATTTATAAAAGAAAATATTATAGAGCAATGGATACAAACTATACAACTATATGTTATAATATGAATCTAGTAACATAATTCTGAGTAGCTGATATCAGTCACAAAAGAATATATATAGTTTTGTTTCTGTAAGTGTAAAGAAAAAGCTGAGGGTACTAAATTGCACTGTTTGGAGATGCATGCTTAAGTGGCTAAACTATAATAAAAAAACTAGAAAGGACTACCATAACAGTTAGGAGAGTGACTGCTTTGTGGGGAAAGGAGAGGTATATTAAGAGGAAAAAAGGGAGGCTTCAGGAGTCTACAAATATCTTATTTCTTAACGTCCATGATTATCACAAAAGTGTTCTTGTGGGCTTCCCTGGTGGTGCAGTGGTTGAGTCCGCCTGCCGATGCAGGGGACATGGGTTCGTGCCCTGGTCAGGGAAGAGGCCACAACAGTGAGAGGCCCATGTACCACACACACACACACACACACAAAAGTGTTATTGTAACATTTCACTGAAATTTACATTTATGTTTTGCATGTTTTTCTCTACTGGTGTTATACTTGATGCAGAAAAGACCAAACAATAATAAGACATTTCTGTACAATTCAATGTCATATCATCTATATTTGATTCACTCAAGAAAGGCAATTTTTTTTCCACCAGAGCAACACCCAGCTCTACCCACCACCAGTCCCTCCCATCAGGAAACCTGCACAAGCCACTTAGATAGCCTCATCCACCAGAGGGCAGACAACAGAAGCAAGAAGAACTACAATCCTACAGCCTGTGGAACAAAAACCACATTCATAGATAGACAGGATGAAAAGGCAGAAGGCTATGTACCAGATGAAGGAACAAGATAAAACCCCAGAAAAAAAACTAAATGAAGTGGAGATAGGCAACCTTCCAGAAAAAGAATTCAGAATAATGATAGTGAAGATGACCCAGGACCTCAGAAAAAGAATGGAGGCAAAGATCAAAAAGATGCAAGAAATGTATAACAAAGACCTAGAAGAATTAAAGAACAAACAAATAGAGATGAACAATATAATAACTGAAATGAAAAATATACTAGAAGGAATCAATAGCAGAATAACTGAGGCAGAAGAACGGATAAGTGACCTGGAAGACAGAATGGTGGAACTCACTGCTGCAGAACAGAATAAAGAAAAAAGAATGAAAAGAAGTGAAGACAGCCTAAGAGACCTCTGGGACAACATTAAACGCAATGACATTTGCATTATAGGGGTCCCATAAAGAGAACAGAGAGAGAAAGTACCTGAGAAAATATGTGAAGAGATTATAGTTGAAAACTTCCCTAACATGGGAAAGGAAATAGCCACCCAAGTCCAGGAACCACAGTGAGTCCCATACAGGAAAAACCCAAGGAGAAACATGCCAAGACACATAGTAACCAAACTGGCAAAAAGTAAAGACAAAGAAACAATATTGAAAGCAGAAAGGGAAAAATGACAAATAACATACAAGGGAACTCCCATAAGGTTAACAGCTGATTTCTCAGCAGAAACTCTACAAGACAGAAGGGAGTGGCATGATATATTTAAAGTGATGAAAGGGAAGAACCTACAACCAAGATTACTCTACCCAGCAAGGATCTCATTCAGATTCGATGGAAAAATCAAAAGCTTTACAGACAAGCAAAAGCTAAGAGAATTCAGCACCACCAAACCAGCTCTACAACAAATGCTAAAGGAATTTCTCTAAATGGGAAACACAAGAGAAGAAAAGGACCTACAAGAACAAACCCCAAACAATTAAGAAAGTGGCCCTAAGAACATACATATCAATAATTACCTTAAGTGTGAATGGATTAAATGCTCCTACCAAAAGACACAGGCTTGCTGAATGGATAAAAAAAACAAGACCCATATATATGTTGTCTACAAAAGACCCACTTCAGACCTAGGGACACACACAGAGTGAAACTGAGGGGATGGAAAAAGGTATTGGATGCAAATGGAAATCAAAAGAAAGCTGGAGTAGCAATACTCATATCAGATAAAATAGGCTTTAAAATAAAGAATACTATAAGACACAAGGAAGGACACTACATAATGATCAAGGGATTAATCCAAGAAGAAGATATAACAATTTTAAATATATATGCACCCAACATAGGAGCACCTCAATACATAAGGCAACTGCTAACAGCTGTAAAAGAGGAAATCGACAGTAACACAATAATAATGGGGGACTTTAACATCTCACTTACACCAATGGACAGATCATCAAAAAAGAAAATAAATAAGGAAACACAAGCTTTAAGTGACACAAAAAACCAGATAGATTTAATTGATATTTATAGGACATTCCATCCAAACACAGCAGATTACACTCTCTTCTCAAGTGTGCAGGGAACATTCTCCAGGATAGATCACATCCTGGGTCTCAAATCAAACCTCAGTAAATTTAAGAAAATTGAAAACATATCAAGCATCTTTTCTAACCACAACACTACGAGATTAGGGGAAAAAAACATAAAAAACACAAACACATGGAGGCTAAACACTACGTTACTAAATAACCAAGAGATCACTGAAGAAATCAAAGAGGAAATCAAAAAATACCAGGAGAGATATGACAATGAAAACACAACAATCCAAAACCTATGGGATGCAGCAAAAGCAGTTCTAAGAGGGAAGTTTATAGCTATACAAGCCTACCTCAAGAAATAAGAAAAATCTCAAATAAATAATCTAACCTTACACCTAAAGGAACTAGAGAAAGAAGAAAAAAAAAAACAACCCAAAGTTAGCACAAGGAAAGAAATCATAAAGATCAGAGCAGAAATAAATGAAATAGAAACAAAGAAAACAATAGCAAAGATCAATATAACTAAAAGCTGTTTCTTGGAGCAGATACACAAAATTGATAAACCATTAGCCAAACTCATCAAGAAAAAGAGGGAGAGGACTCAAATCAATAAAATTAGAAATGAAAAAAGAGAAGTTACAACAGACAGCACAGAAATACAAAGCATCCTGAGAGACTACTACAAGCAACTCTAAGCCAATAAAATGGACAACCTGGAAGAAATGGACAAATTCTTAGAAAGGTATAACCTTCCAAGACTGAACCAGGAAGAAACAGAAAATATGAACAGACCAATCACAAGTAATGAAATTGAAACTGTGATCAAAAATCTTCCAACAAACAAAAGTCCAGGACCAGATGGCTTCACAGGTGAATTTA
>NW_021703768.1:140708955-140710190 GCF_005190385.1 Monodon monoceros | reverse complement strand
CCAGGAAGAAACAGAAAATATGAACAGACCAATCACAAGTAATGAAATTGAAACTGTGATCAAAAATCTTCCAACAAACAAAAGTCCAGGACCAGATGGCTTCACAGGTGAATTCTATCAAACATTTAGAGAGGAGCTAACACCCATCCTTCTCAAACTCTTCCAAAATTGCAGAGGAAGGAACACACCCAAACTCATTCAATGAAGCCACCATCACCCTGATACCAAAACCAGACAAAGATACTACAAAAAAAGAAAATTACAGACCAATATCACTGATGAATATAGATGAAAAATCCTCAACAAAATACTAGCAAACAGAATCCAACAACACATTAAAGGATCATACACCACGATCAAGTGGGATTTATCCCAGGGATGCAAGGATTCTTCAATATACACAAATCAATCAATCTGATACACCATATTAACAAATTGAAGAATAAAAACCATATGATCATCTCAATAGATGCAAAAAAAGCTTTTGACAAAATTCAACACCTATTTATGATAAAAACTCTCCAGAAAGTGGGCATAGAGGGAACCTACCTCAACATAATAAAGGCCATATATGACAAACCCACAGCAAATATCATTCTCGATGGTGAAAAACTGAAAGCATTTCCTCTCAGATCAGGAACAAGACAAGGATGTCTACTCTCACCACTATTATTCAACATAGTTTTGTAAGTCCTGGCCTCGGCAATCAGAAAAGAAAAAGAAATAAAAGGAATACAAATTGGAAAAGAAGAAATGAAACTGTCACTGTTTGCAGATGACATGATACTATACATAGAGAATCCTAAAGATACCACCAGAAAACTACTAGAGCTAATCAATGAATTTGGTAAAGTTGCAGGATACAAAATTAATGCACAGAACTCTCTTGCATTCCTATATACTAATGATGAAAAATCTGAAAGAGAAATTAAGGAAACAGTCCCATTTACCACTGCAACAAAAAGAATAAAATACTTAAGGATAAACCTACCTAGGGAGACGAAAGACTTGTATGCAGAAAACTATAAGACACTGATGAAAGAAATTAAAGATGATACAAACAGATTGAGAGATATACCATGTTCTTGGATTGGAAGAATCAATATTGTGAAAATGACTATACTACCCAAAGCCATCTACAGATTCAATGCAATCCCTATCAAATTACCAATGGCATTTTTTACAGAACTAGAACAAAAAATCTTAAAATTTGTATGGAGACACAAAAGACCCCG
>NW_021703768.1:140378520-140708855 GCF_005190385.1 Monodon monoceros | reverse complement strand
TAGCAATGGCATTTTTTACAGAACTAGAACAAAAAATCTTAAAATTTGTATGGAGACACAAAAGACCCCGAATAGCCAAAGCAGTCTTGAGGGAAAAAAACGGAGCTGGAGGAATCAGACTCCCTGACTTCAGACTATACTACAAAGCTACAGTAATCAAGACAATATGGTACTGGCACAAAAACAGAAACATAGATCAATGGAACAAGACAGAAAGCCCAGAGGTACACCCATGCACCTACGGTCAACTAATCTATGACAAAGGAGGCAAGGATATACAATGGAGAAAAGACAGTCTCTTCAATAAGTGATGCCAGAAAAACTGGACAGCTACATGTAAAAGAATGAAATTAGAACACTCCCTAGCACCAACACAAAAGTAAACTCAAAATGGATTAGAGACCTAAATGTAAGACTGGACACTATAAAACTCTTAGAGGAAAACATAAGAAGAACACCCTTTGACATAAATCACAGCAAGATCTTTTTTGATCCACCTCCTAGAGTAATGGAAATAAAAACACAAATAAACAAATGGGACCTAATGAAACTTGAAAGCTTTTGCCCTGAAAAGGAAACCATAAACAAGACGAAAAGACAACCCTCAGAATGGGAGAAAATATTTTCAAACAAATCAATGGACAAAGGATTAATCTCCAAAATATATAAACAGCTCATGCAGCTCAATACCAAAAGAACAAACAACCCAATCCAAAAATGGGCAAAAGACTTAAATAGACGTTTCTCCAAAGAAGACATACAGATGGCCAGGAAGCACATGAAAATCTGCTCAACATCACTTATTATTAGAGAAATGCAAATCAAAACTACAATGAGGTATCACCTCACACCAGTTAGAATGGGCATTATCAGAAAATCTACAAACAGCAAATGCTGGAGAGGGTGTGGAGCAAAGGGAACCCTCTTGCACTGTTGGTGGGAATGTAAACTGATACAGCCCCTATGGAGAACAGTACGAAGGTTCCTTAAAAAACTAAAACAAGAATTACCATATGATCCAGCAATCCCACTACTGGGCATATACCCAGAGAAAACCATAATTCAAAAAGACACATGCACCCCAATGTTCATTGCAGCCCTATTTACAATAGCCAGGTCATGGAAGCAACCTACATGCCCTTCGACAGACAAATGGATAAAGAAGTGGTGGTACATACATACAATGGAATATTACTCATCCATGAAAAGGAACGAAAGTGGGTCATTTGTAGCGTCGTGGATGGATCTAGAGACTGTCATACAGAGTGAAGTAAGTCAGAAAGAGAAAAACAAATATCGTATATTAACGCATGTATGTGGAACCTAGAAAAATGGTACAGACGAACTGGTTTGAGGGGCAGAAATTGAGACACAGAAGTAGAGAATAAACATATGGACACCAAGGGGGGAAAGCGGCGGGGGGTGGTGGTGGTGGTGGGATGAATTGGGAGAATGGGATTGACATGTATACACTGATTTGTATAAAATGGATGACTAATAAGAACCTGCTGTATATTAAAAAAATAGAAAAAACCTATTTATTAAAACAATAAAAAAATAGCTGACATAATTTTTCATCAGCAAACCCTCAAAAACAAAGAAATGCAAATTTTTGTGTAAATGAAAATATCTAACGAAGGAAAATAGTAAAACATGATGGAGAAGAACTGATTTTTTAAAGGAATCTCAATGTAGGGATATAAATATGAAATGATTTTATGTCTTTCAATAATTACCTCCTAATTTCCTAAAGTCCATTTTCTTGATGGCAAGTGGTTTCTTACTGTCATTTTGTCCCAATTCTATAACTCTTCATCCAAGTTCAGTTATTAGAATGATCTTATTCTAATATTGAAGAATCAGTCTTTGTAGCATAGGCTACCTACTTCTTCATGAAACCCATTCACTGTTTCCTAGGGCATGTGGGTAGAATAAATATTTACTTATTTATTCCCTTGCAGTTAGGTGTGAATGAATGTGACATTTCTGGCTAATGGAACTGATGCATTCCACTTACAGGATAAGCCTTTAAAAAACACCCATACAGAATCCTTCACACCAGTAATATCAATGTTCATGGTGACCTAGATTGCCATGTGGTATAGATTCCAAAGCCTCTGCCAGCCTTGTTTCCTGAACAACAGTTGGAGCAATTCACCCTCTACAGTCCCTAACCCAGGCTGATAGGAGTTTATGAAAGAGAGAAGAAAGTCTGTCAAGTTGAGACAATGAGATTTTAGTGTTTGTTATAGAAAGTAGTGTTATCTTCATTAAAACTTTAATCTTACATTTGATTCAAAGCTCTTTTTCTTCACCCTTAGAACTCTCGAGCAGCAGCTCAGTGACTTGGGTGAGAGGAAGGGAAGGTATGGGTTGAAGGATTTCAGAAACCTCTTTCCTGTGTCACTTCTAGACTCTTAAAAGGTTAGGCTACATATTTTTAGCCATTTCCCATACAACAGGAAAATTTTACTTGGTGCAAAATACAATTCTACTACATCAGCAAAAGTCTGGAAAAGAAATCCATGAGATAAATTCTGAGAGGGATGCAATTATGGCCTCTAACTTTTAGCATCTAAATTCCCATAAATGTTTTCTGGAGAAAATAAAATCTCCAGGTTCATCAGGTAATTAGTGAATGAATATTTTAAACCATAAATCCTGCTTTGAGTGAAATGTGATTACCCTTATTTTTTACTCTGAAAAATGGCTTTAATAGTGTTTTGAACAGGGCCTGCTAGTGATACCCACATTAGGATCATTGCCTTCTTGTAGTAGTTGCTATTTATTAGAGTATCACGGAAATCACTGCAATATATCGTTGTGGTCTGCCAAAGTGAGTTCCTTTCAATCTGTTCCTGTCTGCCAGCAGAAGACAGGGAGGGTACACTAGGGATAAAGGATGCAGGTTAGAATAATAAACAAGATTGTGATATCTGTTTTGATAAACATACAGAGTATATGAAACCTGAAGGAGCCGGCAATTAATTCCCTAATACCAAATTAAACCCACCAGAAATGCTGAGACCTTTTAAATCTTCTATTATAAAAACATGTCCCTGAAGATTAAAAACTGGAAACAAAATGAAAGATGAGCTCATTCATCAAGATTTGAGGATAAGCAAATGAACATTACCTTTTTTTCTTTTAAAGTTTACACACATGCATAGCTACAGCAGACACACGCATGTGCACACACACACATGCAACACACACACACATGTAACACACACACACACACACACACACACACTATTATAATGGGCAACTTACAGATCAGGAAACTTTCCAACAATCTATAATATGATTCTATCATTTGGCAAAGTCATAAATTATGAATGTCACAGGAAGTTCTATACCTTTCTTCTTTATATCCAATTTAGCAACGTACTGTTGTTTCTTCCTTCTTGAATACCTCTGAGTTTATTCCTTTTCCTTCATTCCCACAACCCCCAATCCCTGAGCTACTTCATGCCCAAATTACTTCAACATACTTCTGATTTCAGACTTTCTTGGCTTCAATCTATTCAGTCCCACTAGCAAAGATATCTTTCTAAAATAACCAATTTCATTAAGACATTCCTCTTTTCCAAGCCCTATAATTAATGGCTTCTTTGGAGAAATCACTTGGGAAATTGCACTACTTTTTTATGTCATGTTTCAATCTATGATGCTGTTTTACATCATCATTGATGGAGAAACGCCTTTAAGATAAGACTGCATGACAAAGGAACTTCAATGAGCATAGTCAAGATGGTAAGGTACATAGAACACAGAGTTAATCAGCAAGACAAATAAAACCAAAGAGCAGACAAACAGGGTATGGCAGACATCCTGGATATGCATCAAGTATTAGAGTACTGAAAAGATGTTTTCTGCAGGGACTGGTAGTTTGAAATAAGTGTCTCTAGAAGTATCTTAAATGCAACATCTTCAAAATTAAACTCAATATATCGTTCCCCCAAAAGTATACTTCCTTCCATGTTCTTTATCTTAATGAATGGCACAACCAGACTCTGTGTTGACCAAGATGGAAACTTGACAGGCCTAGCCACATCCTGTGCATTCTATTTACTTGAGATTTCAGGCATCTGCCTCTTTCGCTCCATCCCTAAGCCATCCAGATCACCTCTCAATTTACCCACAATGGTGATCTCTAATTTAGTTTCCTGCTTTCCAGTCTACCATTTTTCCAGTGATTTGCCACACTACTTCCAAAGCCATATTCCTGCAATATAAATTTACTTAAAACCTTCAATGCACTATCTACGATCTGTAGGATAATTCAAAATTAATTACTAATCAAATTATGATGATTACCGATCATCATATCACCATCAACTTTTCTCTAAGTAACTCCAGTCTTCTTACTTCTTATTCAATCCTCCCCTTAACTTGAACTCCTTATCTAAACTGGTGGTTCACTGAGTGATTTACCTCCTTTGTTTACACCGTTTTCTCTTCCTAGAATGTCATTCTCCTCTTGCTGAACTAGTTTATATGTACCCATTGTTTAGTCCACAACATTTGCTGATCTACCATGTAGACCCACGTCTCTTGGGCTATATGTAGTATACAGCATTATAACAACGTAACACTCCACTTCACTTTCTGTGTATTTTATTCTTCATCTCTAGTTTTTATCAGTATTATGACCACTTATATTGCTTTGATATATAATAGGTTATCTTCAAATCTTCATTCAGTGAATGAACAAATGGATGGATAGGCATATGGATGGATGGAAGGACATGTGGATGTATGGATAGTTCTTTCCTAATCTAAAATTTCATTATTTCAAGAGCTCTTAGTGCAGTTCAGTTTTAAGTTGTGATCATATTGGATCATGGGACTGAGTAGAAGGACTCAATTTGTGTCAAGTCTGGTAGAAGAGAAGGACAAAAATCACAGGATCTTTCCTTTCCAGAAATAGAAATCATCATGGTAAGAAGAGGTTAGAAAGGTACATATTAGGTGTCTTCTCTTTTTTACCTTGAAAATTGAGTAACCATGTGACCTAATATGAGAACAGTCCCAGAATGTCTCACACTGTCAGTGTGACCGACATCAAGAAAAGGACAATCTTTCATTATTAAAAACAAACAAACAAACAAACTACTCATTTGAAAGGCTTTGGTTCCAAAATCTCATCAGATTCACATGGAAATGTTTTATCAAAGAATTCAGGACAAAAGTTCCTTCCAAGAGCTTAAAATCCAGTAGGAGGGAAAGATTTAAATAATTACAGAAGACATATTTAATTTTTCCTGTAGTGAGAATTAGAGAGGAGAATTTCAGAGTATTAAGAGAACATGAGAGGGCAAGGCACTTTTAAGTATAATCGGCATGTTCGGAGAGGTATGATTGAAGCTGGGACGTGGAAAATGAGAAAAAGGCTAACTAGGCTGCAGTGAAGGTGCTGTGGGTGGGGGGTACATTGAAGAGGAAATGATGCATAGCTTCACTAACTCAAGAAATTTCATGGCACCAATTCCATGATTGGTGCCCAAGACTGGCAGTAAATGTCATCAGATTCAAAAAGACTCCTTGGCTGTCATTGGATTTTGGTTATAACAAATGATAATAGTCTGAATTCAAGTGGAATTTAGAGAGTGTCCTGTAATTTGGAGATTTTATTATAATTTATCTTCATATAATGAGATTTTGACCCATATTAAATCATTGTCGCCTCTGCCATCCAGTCAATGTTAATTAATGGAAAGGCTGTGATTTTCAAATCAAGTAATATTCAGAGTTAAATTGACTCTACTACTCTGTTTGATAAACAGCAGTCTGGCCAAGATGGACTATTGAGAGATTATCTTCTCTAGAACAATTATGAAATTGGCCCAGCGTAAGTACACTAATTTAAGTAGATAGAGTATGTTTGGTTTATTGAAATGAATCTTTTCAGAAGCAGAAAAAACACCCTTGAGAATGTTGTTAAGACAATATAACAAGTTAGATTAATATAGATTTGACCAGCAAATGATTCTTCACTTACTGGCCTTTGGATTTCAATAATACTTAGCCAGAGGCTGTTTTTCAAGTACTGTCACTTGGGCTTTTTATAATGAAAGGCAGAAAGGAAGCTTTAATGAGCTCTATCCAAATTCATAACATTCAGGCTCCAAACCCAGAAAACAAAACCAGCCACCTGTAAATGTTTGACCTACTGTTCAGAGGGGAATTCTTTGAAGAGAGGCAGAGATTTGCAGAATATAGATGTGAAGGTGAGAAAATACCAAAAGACAAAACGTTCCCACTTAAAATTTTAACAAAGCCAGCCTGATTCTACCCTTTCAGGTAAAGTCAATCAGGAATATATTCCCAGAATGATCTAGAAAAATAGCCTGCATTAAAAATTGTTCAGTGTGTTAATCTGTTATTCCCAAAGTTATAGTAAATGTGTTAAATATATTTTTTTCTGATAACCCCAAATTTTGGAGTATTTGGGGAGTATCTTTAGAAAGAGTAAATCAGGCTATATCTCAAAGGATCTCAATTCTGCATCTACCATTTGCTCAATGGTCACTGATAGGTGTCAGCAAAGGGGAGAAAAGGCCTTATGATAATACAAAATAAAATGTTCCATTTATGAAGTACTTAATATGAGCACTTGGCTAGAAATTTTATCATGGCCAGTCTACAAGGGAGGTATTTCTATTTTACAAGTAAGGAAAGTGAAACTCTGAGAAGTAAGAATTTGTACACTGTCATGTGACTAGTAAGTAGGAAAGCTGGGATTCAAACTCAGAATTTTCCTATTCCAAAGAATAAGAGATACTCTGGCATGATCTTAATCCATTTTTACCAAATGTGAATCCTACCTATACTGATTTAAATTCACATCTGCCCGAATTATATCATTTAGAAAAAAGGTTTTTAATAGCTGTTGAGATTTTAGAACACATTTAAAGTAATTCAGTGTTATCTGAGAAACAAATACATTTTTTCCCATGTGTCCTTTGGTTTTTAATTTGTTTATAGTAGGGGTTTTGTTTCTTTGCTTGTTTTACGTGCACATCAGTCTTCCCTCACCTGTGCCTGGTACCTCCAAATCCAAAGTGCCTCTGATACAGCATTTTAAAGTCTTTCAAAGGATGTGGGGAGAAGATAGTGGTCTGACTGCAGTTCTCAATCTGCTGTCCCTAGTTTCTGTCTCATCTGTTCACCATCTTCTGGTGTAAACATTCCTGAGACTTTTTGTGTTTTGAACTAAGAAATCTGGTTGCTTCTGAACTCCTCATTTTAGCTTTCTGCTAAGTAATGAAGTACTCAAACATTGCTCTCGTTTCCAAAACTTTACTTTTGTCATTTATCCTTTACTTTCCATGTATATGTGTGCCCTTTTGACTTTGTTTTAGTTTTGCAAAAGTAGTGGGATAAATGTATTCTATATGCCTTGCTTCCAAGGTGAGATCATTAAATCTTTTAAAGTTGAAATATATATACAAAAAAGTACACACATCATAAGTATACAGCTCAATGAATGATCGCAATTTAAGCACTCCTGTCTGCCTTCCAGAGAAGCTCTACCTCCATAACCACAGTATCATTTACAGCCTAGAAAATATTTATGGACAACAGTATAACAGAGTAATTAGGATAATATTATTTGAATATATTCTGAAGTCCAAAGTGTCAAATACTGATTCTAACATTTCTTAGTTTTGTGAACTCTTTAACCTTTCCAAACATAAATCTAATTACATTACTCTCTTGCCTAAAAGCTTTAATGTAGGAATGCCACATTTAGCACATAAAGATACGGTACACTCAGTTAAATTTGAATTTCAGATGAACAATGAATACTTTTTTAGTATAAGTACATTCCATGCAGTATTTGGGACATACTTATACTAAAAAGAAAGTATTTACTGATTATCTGAAATTCAAATTTAACTGCTATCCTGCATTATCTGGCAACCCTACTTTAATTAGTTTTTCCCTAACACACCATGAATAATAAATAAATTCTTTGCTGTGTCCTATGTGCTTTGAAAAAGCATAACTCTGCTGGCTGTTATCTCTATCACTGTATTTCATACCATTGTCTCCAACTCATACGATGTTCCAGCCACACTGACTTTATGTCAATTCTTCCAACACACCTTTTTTTCTTGTCTCAAAGACTTTGCTCATTATTTCCCTGACTTTTTCAGCTCTCACCTTAGATGGCATGTCTTCAGAGAGGCCTTCCTCCCTACCTATCTGGATAGATTCTCTACTCCACTTGCCCCAAAACCACAATTTGTAATTATACATTTCTTCATACCTTGTTTTCAGCATCTCTCTTAATTCTGCAAGCTACTTGAGGGCAAGGACCTTGTCTGGTTCCTTCAGCAATACTTACTAATCACTTAGCAGTGCTTTTGGCACAAAAAAATCTGCTAAATAAACACTTTAAAATTCTTTAAAAATAAGTATATCCAATTTGTCTCAAGTAACAGTATCTACCTCAAAAGGACTACTGTGCGCATTAAATAAAATAATGCTCACAGAGTATACAGCTACATATTTGACACAGCCTAAGTCATCAATAACTGATAGTTATTCTTTTTACTTCTATTGATAATACTCTTATGAAATGATCCTATTCTAGTGGAGTGCAGTCCTGTGATAATATTCTTTTAGGAAACCAACAAATAAACAAAGGAAGTCATCTCTGAATGGCCTTTTGAATTCCCATTAATACTAAAACCAAACCCCCCGCACATGTTTTCATAACAACCCTCTTTATACATAATGACAGCCTTAGATTTTGTGATTAATACATTCTGTAAATACATTAACTCTTTTATTCTTAATTTAATAGACCATCTACCTTTACCTTTAGGACCAGATATCCCATCCTTGCCCATCAGTCTTCTTCCTTTCCCTCCTACCCCTTCATCCCTCTCTCTCTCATCATTCCTCCTTACTTCTTATATTCCTCATACGTAGTGTTAATTAACCTCATAAACTAAATGTCAAAAATATTTCCATTTATTAATTTATTTTTGAAGCTCCTATTTTCTCTCCCCTTTCTATTTCTCCTAAATTTTGCCTTGACAATTACTCTCCCAGATCACAATCAACTTCAGAAGACACTGAAATCTTTCACCAGTAAACAAACAAACAAAAAGTGAACAGATTATTAAAAAGAGCAGATACAGTCTGGCCATCTTGAATGATTTTTCTTTGCCATTGGCACAATTAGTAGAGCATTAATGGGACATTTTAAATTGCTGAAAATTTATATTGTAATTTGTGATTATTAAGCACACAGAATGCAAAGACTCAGATCTTTTCATCAAGAGTTTCATTCAATCTTCTTTCAGTTATTCACTGAGCAATCAGTGCATGTAAAGTACTATGCTAAGGCCCAAGGTGGGGTACATGCTTCTCCTTTTAGTGAGGGACACAAATAAAAATCAATGAGATAAACCTCTTAAGTATGTTAAAAATATATACAGGAAGTGTTATGAATATTTGGAATAGGAAAAAATCAATTATATAGGAGAATCAATAAGGTTTGGTGGAAATAATGGCTTTTGAGGTAGGTTTTAAAGGATGACTAATAAATGAACATGAGGAATAAAGAGAATATAAATATTCTTACCAACTACATGTAAAACATATTTTGTTGTTTAGGCATTTTGAATTTTTTTTTTATTTATTGGCTATAGGGCAGTCTCATAGAGAACCTTTAATAAGACTTTTGAATTAGCTCTAAGTTATACTACAGTAACAAATGATTTCAAAATCTTAGTAGCTGCAATTACAGAAATTGATTTCTCACTCTTATGACATATACTTTGCAGAGTGACTGTAACTTTGCCCCACATCTTATTTATTCTGGGACTAAGATTTAAAGTAGATTCCTTACTAAGGGAATGGTTAGGTGTACAGGGAAAAGGAAATTGTTAGGGCTGAGGAACGGCTCTTAAAGCAGCTGCTCAGAAGTGGTATGTGTCATCTCCACTCACATTCACTGGCCAGAGCAAGTCACATGGTAAAGACTAATGCTAATGGGGCTCCCAAGAAGGGCAACATGTACTTGTCAAAAACTCCCCTGTGTATAAGCCATATATTACAGGAAATACTAACATGCTCAATATTAATTAGATGTTCAAGTTTGCTAAACATTTAGGTTATACTAACACTGATTACAATTTATTTACACATCTTTATTGCCTTTGCCTAGGTGCTCTAAGAAACTTAATAAACATTCTTTTTAAATATGTGGATTTTGTAAATTTTTTTTTTTTTTTGCGGTACGCGGGCCTCTCACTGTTGCGGCCTCTCCTGTTGCAGAGCACAGGCTCCGGACGTGCGGGCTCAGCGGCCATGGCTCACGGGCCCAGCCACTCTGCGGCATGTGGGAGCTTCCCGGACCGGGGCACAAACCTGTGTCCCGTGCATCGGCAGGCGGACTCTCAACCACTGTGCCACCAGGGAAGCTCATTGTAAATATTTTTTTGACAGAACATTTAAAAAAACTCATGTTCTAAACTTGTAGAAGCCCAATAGCACATCTCCAATCTTCTTAAGTGTCAAGAGCAACAGTGATGAGGAAGTATTGGGGAAAAATGGCTATAAGATTGGCTGGTGAAATGGGTACCTGGGGAGAAAGGGATTTCACAGCTAAGGAGTAGTGGACAACACACTGTAATATTACCAGTAGGAGGAGAAACAGTCCCTCCATTAGGTTGACAGCCACATTCAGTTGAAAATTTGCACACAGTGGTTTTAAAATCATTCTCTCAAATGTCAGCCAATTGACTTGTGGTTGATTACGAGAAAATTAGCTAATTAATAGAAATTTCAGTTTTAAATTCTATACGCAGCTTGTGATATCATGGAGAATCATACCCTTTATATGGTTTATCTTTACATTTAATTTGTTTTTGTGACACATAAAGCAAGTAACTCTCAACCTGGAGGGTGATGTTCTATGGCACTTTTGTGTCATAGTTGATGACCTTCTGAGAATTCACCTGGAGTTTCTACTGCCCATAGACAATTCTAAATATTCAACAAAAGGGGAACTCATCATACTTACACTGCATATAAATCAAAACCCAAAATAAAAGTGTCTTTAACACAGCTTCATGTTGACACCATAGTCCATGAATCAGTTTACGAGTTAAGGAAAATAGCCAAAGAAGAAGGAAAGAAGGCCATATCCGTGAAAATAGAAAGATCTGCAAGTCACTGAATACAACAGGGCTAGATAAAGTTAAATTAAGAGGAAATTCATAAATCACATGAACCATAAATTCTGTTGCATAGTGTGGCTTTCTATATTAACCATCATCAGATTAATAGGTGGAACAAAAACTGCCATTTAATGGGCAATTATAAATGCTGAGCTTATATACATACTATCTCACTTAATCCTCACAACAACCCTACAAGGTGGACATTAATAATACCATTTTACAAATAAGGAAATTAAAGGCTGAGATGTCAATTAAAAGGGGAAAACTTTATACAGCAAGTAATTGATAAAGCCTAGGTTACAAACCCGTATAGAGAGAATTTCAAATATCTTTCCAGGACCACATAATGTTATCTCTTATAGGGAATAAAACAGGGAGATTTAAATTTTGAAATTCATCTAACTTAAAGTCTTCTAAGTTTAATTATGCTCTGTTTATACCTTAAAAATGGAGAGTCTGAAACTAGAAGGACTTTAGAAACCACGCCCACAGCCTTAGCACCTGATTACATTTAGTTATATAATTTTTAAATTCTTGTAATAGAAAAATATTAAAACGAATTTCTTAAAACTCCATTTTAGAGGAAAGATTCAAAATAAAAACCAGGTTTTACTTTTGTTTCCTTTCATTTTAGATGTCAATTTCCCAAGGGCCAAAGCATATCACAAAGGGAGCAAGGCAAAATTTTCATGACAAATATTGGTTCACTTCTAGATAGAGAGTTACTCAGCCATTTGTGCATACTAGATGAATCACAAGAAAGGCAAGATCTAGCTGGGTAATTTGTTAAAAATTATTATTATTACAATTGTTAATATGTTTCATATTATACTAAAATTGTTTTTTATTTTCTAAGAACTGCGTAACCCTCTGTCCTCTAAGAACTGCATAACCCTCTGCAAAACATTAATAATAGACATATTATCATATGAAAAAGCCACTAGAAATAGGGTGTTGCAGAAGTATTTTTTTCTCTATTCATGTGACACTAATCAACTTTTAAGTGGAAATGCAACCTTCAACTGTATATCCCAATTACTAAGATGGACTTTGCTTTTATGTTATTTTGTTGCAATTCTTTATAATGAGCAATTACAGTATTACTGAGACATAATTTTTAGGGTATGTACCTCTTTTTTAAATCAAAGGAAAAGAAAACAATTAGGTCTGTCTTAATAGCCCACTGGCTTTTATATTATAGTTCTCTAATTGTAAAGAAAAAAAAAAAAAACAAAGAAAACCCACACACAACATCAGAAAGTGTTCCAGATTACTTTCACATATAATAATAATTATATGTACACAATTCTTCTTTTAGGAAACAATAGTAATTCAAACATAAAAGAGCAAGGTTAATAAAGCCCCCCACTTTATGTCACTAGTCCTGTATAGTATATTATGTTTTCTGTCAATCCTATTTTCTGGCCTCATCAAAAGCTTCTATCAGCAACAACTTCCACATACATTTTTAAAGTAAGACCTTGACTAAGGATTTTAGCATTCTGCTTCACATTTATCATGTGGAAGGGAATAGACAAAAACAGACCAGATGATCTGTATTGCAAGGACACAGTTAAGAACTGGGTGGTTTAAAACATCTGAAACTTCAGTAATGCCCTTGAACTTCAATCTATGCATTTTTAAATATAATTTTGAAATAACATGCATCAGAATGCAGAAAGGGAAATAACAGATTCAGAGTGAAGTAAGTCAAAATTATTTCAGATTATTTTATCTCTAAATCATAAAGTACAAAGATTATGTATGATGGAGTAAGAAGAAAAGACTTCAGTTTGAATCCTCTCTCCTCTTGTTACTAGCTGTGACTCTGAACACTAGCATAATATGGACCAGAAAAACAAAACAAAACAATACAAAACGTCTCTAGAGTGATATATGAGGGCATGAATCACAGCCCGCGACGTGGAGTAGTTGGTCAGTGGCTGCTACGTTTACCCTTATGTCTGCATTTTCTATTTCTCTGTTCCTAAATCTTGTTATCTTGGATCCCTGCTTCATCCTTTGTTCTACATCTACGCTATGCACACCAACCCTCTGCAAATTTATTTACTCTTCACCAATCTCATTGCTGCCAATCCTCTCAACGGAACTGCTGCACCAGCCTTTTAATGTAACCTTCTTCAAGCATCTGCTTTTCTCAGTCTTATCCCAACCAGCTATTCTGATTGAGCCCTTTTAAATTCTGTCAGATGTGTTACACTCAGAAAACTTCACATTAATTACGTCCCACGAAACTCTGTTCTAAGTTGTTTGTCTCAAATGCTGTGCTACTTACATGGCTGCAAATATCACTCAACTCAAAGGCAAATGCCGGGGACTTCCCTTGTGGTGCCATAGTTAAGGGTCCGCCTGCCAATGCAGGGGACACGGGTTTGAGCCCTCGTCCTGGAAGATCCCACATGCCATGGAGCAACTAAGCCTGTGAGCCACAACTACTGAGCCTGCGCTCTAGAGCCCGCGAGCCACAACTACTGACTGAGCCCACGTGCTGCAACTACTGAAGCCCGTGAGCCTACAGCCCGTGCTCTGCAACAAAGGGAAGTCACGGCAATGAGAAGCCTGTGCACCACAATGAGAAGTTTGCGCACTGCAATGAAGGGTAGCCCCAACTCGCCACAACTAGAGAAAGCCTGCGCGCAGAAGCGAAGACCCAACACAGCCAAAAATAAATAAATAAATTAATTTAAAAAAAAAAAGGCAAATGCCATCTTCTTTGTAAAGAATTTCCAGATCTCCTTAGTCTTGAGCAATCTAATTCTCCTCTCAGTTTTCAAATTTCAAGGTATTATCATTTCCCTATAATAAAATGCACTGTAGTTAATTTGAAAAGTACATAGAACATATAATAAATTTAAATCATGTATAGTTTTACAACTGAAGGGCACTATTAGTATGCAGAGCTGCATGCCTCTAGAGGAGTACGATGCACAATAGATGGTATTTTTTCTACATCTGTCCCTCTGATTATTTTAGAATATATATGCAGAATTAAATTTCTAGGTAGAAACATTTAAAAAACTCAAAAGCGTCTGTTACACATTGACAAACTGACCTCAAAATGGTGTATTCATTTATACTCCATCACTGGTGTCTAATGATGCCTATATTCTCACATATGTGCCACCACTGGAAAGTGTATTAAAATGTTTCCGTATTTAAATCTTTCATAATTAAAATCTTTGCCAAATTAATAATTGAAAATATTTCCCCAAGTTGTTTCAAATTTCATTTCTTTGGTTATTAGTGAAGCTAAGAAATTTACCATTGTCATTTTCATTTCTTTACTTAAAAACTGTCTTTTTATACCTTTGTGTCCAATATTGTCATCTTAGACCATGATCTTTTTCTCAAATCTTCTTAAAAGCCACTCATAGATAAAAATAACAGAATGTATTGCAAGTGTTTTCATTAGTTTTGCTTGGCTATGGTATTGATGTCCAGAAATTCAAATTTTCATGTATTTATATATTTAAATCTTTTCATGTATGTTTTATGCCTTTGAATTTATATTCATAAAAATTTGTTATACTTCAAGATTGGATTAATATTTACCAATATTTTATCCCTAGTTATTTAATAGTTTCATACTTATTTTTTAGTATTTTACATTTTACTTTTATTCTTTATTTTTTTAGTTCATGATATATGTTATGGGACAAATTGTGACCCTCTCAAAATTCATATTTTGAGGTCTTTATCCCCAGTACCTCAGAATGTGACTATATTTGGAGACTGGGCTTAAAAAAGGTAATTATGTTAAAATGAGGTCATATGGGTGGGCCCTAATCTGATATGACTGGTGTCCTTATAAGAAGACCATGTGAAAGCACTGGAATAAGATAGCCATCTACAAGCCAAGGAGAGAGGTCGCAGAAGAAACCAACACTGCTGACACCATGATTTTGGACTTCTAGCCTCCAGAACTGTGAGAAAACAAATTTCTTCTATTTAAGCCACCTAGTCTAAGGTATTTGTATGGCAGCCCTAGAAAATTAATATAAGAGAAGAAAATCTAGTTTTCCTCCTTGATCACAATTTTGAAACATTCTTAATATATGATGTTTTACATTAAGGAATTAGAATCATGTAATAAATTGTTATATACAATTATATATGTCTCTCAAGTTTTTACTCTGTTAGGGAGTTACTCTATCATATTTTTAAAAATATTACTGATGCAGTCCCCCTTACTTACTTTCTTAACTAAAAAAAAAAACAAAAAACTGACTCTTCCAAGCATTTGTAGTTGAGATACAGTTTTTAATTAGGTGATCAAGATCTGAAAAACATAGTAAAGAGAAATTTTTATAATTGAATTACTTCAAAAACTAATTTTGGAAGAATGATGTCTTCAGAATATTGAGTATGTCTATCAGTTAATGGTGAATCTTTTTTATTTTTTCAAGTCTTCTCTTAGCCTTTTAGTAGTATGTGGAGTTCTCGCCATAAAAGTCTTGTATATTTCTTCCTATATGTTGTCTAGTGTTTTATTAAGTTATTAATTTTATATCCAGCCACCACACAGAACAATCTTATTTTCATAATCTTATCTAACCTTTGTAATTAAAAGATGATAATTTTGATCTTCTATCATATGCATCAATTTTTATTTTTCTTTTCTTATTACATTAGCTATGACTTCCATTATAGTGAAACCAATAATGGTGATGCCAGAAATACTGTTTTAGGGAAATTCTTAGTCAAACATCAAAATAGACACTGATATCCTTAGCTGCACTCAGTTTACAAAATAAGTTTCCTTGATAAGTCAGTGAATAAAAGGTTCACAAATCCAAAAGACAATGAGCAGTTAATGAGTTTGGCAATTAAAAATATTTTAAACTTGGCATTAATAATCAGATATTACCCACATTTTTTAAACATCTTTATTGGAGTATAATCGCTTTACAATGTTGTGTTAGTTTCTGCTGTATAACAAGGTGAATCAGCTATATGTATACATATACCCCCATAACCCCTCCCTCTTGCACCTCCCTCCCACCCTCTCTATTCTACCCCTCCAGGTGGTCACAAAGCACTGATCTCCCTGTGCTATGTGGCTGCTTCCCACTAGCTATCTATTTTATATTTGGTAGTGTATATATGTCAGTGCTACTCTCTCACTTCGTCTCAGCTTTCCCTTCCCACTCCCTGTGTCCTCAAGTCCATTCTCTATGTCGGTGTCTTTATTCCTGTCCTGCCCCTAGGCTCATCAGAACCATTTTTTTTTTTTTTTTTTTAGATTCCATATATATGTGTTAACAAACAGTATTTGTTCTCTCTCTGACTTACTTCACTCTGTATGACAGAGTCTAGGTTCATCACCTGAAGCACATTTTAAAACTCTTGATTGATGAGGATTATTTCCGTGAATTGTTTCAGTTATTGAAGCAGAACTGAAGACCCACCCCACTCCTCTCCCCTCACAACACACATACACACACACACACACACACACACATACACACACACTGTTTAGGAGGACAAACTTAAAAGAGATTCATCAATGATCAAGGCTTCATCATCATAAAGAGATTATTAATAGGTTACTGCTTCTCCCTTCATGATCTGACCCTCCTTCCTTTTGTAAAACAAAAATGATTCACAATGAGGATATCTAACTATAAACTCCATAAAGATTTAATACTACTGGGTTGGCCGAAAAGTTCATTCAGGTTTTTCCATAAGATGTTAACAGAAAAACCCAAATGAACATTTTGGCCAACCCAATATAATTTTGGTAACATAAATGACCATTCTTCTTAGTCTGGTCCTCTTTTTATTGCACTTGGCACTTTCTTCATTGGAAACTGTGGTGTGTGTGTGTGTGTGTGTGTGTGTGTGTGTGTCAGTGTTACTGTATACTTACCTCCTCTACAGGATCAGAAGTTCCTCAAGTGCAAAATTCATGTCTGATGTATCCCCTGTTGCCTATTCTAATGTTTTCTACATTGTGGAGACATTTAATAAATGCTTGGTGACTGAATAAATTTTATTATTCTGTTTTCTGACATTTTTATTTACTCAATGTTTTGTTTCTAAATAGTTATAAATTAATGTGTTTTTCTCTGTCACTTGTATTAAAAGAAGTATATTTATAAAGTTTTCTTAATTGGCTTGTTACATATCTTGAGGGAAAGTTGTATCTTTCTGTTAATTCCCCAAACACATTAACATAAAGAATGTTATTGAATATTAGGCCAAGGAGCATTCATTCCTGCCCCCTAAGATTTACTGTTAGTCATCCAGATATTCAGCGATATCTAAATGTACTTTTTTGAGAGCACTAAAAAGGTCACATATTTCTCTTTTTATTTTTTCTGCAAAATTGTTATATTTGTTTTATAAATTATAAATAACTTTAAATTTTTAATAAACTGTATAATCTGAACACATTTGTATGAATAAAATTATAATTGTAAATATACTATGCTTATAACAATTGTAGTAAGCTGCATAAGACCAGTCCTCAAAAGATAAACTCACATTAAGCTGAAGCATCATGAAAAATGCATGGAAAACTGCAATAGGAAGAAACATAATTACCCTGGATTAAAAAATTTGCATGGGGGTGGAGGAGAATAAAAATCTATCAAGTCGCTAGATTATATTATCTTTATTGTGACACACTAAGAAAATGATTATGATTAACACTATTACTCTTAAAATAAAGGTTAAAAATGGGCTTCAGGCCCTCAATTTATTCTGTTGGTTAATATTTGACATTTGACTCCTAAGTCACGTAAGGATATACATAAGAGACATAGGATCTAGTGAAAATATAGGGCTTCAATACAGGCTACATCCCTAGATTCCTAGATTCTGATTCAAATAGTACAGATCTAGTGTGTCTATGGGTTATCTGAAAGGAATTATGAGAAAATTAAAGAGCTATCTTTATATTTCTATTACAAAATGGCTTACTACATTTTCTTAGTCATCCCTAGGTTTCAGAAAATTGATTCAAAGCTATGAATTATAGACTGAAGCAAAAGTGCCTCTGTAGCTTTATAGATGACACTGGAAATTGCCATCATTTAACTAACTTTGATAAATTGTATAAATTCTCCTAATACTTAAATTAATCTAAAGAAATGTTTCTATTCAGAATCCTTATAAGTTGTCCCCTGTGCTTAGACAACCATCTTTGAAGGTCACAGTATTAGTTTGCCAGGGCTCCTACAAAAAAGTATGACAGACTGGGTGGCTTAAATAACTGAAAATTATTTTCTCACAATTGTGGAGTCTAGTAGCCCAAGATCAAGGGTGTTGGCAGGATTGGTTTTTTCCAAGGCTTCTTTCTCTCCTTGGCTTGTAGATGGATGTCCAGTGTCTTTACATGGTCTTCTCTCTGTGTCCTAATTTCCTCTTTTTATAAGGACACCAGTTATGTTAGATTGGGGTTCATGCAATGGCCTTATTTTAAACTTAATTACCTGTATAAATACTCTATCTCAAAATACAGTCACATTCTGAGGTACTGTGGATTAAGACTTCAATCATGATTTTTGGTGGGACACAATTCAACCCGTAATGGTCACATTCTGGAAGAAATTTTCTCCAATGTCCTCAGTACCACCCCCCAAATCCATTCATGTTTTCAAAAATTGCTATTTTGTAACAGGCTCTCAATGTATATGTTATTCTTCAACCTTGTTTACATAATCTTATATCAGATTTTAAAAAAGTATCCTGGAGGAAAATGGCTACCTGTTCTCTTTGTTGTTTTCTCTCTAGAGATTTTCCATAAGTATATTTATTTCATAGTACTGTCATGAATATTAACTGTGAAGATAATATGACATTGTGCCTGACACATAATTAGCACTCATAATTCAATAAATGATCATTATTCTTCTCCATCTCCCTCTCCTTCACACCTCTCTCTCTCTCTGTCTCTGTCCCTCTCTCTTTCTTAGACATGTAGAACATACCACCCTTTCTAAATATCCACATTTAAGAAGTAGCTAGATACCTGCTTGAACTGACTTTCCTCATTTTGTTCCAGGGAAGCCATAATATATTCCATAAGAAACATACAGAATTCTGTAAACTTCCGTTGAATTTTTTTCCGTCTTTTGTAGGAATGCTATCAATGTCTATATTGACAGAATATTCTTTAATATGAATTTATCTTTTTCCTAATTTTAATAAATAACTATATCTGCCATCATCTGAATACAGCTATATTCTTGGCTATGTTCTAGGTACTTCATATACATAATTGAATTTGATATGATAATAGCCATGTAATACAGGTGTTAATGTTCAAATTTTACAGAATAAAAATATATTCTAAGAGTGATTAAATAAAAGGCCACATAGCTAAACAGTGGCAGTACTGGAATTTTAGCCCAGGTATCTCTGTGACAAAATTCCCTGATCTTTTCATTATTCTATTTTCTTTTTCTTTGTCTTAAATCAACAATAATCACCACACAATGACAAAATGATTGTGCTTGGCTGAATAATGTCAACCTGACAAATTCATGTCTACCTGAAACGTGTATTTGAAATACAGTCTTTGTAAATGTAATCAAGTTGAGGATATGCTGGATCAGGGTGGGCCCTAAATCCAATAGGATTAGGGTGTCTTTAGGAGAATAAAATCTGAAGACTGCAGCAATAACTTCTGACAGAGTCTCTAACGTGCCAAAAACTGTGGATTTTGGACTTGCCAGCCCCACAAGCATGTGAGCCAATTCCTTAAAATAAGTCTCCTTCAATATCCTATCAGTTTTGTTTCTCTGGTGAGCCCTGATAGAAACAGTAATCCCATGAGTTCATTGCTTATTCATTTGGTAACTGTCACATCTCTCCATTCCATCTTAAAGAACTAGAAAGTTTTCCTGTGATGGAGTCTAAAAAAGTTTGATAAATGTCTTCTTAGATAACTCAGAAGAAACAATCAGTGTCTTAGACAATTTTTACAAATAAAATTCAGGGGTTTTTATACTCTACAATATATTTGTCTAAAATATATATTCTAACACAATCTCATGCAATCAGAAATTTCCTTTTGTCTTTGTTCTTAATTTGATTCCACACATTTTAAAGCAATGGAGCTTTGTAATTGCATAGTTTAAACCAAGTGATTTATTCACACCCATCTTATACCTATGTTTTTCTTCAATAAAAATATGCAATTCAAGTGCTGACTTACTATACTATTAGTATTATTGTTTAAACAGCCTTACCAAGAACGAATGAAACGGGGCTTGGGGGATGGGGAGGAGAAAAAGAAAAAAAAAAATTGATACGAAACATTCTCTCTTAATCAGTTCAGAATTCTTACATCTATCTGAACATTTTAGCCAAGAACACCTTTTTAAAATACTTGAAAGCATCCTGTTTGTTTGTTTCCAAGTTTTATTGAGATATAAATGATATATATTGTTGTGGTAGTTTAAAATGTACAACATAATGATTTGATACATGCATATATTGCAAAATGATTACCACAATAATTTTAGTTAACATTCATCACTTCATATAGTTACAATTTTTTTTCTTGTGATGAGTTTTTAAGATTTATTCTCTTAGCAACTTTCAAATATACAATACAGTATTGCTAACTACAGTCACCATGATGTTCATACATCCCCAGGACTTATTTATCTGAAAACTGGAAGTTTGTACCTTTTGACCACTTTTACTCATTT
The DNA here is from genome assembly GCF_005190385.1 of Monodon monoceros. NCBI lineage: Eukaryota > Metazoa > Chordata > Mammalia > Artiodactyla > Monodontidae > Monodon > Monodon monoceros. Next base: position 140,687,965 of record NW_021703768.1, on the reverse strand, counting down.
TGCCCAACCGTCATCCTACCCCATCTCTTGTAACCACCTATCTATTTTTTGCTCCTATGAGTTCATTTTCTTTTTTCTTGATTCCACATATAAGTGAGATAACACAGTATTTGTCTTTCTTTGTCTGACGTATTTCATTTAGCATAATGCCCTCAAGGTCCATCCATGTTGTCACAAACAGCAGGATTTCCTTCTTTTTTATCACTCAAAAATATTCCACTATATCTATATCTGTATCTGTATCTGTATCTATATCTCTATCTATAGATATCCCATATTTTCTTTATCCATTCACCCATCAGTGGATGCTTAGGTTGTTTCCATGACCTAGCTGTTATCAACAATGCTGAAATGAATATAGTAATGCAGATAGCTTTTTGAGACCGTGATTTCATTTCCTTTGAATATATACCAAGAAGTGGAATTGCTAGATTATATGGTAATTCTATTTTTAATTTTTTGAGGAATCTTTATACTGATTTTCATAAAAGCTTTGCCAATTTACATTCCCACCAACAGTGCACAAGTGTTCCCTTTTCTCTACAACCTTGCCAACACTTATTATCGAGTCTTTTTGATAATAGCTATTCTAACAGCTCATTGTTTTTCTAATTTACATTTCCCTGATGATTAGTATCTTTTCATGTACCTGTTGGCTATTTGAATGTCTTCCCTGAAAAAAATGCCTATTCATTTCTTCTGCCCATTTACCACTAATAATAAGATTGCTATTTTAATTTATTATTTAATAAGATTGTTATTTTTTTCTACCGAGTTGTATGTTCACTTTATATATTTTGGATATTAAACCCTTATCAGATATATGCTTTGCAAACGTTTTCTCCCATTATGTAGGTTGCCTTTTTATTTTGTTGATGGTTCTTTTCTCTATACAGAAACTTTTTTAGTTTGATATAGCTCCACTTGTTTATTTTGGCTGATGCTGCCTATGCTTTCTTGTCAAATCCAAAAAAATAATTGCCGAGACTGATTTCAAGGAGCTTATATCCTCTGTTTTCTTCTAGGAGTTTTATGTTCAGGTCTTCCTTTCAAGTTTTTAATACAGTCCAAATTGATTTTTGTGAATGGTATAAGATGGGCATCCAGTTTCATTATTTTACATGTAGCTGTCCAGTTTTCCCAATGCCATTTCCCAGTACAATGAAGAGATAATCCTTTCATCATTGTATATTCTTGGCTCCTCTGTCACAAATTAACTGACGATATATGTGTCGGTTTATTTCTGTGCTCTCTATTCTATTCCATTGATCTATGTGTCTGTCTTTATGCCAATACCATACTATTTTCATTACTATAGCTGTTTAATAGTTCGAAATCTGAAAGTGTAATGACTCCAGTTTTGTTCATCTTTATCAAGATTGCTTTGACTATTTGGGGTCTTTTGTGGTTCTACATAAATTTTTTTTTTTTTTTTTGCAGTACGCGGGCCTCTCACTGTTGTGGCCTCTCCCATTGCGGAGCACAGGCTCCGGACGCGCAGGCCCAACGGCCATGGCTCACGGGCCCAGCCGCTCTGCGGTATGTGGGATCTTCCCGGACCGGGGCACGAACCCGCGTCCCCTGCATCGGCAGGCAGACTCCCAACCACTGCGCCACCAGGGAAGCCCGGTTCTACATAAATTTTAGAATTTTTTTCTATTTCTGTAAAAAAAATGCCATTAGAATTTTATCAGGGATTACATTGAATTTATATATTGCTTTGGGTAGGACGAGCTTTTTAATTTTTTTTTTTTTTTTTTTTGCAGTACGCGGGCCTCTCACCACTGCGGCCTCTCCCGCCGCGGAGCACAGGCTCCGGACGTGCAGGCCCAGCGGCCATGGCCCATGGGCCCAGCCGCTCCGCGGCATGTGGGACCCCCCCGGACCGGGACATGAACCCGTGTCCCCTGCACCAGCAGGCGGACTCCCAACCACTGTGTCACCAGGGAAGCCCACAATTTTAATTCTTTCAATCCATGAACATGGAATATCTTCCAGTTTATTTATTTATTTTTCTTTTTTTTTTGTTAACGTCTTATAGTTTTCATTGTACAAATCTTTTACTTCCTGGACTGAATTTATTCCTAGACATTTTATTCTTTTTGACGCAATTGTAACTGAAATTGTTTTCTTAATTTCCTTGTCAGATAATTTATTGTTAGCATATAGAAATGCAATAGAATTCTCTATACTGATTCTGTAACACTGCTATGAATTTCCCTCTTAAAACAGCTTTTGGGGCTTCCCTGGTGGCGCAGTGGTTAAGAGTCCGCCTGCCAAAGCAGGGGACACGGGTTTGATCCCTGGTCCAGGAAGATCTCACATGCCATGGAGCAACTAAGACCATGTGCCACAACTACTGAGCCCACGTGCTGCAACTACTGAGCCTATGCTCTAGAGCCCACAAGCCACAACTACTGAGTCCATGCACCACAACCACTGAGGCTGCACTGTAGAGCCCGCATGCCACAACTACTGAGCTTGTGTGCCTAGAGCCCATGCTCCGCAACAAGAGAAGCCACTATAATAAGAAGCCCACGCACCACAACAAAGAGTAGTCCCTGCTCACCAAAACTAGAGAAAGGCCGTGGGCAGCAGTGAAGATCCAACTTAGCCAAAAATAAATAAATTAAGTAAATAAACTTAAAAACACAGAAAACAAAAAAACCCCCAGATTTTGCAGCATCCCATAAGTTTTAGTTTATTGTAACTCCATTTTCACTTGTCTCAAAATATTATTTGATTTCTCTTTTGATTTCCTCTTTGACCTACTGGCTGTGCACAAGTTTGTAGTTTAATCTTCACATATTTGTGAATTATCCAGTTTTCCTCTTGCAAGTGATTTCTAGTTTCATACCACTATAGTCAGAAAAGATGCTTCATATGATATTCATCTTCTTAAAATTATTTTGTTTTGTGGCCTAACATATGATATATCCTGGAGAATGTTCCATGTGCACCTGAGAGGAATATGCTTTCTGCTGCTTTTGGATGGAATGTTCTATAAATGTCTGCTAAGTCCAACCAGTCTATTGTTATTTAAGTCCAAAGTTTCTTATTGATTTTCTGTCTGTATCTTCTATCCATTGATAGAAGTGGGGTACTGATGTCCCCTACTATTATTGTATTGTTGTCTATTTCTCCCTTTATGTCTGTTAATATTTGCTTCATATATTTAGGTGCTTCTATATTGGGTACATAAGTAATTAGAAATATTACATACTCTTATTGGATTGACCCCTTTTTCTCTGTCTTAGAGACTATTTGATCTGATATAAGTATAGCTACTGCAGTTTTATTTGGGTTTTCAGTTTTATGGACTATCTTTCCCCAGGCCTTTACTTTCAGTCTGTGTGTGTCCTTAAAGCTGAAATAAGTTTCTTGTGGGCAGCATATTGTTTAGTTTTGTTTTATAATCCATTCAGCCACTCTATTTTTGTTGATTGGAGAATTTGGTCCACTTACATTTAATTATTGATAGGATTGAACTTACTTTTGTCATTTTGTTCACTGTTTTCTGGCTGTTTTGTAATTCCTTTGTTCCTTTCTTCTTTACTTGCTCCCTTCTTCTGTGATTTAATGATTTTCTGCAGTGGTATGCTTGATTCCTTTCTCTTTATCTTTTGTGCATCTACTATAGCTTTTTGCTTTGCGGTTACCATGAGGCTTACATAAACCATCTTAGAGTTTTTACAGTCTATTTTTATTGATAACAACTTAAGTTTGAATGGATTCTAAAGCTCTACATAATTTCTCCCCCCTTTTATGTTTGTGATGTCACAGTTTACATTGTTAAATTGTATGTCACTTACAAAATTATATTTATAGTTACTTTTACCACTTTGCCTTTTAACCTTCTTAAAAGGTGAGTAACCAAGTGAGCAACCCACCACCATTACAACACTGGAATATTCTGAATGTAACTATATATTTACCTTTAACAGAGATTTACACTTTCATATGTTGTCCTGTTACGAATTAGTGCTCTTTCATTTCAACTTAAAGAAGTCCCTTTAATATTTCTTAAGGCTGGTCCAATGGTGATAAACTACTTCAGTTTTTGCTTGACTGAAACTCTTTAATCTCCCCTTCAGTTCTGAATGACAACTTTGCTGGATAGAGTATTCTTGGTTGGGAGTTTTCTTCATGGTTCCCAGCAGTTGACGGTATGCCAAGACCTGTTAGTGTCCCAAAAGGGAGGATCTCAGCTAGCACCTAGATTCAGGACGCTTAGAAGTCAGACCCTCAGAGGGCAGCTTTTCAAGTACGCAAATACACCTCCTTCAGGGAAATGCTGGGTGATTGGTGTTTCTATCTGCTCACTGTGTGCTAAGCCTAGCAGAGATCACTGGTTAAGAACTGCTTCTTCATTTGCTATAATCCTGTGGGACTCATAAGTACTAGCACCCCCCGGCGACCAGAGCCAGGTGATCAAATGGTGTGTCCCTTGAGTGACAGCCACAAAAGCCAGGGTGCCAGACATTTGCAAAACCTCCTTCCAGGGAGAAAACAGTGACTCAGAGTGGGCCAGCGGGAGAACATGGAGACTGTGCCCACTAATTTCCCTGGGCACAGAGAGGAATGGAGTCAGCTCCTAAATGTGTGTTAAATTAGAAGACTGGCCGTCATGCTGCAGCTTTTAAGATATGCAAATCAGCCTCTTTCTGGGAAATACTGGGAGACAGGTGTTTCTGTCTGCTTCCTCTGTGTTGTGCTCTGAGGGGAAAGACTATTAAAAACTCATTCTTTGTTTGCTACCATCCTGGTGGACCTGCAAATGCAAGCCCCACAGGCAATCAAGGGATGTGTCCTCTGGGTAGTGGGTGCAAAAGCTGGGGTGCCTGATGTGTACACAAGTTTCTGTCAGTGAGAAACCAGTGAATGGGAGCACAGCAGATAGAGAGTGCAGTGATGTTGCTCACAGCCTTCCCAATATCTAGTGAGGCCTGTAATTAGCCTCTAGTTTTGTGTTAAATTAGGAGCCTGACTCTCAAGCTGCAGCTTTTAAGATTCGCAAATAGAACTCTTTCCAGGGGAGACTGGGAGATAGGCCTTTCCATCTGCTGCCTCTTCACCGAAGAGGTAATAGTCATATAGTCCTGGTGAGTCCTCTTTAGCCTATTAAGAACTATTCCTTTGTTTGCTTGAGTCTTGGGGGGCTCATGGACACAAGCCCTGTTGGCTTTCAGAGCTAGAAGTTTTGGGGGCTCACCTTTCAGATAGAAGTTTAAAAACTTCAGGCTCTAGATTTTAGGTCCAAACTCTTTATTCCTTAGGGAGAAGCTGGGATTTATTACTGCTGATCTTATGTCACCATGCCAGGGTGGGGTGGGGTAGGGTTTATGGTGAGATGGTATCTCCACTTCTCCTGCCTGTTTTCATGAGTTTTTTTTTCTTCCAGATGCATAGGAGTCACTCAGCTAATTTTGGGATTTAGTTGAGAGGGAATTGTTCCATGTGTAAGTGTAGATTTGGTGTGTCCAAGAGAAGTGAGCTCAGGAGCCTCCTATGTCACCATCTTGAACTGGAATCTAAAACATGTGATAGTGAAACTGAGTGGGGCCCTGTGAGGCTCCCGGGCATGGAGTCCTCTTTTTTCTGTCCCCCATTTCTTGTAGGCAAGATTCCAGCCTCCATGACCTTCCCTGAGTTCCAAAGGGCAGATTTGAACAGTTGCTAATCAAGGGAGGAGCAGTCAAGAAACCACCTGAGGCGAGATTAAAGGGACCTGGAGAAGCTCATCAAGATTAGGAGATGTGACCACCCAGGCCCTGCACACACCCTAATCTTGTCAGAGACCCCACCCTTGGGAAGTATTGTTTTATGAAACTCCTTATCAAATCCTCCTGGCTTGGGACACAAAGTTTTTTGAGGCAGGAACCTGTTGTCCCCTTTGCCTGGCAAAGTAATAAAGCTATCCTTTTCTATTTGACCCAAAACTGTCTCGGAGATTTGATTCAGCACCAATGCACAGAGAAGCTGAACTTTCGGCATCAATAGCATCCTAGAAACCTATAACATACATTTGAAAATGAGCATAACTCTCTACCTCTGCATTTGCTGACAATGTGTTCATGTGGCCACAAAAAGGACCAAGAAAGTTGATCCCCTTAAAAGCTGTAATAGCTGATGGCATTATAAATTTTTCTTCCACAAGTGCATTTTGTATACTTTTGAATAGGGCACAGAGGATTAGTAAGCAGATGTCCTCACCCTTCTGTGAGGTTCCCACTACGTACTTGGGTGATGAAGCAAAAAGCACGTAGCCTGCCGTAATGGTTCCTAGCTCATCAAGTTACAAACTTTATCGGCTTACTATTTCTTGATTTTTCACAATATACTAGGCATTTATACATTATCTCATTTAATTCTCACAAACTCCTGTTAAAAGGGAGGTTTGACCATATGATAATCTTTTTATAGAAGAGAAACTGAGATCCAGAAAGGAAAAGTAACTTGCCCAAGGTTACACAGCTCTAAGTTAGCATTCAAAGTAATTGTGTCCCATAGTTTTAAGTGTTATATAAATAGTTCATAATTCTGCCCCTAAACCCTAATAGAGAAATTATAATAAAGATGAGTAGGAGAACAACTTAGTTTGGGTTTCCATAAGAGCATGCCCTGAAAAAGGATTCCAATTCAAGTGGTTTATTTGGAAGGTGAAGAAACTACAGCTAGTTGAATGAGGGGGTAAAACAAGAAGAAGAAGACAACCAAGATATGTGTTATCAAGGCAGATATAACAATGAGCAAATAATGCTGTTTCGTTGGAGATAATCTGGGAATCACTGTAAAACTCAGACCCAAGAGTGCTCTTACCCAAGGGGTGAGGATCTAGGGTATTTAAACCTCAGTTCCCCACATGTCATTGGTTGAGGGCTGCTCCTTGGAGGCTGTCATGTTAATTTCCTGCAATTTTGGGTTTACAATGCAGGTGACAAAGTAGCCTCCAGCAGCAAGAAAGAATCCTGTATCAAGGAAATTCAGGCACTGGTAGCGAGATACCTGGCTAGTAAGTTCTTAAGTGCTAAGGGCTGGAGATACAGAAGGGCATCACCCATGCTTGCTATACAGATCTTTGTATATTACCACAACTCAGAGTGGATGGCTTTAGAGGAACAAAGGTAAACTATTTGTAGCACAAGTCAGTTGGAACTGAAGGGATGGGCCACAAGAGGAAAATAAAGGAAGATTGGAACTGTAAGACTATCTTAGGACTATTTATAAATTCCACTAGAAGGATGGCTTGTCTTTGTAAATAGCAATACTTTCACTATATTCTGAGAATAGAACTAATGCTCTCCAGGGAAAATATTAACTCAGCCATTTCTATTTATTATTATTTTCTATGTTGATTTGATTTATGATTTTTTAAGCTATATATGTTTTCTAATTCCTTCTACTTTTTATATCATTCAATTATTCAATCACACAGTGGTTTAACCAGCATAAAAAATCAATCCAGGAAAAAAAACAGTCTTCAATCATACAATGGCAAGTAATATCTTGCAAGGTCACTACCACAAACAGGTTGAAAAATATCTCCCTCCTTTGAGGAGTTTTGGTGGTTTTCTCTATAAGAGTCAAAGTGTCTTCCTACTCATAAACGTTTTAACAAGGAAAAAGTAATGCAGTCATCACTACTAAGTTCCTTTTTTATAGGACCCAGGATATCAAAAGATAAATTATTCACCCCAAAAGAAAGTAGCATACCCTACACAATATTTGAAGTGTTCATCACAGGAGGAAATGCTGTCCTGCTTCTTTCAACTAGAGTAATCTTTGCCAAACCAAGAACAGAATGACCCTCAAAGAAGACACAGGCTCTATGCTAATCAGTCCTACACCTTTCAAGTGGAAGAAAAAAAAAAACTGATTGCATCAAACTGTGCCAAGAAAAACAAATGGAAAAAGAAAAAGAAAAATCTATTTGAATTTCCCTTTGAAGCCAGCAGTAAAAAGGGATTCCTGCCTTTCAACAATTTAAGTTTGTCATGCATGTAGCAGCTCAGAGCATGCACAAGGACAACAACCTATAGCTGCAGGGCCTCTATTTTCCATTTAAACTGTTATTATAATATCTTGGGAGGGTGACAGCGAGAGCAGAGAAAGAGAACAGAGAGCGCTTCTATGGCCTATGACCTTCTACAAGAAAAGAAAAAGGCCATGTAGAGCCATTAAAAATTCACAGATAATTAAAGGTTAAACACAAGTTGCCAATTAGTATAAAAGATAATTGTTCTCCTTTGGCAACCTGATTATGTGTACCATTTGGTAAGGAAGAATGAGTACTTTCCTATTATTGGTGAATGTGGTCACTAGTGCACGCTGCAGCTACAACTTTCAAGAGACTTACCCTTGGAGGCCAAGGTTGAGATGAAATCCTCCAGTTTCGTTCGAAAGAAATGAACTCAAACAATTTGCAACACTATATATTTGTGATGGTTGTTATTGTGTATGATACTTTAATCCACAGAGTTAAGTATGAGGGAGAACAAAGAAAATTCTCTATTAGAGAGCAAGAGACTTTGTCCCATGCATCTTCTTTGTTATAGCATATCACAAAACATGGTGTGGATATTAAGCACAGGAGTGCGAATAGACAATGCGAGATAGATAATGAGAAAGATATATAGAGGATTTGTGTCAGCAGTGGGTGTATGCATATTAGCATTTAGAAGAAAGTGACAAATTATGCAAGGACTGTATAGTGTGGAGAGTCTGCCTAGTGATATCACCACATGGCACAGAAGGAAAGGATCTAAGGATAAGAACTCAGAAATACATAGTTTCATAGCATAGCAAACTTCAAGCACCCTGCAAGTACTGCCCAGGGATAATTTTGTTAATGTTGCCACAAATTGTTGGCTCTGAAAACTGAGACATAGTTTAGGTTGAAAGGCTAATTTTATGGACTGTATTGGTAAGCTGATTGTTGTTTCTTCATTGGTTTTTAGAAGTTTGTAAATCTTTGTATAAGCACTCAGCATATTATTACTATATGTTCACATATAGTAGTAATACAGAATTTTTGTAAACCTAGATATATATTTGTCTAGGTATATCTAATAGCATAAGTATTCTCTTTCATTAGATGTTCAGTTTAGTTTAATAAGCATTTTATGAGTAACTTCTATGTGCCAAACATTGTTTTAAATGTTGTGATGTAGAGAAAATACCCTGTTACCATTTTCAGTTGTGTGACTTGTATGTTACCTCATCTCTCTGAACCTCCCTTTCTTCTTTGTTTAGTCACTCCTGCAAAGGGGGGATGATGATAGGGTTGCTATAGGAATTGCTATAGCAAAGGGGGGATGATGATAGGGTTGCTACAGGAATTGCTTTAGGGTTGCTATAAAGAATACAAAAGGCAAAATACATGAAAATATTTAATAAAAAATGAGAAGGATTAAACACCTGTGTTCTCCCCACATCCTATTTTAACATGTGCTAGATTCCCTAGAGAAATAAAGAGGAAAAAGACCCTGTCTATATTTCCAGGATGTGAGAATTTGAATGTAACCACCAATTGTGATACTTTTTAGACATATTCTCAGAGAAAAGCTCAGAGTACTGGCAAGGCACATTTCTCATTTAGTTTGAGACGAAGGGATAACCTTCTATCTTTAAGTTACATACAACATAAATATGTGATAATGTTTGTTATTTGTAAGAAATATTACTTAAATAGGCTTGAGGAGGAGACGGCTTTTCTTAAACTTTTGGAGACTAGGGAATGCTTGGTAAGCAGAGCAAAGGAATGAGGGAGAGAAGAAGCAACACTTCGTAATCTCATCCTGATACATAACAATTACTGAGTGTCCAGCATGTGCCAGGAACTGGGACAACAGGCTTACATGGATTAAATCACTGACTCTTCACAATAGTTCAATTAGATTAGGTAGCTTGACCAAAAGACACATAGCATTTTAGAGAAACCTCTGAAGAAATGGGCTCCAAAATCTCCAGTTGCTGTGTGTGGTCTTAATTACTCCACTGCACTATAAAGAAATTTCCAAGAAAATATCCAAAAAGTATCCAGTGTAACTGGGAACAATAGCACCAAAAAGATTTCTAAAGTATTTTCCTAGAAAGTGATAGTTTATATAGTCACTGTATTAATAACCTGAAGTTCCGGGATATAGACCAAACCACAGCCTTTCTTCTGAAGCCTTAAGCTTGAAAACAGTGTGTACAAATTTCAAAGGGCAGTTATAACCACAAATATCAAAATGATAATCTTTATGATCTGATTCTCATATGAGATAGAGGCTGCTATTTAAAAACAGACTTGATTTATAATTTTCAGTCTAAAGAATATCATTGTAATGTAACAGTATTAGGGTAATCACATCTTTTTTCCTATTTTCAGAAGGCAGTAGGCCAATCACCTCAAAATTAATCATTTCATTGACATACATTATTTTTGGTTATTTTAAAATTATAACTCACAGTCTGTTTCTCCATAACGGTAAAGTAAAACCTGACAATGACGTTCTTAAGATTTTTATCATGAAATCCCGAGGTGAAATGATATACAAATGGCTATGTCAATTTAATTTATGGAAATTAATAATAAAAATTAGAATATCAAATATTAGAGATATTTATTATTTAAAGTTATTATTGTTTTAATTTGCTAAAGTCTTGATTTTATATATTGCAGCAGTAAAATGAACAATAAACATGATTGGAAATAAAGATTTTAAAAAACACAACATATTAAAATTGTAAGTCAATGAAAAAATTAGATCTTAGGTTTATAGTTCTTCAAGTTCACTTATAACTGGCAAATCCAGTTTATTATTGAAAGTTGCCTGATAACTAAGCAAAATTGATTGCATTTAGAAAACCCCTCTCTTCCTGAAAAGGAGATATTTCCACATAGCAATTTGATGTTTTAGAGTTCTGCTCCTAAAGATAAACTATGTAGTTTCAACTCTAAATTTTGAAATTTATTAGCTGTATGATCTTGGAAAATGTACCTAAACTTCCCTGTAGGGTTCTTCTAAGGTATCAGTGAGTTTATAATCATGTAAACACCACAGTGTGTCTAGCAGAGCAAGTATTTGATACATATTAACTATTATTATTTTGCATGTATTTAAAAAATATTGTAGGCAAAACCAGTTTTTAAATGACCAAGTAGGTAAACTATAGCATTGCATAAGTGATACAGTGTCCTTATATAATAGGAAGCCTCTGATTCCAAGTAATTGGAAACTGGGAAATGAATTATTTACCACTTACTTTGACTTAACCTGAATGGTTACAACCTGTCTTGAATTCCTACACAGTTTTCCAAAATCTGTTCTGGAGCAAACCACAAGGAATTGCTTAGTCATTTTTTTTTTTTTTTTTCTATCCCTGATACATTTTTCTCTCTGTTTTACAGCACCAAAGGTCTTAACATAAAATAGGAGAAAGTTTTCAAAAAAGTAGGTAGATATTTTGGAAATCATTTTCACTGGAACTTCAGCTCAGAAGTATATTTAGAAGAAATATAAATCCTTTCTAACCTCATTTGGTCAGTTGCTTACATTTTAGGTTGTAAGATTTCAAACTGCACTCTATATTTATTGAGCTCAGTGAGGCAAATGTCTATTAAAACCTCAGCAAGCAACTTAGAAACTATTAAAAAACCTCCAAAGGGACGTCGCTGTTAAAGTCAGTCAATAAATTAACCACTGGGTTAGGCAGGATGGAGACTCATCTGTCTTTCTGAACACTGTTAATGAAGCCTACATTTTTGTATGTTAGTTCCTGCAAAACTGTCTGTGACACATGTTTCTTAGCTATTTTGCCTCATGTCCAGGCATTAAGTGTCTCATAGTTCATTAGAACATTGATGATGTGTAATTATCTCAGAAAGGTTGTCACCAAAGGGAAATTCATAGAACAATTATAAAGTCAGAAATTATCATTAGAGACTCACATTATCTGGGCATGCTACATGGCTGCTCTTATCCAGATTAAAGAGGCTTCAAGGACAAATCTATGGACTGACCACTTGTAGTATTGTTAGTATTGTATTTCTATACATTCCAAGTAGAAATATCTAACATCACACACACACACTCATGCACACACCTCTTCAAAAATTGTTTTAAATTTTTTCTTAATGTAAATTCCAAAGTCATTTTTATCAATGATATTTGACTTTCTCCCCTCTTTGATGACAACTGTGAGATGTTCTAACATTATGGGCCACATCATAAGGCAAAACTCGTTTTGAAATGGAAATTTATTATCAATTAACAAAACAGAGTCATTGTGTTCAACATCTATATTTCCTTGTGGGCTTTAATTATGAAAACCCATCAAATTTTCTAGAAAACTAGTAGGTCATCTTGTGTTGCTGATATTTAAAAGTGAAGGAAATGTTCTACATGTTTTTCTTTAATTTAATTAGACGTCATGATGCTCTAATATAACAAGAACATCATGATGTCATCAAATGAATTTCAAAAATGAACTACGACCTGGAATTTAATTCAATGATTAAATGACAATGACATGCCCAATTATGTTTCATGTTTAAGCATCTCTCATTACAGCATTTTGGGATAAAGTCTCTGCTTTCAATGGTAGATGTATAACATTCATAAAATCAGAACACAACAAATAAATAGGAGAGATAAATTATATCACAGAGATCAGAATTTTTTAAAGCCTACTATTTTTCTAAAAGATTGTCCAAAAACCATTTTCAGCTTATAAAACGTTATCAAACTGTTTAATAATTAACATTTTTCAAAACTGCTCATATGTTTTCTGTGGGACAAGTTTTGAGGTTTGGTTAGAATGGAGAATGTTTTCCATTTTTCTGTGGTCATATTTCATGGAGATTGCAATAGTTTCTAGATGGAAGACTTTTGTTTAAGATCCATATTCTGACAGATTTTTATAAGAAAAAGAAGTCACCATCTCTGTGAAGATGCAAATGCCATAGAATCACAAGATTCATGTCCCAGAAAAGTCCCATAAAAGAAGGGAAAATGACGGTCTTTTTAATAATTATGTTCATAGACGCTGGCACAGTACTGAGAACATAGTGAGTGCTGAATAAATGTTGTGGAATAAACCAATAAAAGTATAACAAGCAGAATATATGAATATCATGTCAGGACAGAGTTAGATTCACTCTTTAAATTGATTAATCAACAGGGCAAATTTAATTGAGAACATACAGAAAAACTAGACAGCATAGATATTATGGGTATGTATGGATATATTGAGAGAGCTAAGAAGATAATCATATAGGGAGAGATTTGGGCACAGCAATAATAGATAATACAACTTCTTTTCAAGGATACATGAGTAATTTTTTAAAAGCTAACCAAACATTATGTAACTCTAAAAATCATAATAAGTCCCATAACATTGGAATAATATGAATAAGATTCTCTGATGACAATGTAGTAAAACTAGAAGGGAATTAAATTTTTTATAAACAACATTCTACCTGGAAATTTTCAAATGCTCTGTTAAATAACTCATCCATGAAGTGTAGAACAAAATTAAATATTTATTAAAACTAATGATAATTAAAATAAAACTATATCAGAATCTGTAGGATATATTCAATAAGTCAAGCAAAAATCATAGGAAAATTCAGATCCTTAAAATATCAATATATGTTATGAAAAATGTTTAATGCTAAAAAATTAATTTTTCATCTCAAAAAGTTGGAAAGAAGGGCAAAGTAAACCGAAAAAAAACAGAGGAAAGGAAACAATAAAGATAAAAGCAGAAATAATAAAGAATAAATAAGTTTAAAAAGCTTGTTCTTTTTTAAAAATGTCAAATAAATAGAGCAAAGTTAACATAGTCAGGAAAAAAGTGTGATAACACAAATACTTTTGAAAGGATATACCAGAAAAAAGAATGACAAAAAGATATACAGTGCTGTATGCCAATTATATCTCAATAAAACTGGAAGAAAATAAAAAGACCCAAATTGTGGCACAAACTGAATTAATCTTAATGAAGCCTGAACTAAATGCAAATATAATTGTATTTGAGCCACCACTTGGGGAAAAAAACACATTCTTGACAATGAATGTTTATCTTTTCTTTCTGATTATAAACATAGTCTCCATTCACTAGAAAACATTTATAAAATAGAAGAAAATATAAAGGAAAGAAAATTCAGCCATAATCCCACCACCAAAAAATATTTACCTTGTTGATACATTGCTTTCCTATATCTCTTTGGTAGATGGATCTATCTTCCATCTGTCTACATATATCTATGTGCATATCTATATCTACATCTGCATCTATCTAATATACCTTTAGTCCTATCAAGATAGAAAATATAGTCTTTTCAACAAATAGTCTAGGATAATTGATATCCATATGCAAATGTATAAACTTTGATCCATTCTCCACACCACATAAAGAAATTGACTCAAAATTAAACAGTGGAACTGAGCATGGAAAACCTAAAACTACAAAACTTCTATGATATAACATTGTGATTAATATAATATAATATAATATAAATAGGAGAAAAAACTTGTGAATTTGGATTAGGCAAATATAACCCAAATGTAATACCCAAGCACAATCTAAAACAAGAATTGATTAATTGGACTTTACTAAAATTAGTAACACACGAATTTTGTTTTTTGAAAGATACTGTTAAGAGCCAAAGGCTAGGAGAAAATATTTGTATCGTATAGCTGATAAAGGACTTTTATCCATAATATATAAGAAACTTGTAAAATTCAGTAATTAGAAAAAACCCAATAAAATATGTGTAAAGTAGATATTTCACCAAAGAAGATTTTTAAAAGTATGTACTGTATAGTCTTTATATAACTTTTTTCAAAATGTAAATTGATCTACAGTGACAGAAACTAGGCCAATGTTTATCTTGGATTATGGATGGGCTGAGGTTAGGGGCTGAGGACACAGAAGGATAGGTAGAATACATTACAAAGGGGAATGAGAAAACTTTTGAAGGAAACAAATATACTATCTTAATTTTATCGATGGTTTCACAGGTATACACCTATGTCAAACACATATCAAACTGTATACTTTCAATATGTATAAATTATTGAATATCTATTATACTTTAACAAGATGGTTAAAAATTAAATTCAAGGGGAGTATATCCTAAGGTTCAAAACAGAACAAAATTAGAAATAAAAAACAATAAGATATTTAGAAAAAGCCCAAATATTTAGAAATAAAGCAACAAATTCCTAAATATAAAAACTATGAATTCAATCTCAAGGGAAACTGGAAAACATTTTCAACTGAATAATAAGAACATGTCACATATAAAAAATTGGGGGATAATGTAAGGTGGTGATGGGGAAAATATATAGCTTTACATACTTTTATTAGAAATGAAAGATCTAGAATCAATCACCTAAGATTCTATCGTAATAAGCTAGAAAGGAAACAGCAAAGTAAATGCACAATAGGAGAAAGATAACACTAGATCAATGAAATACTCAACAGAAAAGAAATATGAAAATAAAAAGTGAAAATTTATTTGAAAAAGAATCAACAAAATTGATAAATCTCCATATTGATCAAGAAAAAAAATACACAGATTATCAATGTCAGGAATGAAAAGAATATTCTTATTACAAATCCTTACTTCCTAAGGAAGTAATAAGGGATTTTATACCAATAAATTTGACAACAAATATTAGGTAAAAATTCCTCCAAAAGTACAACTAACAAAAAAATCACAAAAGAAAAATTTCAGGTCCTTTTGGTTTAACTGGTGAATTCTTTCAAATATTTAAAGAAGAAATGACACCAACCTTACACTGTGCAAGACATTTCATTCATGAGGTAGTATTATCCAAATACCAAATCCTGACAAAAAAGGCATTAAAAAAACTTACCCTGTAATACGTCTCATAAAGGTAGACACCCAAGTCCTTATAATGTCATACAGTTTTCTCCTAAAATTAGAAACAGAATCCCCACCTTAATTATTTTGATTCATCATTGTTGGAAATGGCAGACAATAAATTAGAACAAGATAAAGAAAAAACAAGGCATCAGTTTGGAAAGGAAGAAATAAAGATGTCATTATTTGTCTAAGACTGCACTGTTTAAGAATCCTAAGTGATCTACAAAATAACTAGGAAAACTAGCTACCACCTAAATTTAGCAGGATTGCAGGATACAAGTTTAGTGTACAAGATGAAATGTATTTTTATATCAGAAGTAGCAAAAATTTGGAAAATTAAATTTTAAAAATGTGTTAGTCACAAAAGCCAATAAATAAATAAAAGAACAAGAAAGAAATTTCATGAAAGGCATGCAAGATCTCTACAATAGAAACTACAAAGCATTCCTGAGAGTTGTTAAAGAAGATTTAAATAAATACATATAGCTCTTTCATGGATTAGATAACTCAGTATTGTTACGATGTCATATATCCCCAAAATGATGTATAGATTTTTTTTTTTTTTTTTTTTGTGGTACGCAGGCCTCTCACTGTTGTGGCCTCTCCCGTTGTGGAGCACAGTCTCCGGATGTGCAGGCTCAGCGGCCATGGCTCACGGGCCCAGCCGCTCCGCGGCATGTGGGATCCTCCCGGACCGGAACACGAACCCGCGTCCCCTACATCAGCAGGTGGACTCTCAACCACTGCGCCACCAGGGAAGCCCTGATGTATAGATTTGATGCAACTCTAACTAAAATCCCTCAGGCTTTATTTTATTTTTATTTTAGAAATCGACAATCTTACTCAAAAATTTATATGCAAATGCAAAGAAACTAAACCATCCAAAGTAATCTTTAAAATAACAAAGTTTGAGGATTTACAGTACTTGATTTCAAGACTTCTTATGTTGCTATAGTAATTAAGACAATGTGAAACTGGAATAAATTTTGACAAATATATCAATGACATAAAATGAAGAGTTCAAAAACAGAACCTCCCTGTCATATGATTTTTTGACAAAAATGCCAAAGCAATCCAATGGAGGAGAACGACGATAAAAAAATCTTTATAAGAAATTGTTCTAGAACAATTGCATGTGTAAAAAAATAAGCCTCAACCTCCACTTCACTCCATATACAAAATGAGTTAATTAGAGATGGATTTATAGACTTAAACATAAGAGCTAAAATTATAAATCTATTGGAAGAATATACTGGAGAATATCAGCATGACTTGAGAGTAATACAATTTTTTAGACAGGACAGAGAAAACAAAACCTTAAATTAGATCTTACCAAAATTAAAAACTTTTTTCTCATCAAATGATCTATACATAGATAAAGATAAGCTTAGAGGTGGCAATAGATTTCATTTCTCCTCCTATTAATTGAGAAAGCCCAGAGCAATGACAACTCAGTATCAATGAGTACACCTAGTGCCCAGATCTTGCTTTCCACATACCACACATAAGTAAGAGGAACTAAGTCTTCTTGGAGAAATGTTTTATTCCAATTGTGACTTAGGGAAAGTGAACTTCAGAAGCTGACTATGACAGAGGGTAGGGCAAGATGGTGGAGTAAGAAAGATCCTGGTCTTGTCTTCTCCTACAGACACACTACAATTATAACTACATATAGAGAAACAATTTCTGAGAACAACCTGAAGACTAGCAGAAAAGATTTTCCACAAGTAAACATAAAAAGGAAAAGCCACATTGAGATGGGTAGAGGGGTATAGATGCAGTCTGGAAGTTACCCACAGCCCCAGCTCTGTGACTCATAGGTAGGAGGAATACCGTAGCCTCAGAGTCTTCCCCTTAGGACCAAGGCTCCAAACCCTAGAACGGGCTCCCCAGTCTGGGGAACCTGAACCAAGAAGATGAGCCCCTGTAACCTCTGGCTTTGAAAACTAGGAGGGCTTATGTCTTAGAAAGCCAGATTGCTATAGACTGAGTCTCTGCTCTTAAGGACATGCACAAAAATGCCCTCACTCTGAGTCCTAGCACAAAGCCAGCAGTCTGAAAAGCACCTGGGTCATATATGAAGGAAACTTACTGACTAATTTTAGAGCATGTAGTTGAGGGGTAGGAATGTGTTGGAAATTTCTCTGGGTACAGAGGAACTGGTGGGCAACAGTTTTTTTGTTTTGTTTTGTTTGCTTGTTTGTTTTTTGTGGTTCACCTTCTACCTAGCCATTCCGCCGCTGGCAAGCACCATTTCTGACTCTCTCCACCTAACCTAATGGCTAATAACACCACTCATCCTGACCAGAGTTAGCTGCAGACCCAACAGAGTCAGTGCATCTCAAAAATAGCCCCATAGCCAGCAATGGAGCTCCTCCAAAACAGCCTCCCACCCTGCCAGTTCTGGTGTATGCCCTCAGATAGTACCAGAACCCTTCCAAAGTGACTCCCCACACTTCCAGATGCAGTGAACACGCTTGGCCAGCACTGGCATACCCCTAAAGTGGCTCCTGCCATAGGGGCCAGCCTCACACATTAGTACATCTGGAGCAAGCATGGCCCAACCACAACAGGAGGGCACACAGAGGACACTCCTAGAGCATCTGACTCTGGTGATCAGGGGGACCGTGGTAGTGAGCCCAATAGGTCACCTTCCACACAAAATCACTCCTTCAAGACCAGGAGGCATAGCTGATCTACATAATAATAGAAACAAGCACATGGGGATAGACAAAATGAGGAGACAAAGAAATATGTTCCAAAAAAAAAAAGAAGACAAAACGTCAGAAAGAGAACTAAACAAAATGGAAATAAACTACCTTGCAGATAAGGAGATCAAAATAATGGTCATAAAGATATATACTGAACTCAGAAGAATGGAGGAGCACAGTGAAAATTTCAGCAATTATATAGGGAATATAAAAAAGAATCAACCAGAGATGAAGAATACAATAACAGAAATGAAAAATACACTAGGGGAAAGCAACACAAGATTAGATAATGCAGAAGAAAGAACTGGTGTTCTGGAAGACTGGCTAGTGGAATCACACAATCAGAACAGCAAAAAGAAAAAAAGAAACAAAAATGAAGGATGGTTTAGGGGGCTTCTGGGACAACATAAAGCATACTAACATTCACACTATAGGAGTCCCAGAAGGAGAAGAGAGAGAGAACAGGACAGAAAAACTATTTGAAGAAATAACAGCTGAAAACTTTCCTAACCTGGCAAAGGATATAGACATTCAAGTCCAGGACCACAGAGAATCCCAAACAAGATGAACTCAAATAGATCCACACTAAGACACATTACAATTAAAATGTCAAAAGTTAAAGATAAAGAGAGAATTTTAAAAGCAGTGACAGGGAAACAACTAGTTAGGTATAGGGGAGCCCCCATAAGACTATCAGCTGCCTTTTCAGCAGAAACTTTGTAGGCCCAAAGGGAGTGGCACAACACATTCAAAGTACTGAAAGAAAAACACAAGCAAGAATACTCTATACATCAAGGTTATCATTCAAAGCGAAGGGGAGAAAAAGAATTTCCCAAAAAAGTAAAAGTTAAAGGAGATATTGCCACTAAACTGGCCTTAAAAATGTTAAAAGGGCTTCTTTAGACAGAAAATGACCATACCAGATATATCAAAATTATGAACATCAGAGTTTGCCAAGATGGCAGACTAGGGAGACCCTCAACTCATCTCTTCCCATGGACACACCAAAATTATAAATACTTAGAGAGCACCTATGAGAACAATCTGAAGACTAGCAGAAAAGATTTTCCACACTAAAGACATAAAGAAGGAACCACAACAAGACAGGTAGAAGGGATGGAGATGTGGAACAGTCAGGACACACACCTCTAGGTCAGCAATGCGCAGATGGGAGAAATATGACAATCATAAAGTCCCTCCTGAAGGAAAAAAGGGGTCACAGCTCCACATTGGGTGTCCCAGTCTGGGGCTCTGCACAGGGAAAATAAGCCCCCAGAATGTCTGGCTTTGAAAACCAGCAGGGCTTATGTTCAGGAGAGCCAGAGGGCTATAGGAAACAGAATCTCCACTCTTAAAGGGCACATGCAAAATCTTACATGCTCTGAGTCCTAGAACAGAGGTAGGAGTTTGAAAGGGGCCTGGGTTGGAACCACTTGCTGATCTTGGAGAACCTCTCAAAGGGGCAGGAAGTAACTGAGACTTTTCCTAGGGATGGAGATGCTGGCAGCAGGCATTTTGGGGGAGCTTGTTGTATTGCAATAACACCAGTACTGTCAAGTGTCTTTTTGGAATCTCCCTCTAGCTATTAGATACAGGAACCTGACCCTGCCCACCAGCCCCAAGCCTACCCAGGCTGTACATCTAGCTGCATGAAGTAATGGCCCTGCTCTCGAGCAAGCTTGCACAAACTCCAAGTAGCCCCAGGCCACAGGGGCAGCCATGCAGTCAGGAAGCGCCACCTACCAGCAGGGTGACACCAGCCGTGTGCAACCCCAAATCACACAGCCATCCACACAGGAAGCCAACCTCGCTCTCCAACAGGCCCACAGCCACGAGACATGGCCTAGCAGCTAACTGGGCCACAAGGCCAGCCCTGCCTGCCAGTGTACCCACTGTAGTAGGGCCTGCCACAATAGAAGGGTGCATGTGGCCCACACAGGTGGCATGCCTATAGCACATAGCTCTGGTGACGAGAGGGGAGCATGCTGCTGAATGCCATAGGATGTCTCCATGTAAGGCTATTTCTCCAAGATCAGACTACTTAACAAACCTATATAATACATAGAGAAAAACACAGAAAATATGCAAAATTAGACAGAGAAATATGCTCCAAATAAAGAAACAAGACAAAACTTCAGAAAATAAGCAAGGCAGAGATAAGCAATCTAACCTGATAAAGATTTCAAGGTAATGATAAAGATGTCCATGAAACTTAGGAGAAAAGTGAAAGAACACAGTGAGAATTTCAACAGAGTTAGAAAATATGTAAATAACCAAACACAGCTGAACAGTAAAGTAACTGAAATAAAAAATACACTAGATGGAATCAACAGTAGATTAGATGATACAGAGGAATGGATCAGTGAACTGGGATACAGAGTAGTGGAATAACCCAAGCTGAACAGAAAAAAGAAAAAAATTAAAATAGGATAGTTTACGAGACCTCTGATACAACATCAAGTGTAATAACATTCACACTGTAGGGCTCTCAGAAGAAGAAAAGAAAAAGAAAGGGGCAGAAAACTTATCTGAAGAAAGAATAGCCAAAAACTTCCCTAACCTAGGGAAGGAAATAAGAATCCAGGTCCAGGAGGCACAGAGAGTCCCAAACAACAGGAACTTTAAAAGGTTCATACCAAAGTACATTATAATTAAAGTGGCAAAGATTAAAGATTAAGAGAGAATCTAAAAAGCCACAAAAGCAACTAGTTATATACAAAGGAACACCCATAATACTATCAGCTGACTTTCCAGCAGAAGCTTCACAGGCCAGAAGGGAGTGGCACAATATATTCAAAGTGATGAAAGTAAAAACTTACAACCAACTCTACCCAACAGGCTATTGATCAGATTTCAAGGAGAGTTAAAAAATTTTACAGACGAGCAAAAGCTAAAAGAATTAAGCACGACTAAACCAGCATTACAAGAAATGTTTAAGAGACTAAGCAGAAAAGAAAAGGCCACAACTAAATACATGAAAATTATGAAAGCAAAATTTCACTGGTAAAGGCAAACATACAGTAACGGTAGTGGATCAACTACTTATAAAGCTAGTAGGAACGTTAAGACAAAAGTAGTAAAAATCAACTATAGCCATAATAAGTAATTAAGGGATACACAAAACAAAATGGATGTAAAATAAGACATAAAGACATTAAACATGGAGTGGGGAAAGCAAAAATGTAGTCTGGTTATCAGGTGGTCAGACTTAAGAGATCATCAGCTTAAAATAATCATGTGTGTGTGTATAAAACATGGTAATCACAAATAAAAAACCTGCATTAGATGAACACACAAAAAAGAAAGGAATCCAAACTTAACACTAAAAAATAGTCATCATATCACAAGGGAAGAGAGCAAAAGTAAAAGGAACATAAAAGAGCTACAAAAACAATTAGCAAAATGACAGTAAGTACCTACCAATCAATATTTATTTTAAATGTAAATGAACTAAATGCTCCAATCAAGATATATGGTAGATGAATGGATAAAAAACAAGAAACATCTATATGCTGCCTACAAGAGACTCACTTCAGATTGAAAGACACACACAGACTGAAAGTGAGGTGATAGAAAAAGGTATTCCATGAAAATGGAAAGGAAAGAAATCTGGGGTAGCAATACTTATATCAAACTATATAGATGTTAATACAAAGACTGTAACAAGAGACAAAGAGGGACTTTACATTGATAAAGTGACCAATTTAACAAGAAAACATAACAATTGTAAGTATATGTACACCAAACACCCAACATAGGTATGCCTAACTATATAAAGCAAATATTAACAAACATATAGGGAGAAATTGACTGTAATACAATAATAGTAGGGGAATTTAACACCCTACTTATGTCAATGGACAGATCATCCAGACAAAATAAAAAAGGAAACACTCGCCTTAAATGACACATTAGATCAGATGTACCTAACAGATATGCACAGGGGATTTCACTCCAAAAGAGCAGGGTAGCCATTATTTTCAAGTGCATATGAAACATTCTCCAGGATAGATCACATGCTAGGCCACAACACAAGTCTAAATAAATTTAAAAGACTGAAATTTATCAACCATCTTTTTTGTCTACAACATTGTGAGACAAGAAATCAACAACAACAACAAAAACCTGAAAAAAACACATGAAATCTAAACAACATGCCACAAAAACCAATTGGTCACTGAAGAAATCAAAGGGGAAATCAAAATATACCTGGAGACAAATGAAAATGAAAACAAAACAATTAAAAACCTGTGGGACCAGCAAGGACAGGTCTATGAAGGACATTAATAGCAATAAAAGCCTACCTCAGGAAACAAGAAAAATCTTAAACATATAACCTTATACCTAAAGGAACTAGAAAAAGGACAAAGAAAATCCAAAGTTAGTAGAAAGAAAGAAGCAATAAAGATCAGAGAATAAATAAATGAAATAGACACTAAAAAATAAAAGAAAAAAATCAATGAAACTAAGAGCTGGTGCTTTGAAAAGATAAACAAAATTGATAAACTTTTAGGCAGACAAAAAGAGAGAGGACCTGGATAAGATCAGAAATTAAACAGAAGTTCAAAATGATAAGACACAAATACAAAGGATCAAAAGAGATTACTACAATTATATGCCAATAAAATGGACAACCTAGAAGAAATGGATAAATTCTTAGAAATATACAATCTCCCAAAACTGAATCAGGAAGTAATAGAAAATATGAACAGACCAATTATTAGTAATGAAAGTGAATCAGTAATATAGAAACTCCCATCAAAAAAAAGTCCAGGACCAGACATTTGCACAAATGAATTACACCAAACATTCAGAGAAGAGTTAACACCTACTCTTCTCAAACTGTTCCAAAAAATTGAAGAGGGAGGAATACTTCCAAACTCATTTTGCAAGGCCAGCATCACCCTGAAATGGAAACGAGTCAAAGACACCACAAAATAGAAAAGTACAGGACGATACCACTGATGAACACAGATGCAAAATTCTTCTACAAAATATGAGCAAACTGAATTCAACAATGCATTAAAAGGATGATACACCAAGATCCAGTGGGATTTATCCCAGGGATGCAATGATGGTTCAATATCCATGAATCAATCAATGTGATACACCACATTAACAAAATGAAGGATAAACATCATATGATCATCTCAACAGAAGCAGAAAATAGTTTTTGACAAAATTTAATATCCACTTATGATAAAATCTCTCAACAAACTGGGCATAAAGGGAACATACCTCACCATATATGGGAAATCCACAGCCAACATCATACTCAACGGTGAAAAGTTGAAAGCATTTTTTCTAGGATCAGGAACAAGACAAGGTGCCACTTTCAACAATTATATTCAACACAGTATTATAAGTCTTGGTCACAGCAGTAAGGCAAGTAACATTAAAAGACATCTGAATTGGAAAGGAGGAAATATAACTGTCACTGTTTCTAGATGACATGATAAAATACATAGAAAACCCTACAGACTCCACCAAAATCTATTAGCTCTAATGAGTGAATTCAATAAAATGTCAGGATACAAAATTAATACATAGAAATCTGTATCATTTCTATACACTAATAACAATCTATCAGAAAGAGAAATTAAGAAAACAATGTCATTTACAATTTCATCAAAAAGAATAAAATATCTAGGGATAAATTTAACCAAGGAGGTGAAAGATCTGTGCTCTGAAACTATAAGATATTGATGAAAGATTTTCAGATTTCAAAGAAATGGAAAGATATTCCATGTTCATGGTTTGGAAGAATTAATACTGTTAAAATATCCATACTGGGGCTTCCCTGGTGGCACAGTGGTTGAGAATCTGCCTGCTGATGCAGGGGACATGGGCTCGTGCCCCGGTCCGCGAGGATCCCGCATGCCACGGAGCAGCTGTGCCCGTGAGCCATGGCCGCTGGGCCTGCGTATCTGGAGCCTGTGCTCTGCAACGGGAGAGGCCGCAGTGGTGACAGGCCCGCGTACCCCAAAAAAGAAAAAAAAAATATCCATACCACCCAAAGCAATCTACGTATTCAATGCAATCCCTATCAAAATATCAATGGCATTTTTCACAGAACAAGAACAAATAATCCTAAAATTTGAATGGAACCACAAGAGACCTCAAATAGCCAAATCTTGAGAAAGAAGAACAAAGCTGGACATATCACACTCCCTGGTTTCAAACTATACTACAAACCTATAATAATCAAAACAGTATGGTACTGGCATAAAAACATACACATAGATCAATGGAACAGAATAAAAAGCCCAGAAATAAGCCCACACTTATATGGTTAAACAATCTATGATGAAGGAGGAAAGAATATACAATAGGGCAAAGACAGCCTCTTTAATAAATGGTGTTGGGAAAACTGAACAGCTACATGCAGGAGAATGAAACTGAACCATTTTCTTACATCATATATAAAAATAAACTCAAAATGGATTAAAGACTTAAATGCAAGATCTGAAACCATTAAACTCCTAGAAGAAAACATAGGCAGTATGTACTCTGACATCAATCTCAGCAAAATTTTGTTTTGAATCTGTCACCTCAGGTAAGGGCAACAAAAGAAAAAAATAAAAAATGGGATGACATCAAACTGAAACCTTTTATGCAGTAAAGGAAACCATCAACAAAACAAAAAGGCAACCTACTGAATGGGTGAAAATATTTTCAAATGACATATATGATAAGGGGTTAATATCCAAATTACATCCAAAAAATCACACAGCTCAATATAAAAAAATAAACAAAAACAAAAAATGATCAGACTTTAAAAAGGGCAGAGGACCTGAATAGACATTTCTCCAAAGATTACATATGGATGGCTAACAGACACATGAAAAGATTCTCAACATCACCAATCATCAAGAAAATATAAATCAAAACCACAATGAGCTATCATCTCACACCTGTTACTATGGCTATCATTAAAAATATAAGAAATAACAAGTGTTAATGAAGATGTGGAGAAAAGGGAACCTTTGTACACTGTTGGTAGGAATGTAAATTTGTGCAGTCGCTATGGAAAACATTATGGAGTCTGCACAAAAATTAAAAAATAGCACTACCATATAATCCAGCAATTCCACTTCTGGATACTTACCCAAAGAAACCAAAAACACTAATTTGAAAAGATATATGTACCCCTATGTTCACTGAAGCATTAATTATCACAGCCAACATATGGAAGCAACCTTAATGTCCACTGATATATGAATGAATAAAGAAGATGTGGTGTGTGTGTGTGTGTGTGTGTGTGTGTGTGTGTAAAGTAATATTACTCAGCCATAAAATGAATGAAATTTTATCATTTGTAACAACATGGATGGATCTAGTATTGTGCTAAGTGAAATAAGTCAGAGAGAGAAAGACAAATACTATATGATCTCACTTATACATGGAATCTAAAAAACAAAGAAACAAAACAGGGGCTTCCCTGGTGGCGCAGTGGTTGAGAGTCCGCCTGCCGATGCAGGGGACGCGGGTTCGTGCCCCGGTCCGGGAAGATCCCACATGCCGCGGAGTGGCTGGGCCCGCGAGCCATGGCCGCTGAGCCTGCGCATCCGGAGCCTGTGCTCCGCGACGGGAGAGGCCACAGCAGTGAGAGGCCCACGTACCACAAAAAAAAGAAAAAAAAAAAAAGAAACAAAACAAAACAGAAACAGAATTATAGATATAGAGAGCAAACTGGTGGATGCCAGAGGGGAGGAAGGTGAAGGGAATTAAGAAGCACAGACTTCCAGTTATAAAATAAATATGTCATGGGATGTAATATATAGCATAAAGAATATAGTCAATAATACTGTAATCATTTTGTATGGTGACAGATGGTTACTGGACTTGTGATCATTTCATAATGTATTCGTTTGTTGGATCACTATGCTGTCCACCTGAAACTACTATAATATTGTATATCAACTATACTTCAATTTAAAAACAAAAGAAAAAAGAAACTGTAACGTGTAATAAATAAAAACCCTTTAGTTCACAGTGGTAAAGATGCGGGAGGGGAAACAGGGAAAAAATGGAGATGAACTTATTTGCCACCATTGGAGGTACTGTTACAAACTTACTAAAAAAAATGGTAATTAAAGGGTAAGAATGAGGCATTTACCTTCTGTCTTTTGAAGAGATATGGTAGTTCATCCTTCTTTGAATTACAGAAGTTGGAATTAGAAAATCACTTTTTGCAACTCCCAGTAAAATTTTTGTTTCAAGCAAGGATTAATAAATGTTAAAAGCACTAGTTGTTGCCAACTAGTAACCATAAAGCTTACTTCTAAGGGGAAAAAAAATACCTGAAGAGTTCTGATAGCTGCCCCCTGAACCAAGTAATCACCTTTATTGTCAAACTGTGAGAAAACCTGACATCGTTTGCAGCCCAATGAGATGCAATATGAAGTAAATAGCATCACACCAAAAGGATGTTAGCCTGAATCTATTCAATCTTTAGATTTAACTTTCAGGCTACGGGAAATACAGGAGACAAGGCACAGGCTCAATTGTATAGTAGACAATTAGGAATATCTCAAATGCAGGGTATTTTAAAAGGAAACTTTTCTGGTATATATATATATTTTAAAGTCAGTGTCATGGGAAACAATGACAAAAAAGGGTGGGTGGGGAGATAGACTGCAGAGATTAGAAGAGCCTAATGAGATGTTACATAAAGGAGCAAAACTTGTTTATATCTTGGTTTAGCAGAGCAAACAAAAATAATTCTTAGGGACATTTTGGAACTTTGATGTGGACTAGATTTTAGATAATATTAGTTATTTTAAGTGATATTACTATTTTTGGTATAATAATGCTATTGCACTTGTATAGAAAAATGAACTTTTAAGAGAAACATGATGGAATATGTAAGAGTGAAGTTCTATTATAACTGTGACAATTTCAGTGGTTCAGAAGAAAAAGCATACGGTACACAAATCATAGCTAGATCAATACATAAAATTAATATGACAACTGTTTAGCTGGTGGGTATATGGATGTTTATTATCCTATTCTTTAACATTTTTGTACAATTAAAATTTTTCATAATACAATTTTGAAGTTTGATTGACATAGTGTAGTCATTATTTTAGTTTTTTGCACCAACATCAATATCAATCCCTTTTTGAGTATGATCCCCCCTTTCCCCTTAGCCTCTTGGGTCTAGTGGCCCAAACTAGAATTCCACAAACATTTTCCGTAAAGTAATAATATGACTCAAAATTACAGGATGTGGGTGAAGGGTATACTTTATAATTGACTTTTCCTATTCAAAAGAATTCCCCCCAAAGAGAAGAAAGTTTTGAGAATTGAACAAAAAGAAGGCAATATGGAGGACTGGAAAGAGTGCGGGTTTGGAGAAAGAATTAGATTAAAATCTTTGCCCTGCCACTTTCTAGCAAACAAAGTCTCTAAGACCTTACATTTTTCATTTGCAAAATTAGTATGACAATGGGTAACCTGTAGATTGGTTGTGAAAATTAAATAAAGAATTAAACCATGTAAACAGTATATTGTAGAGACTGGCATAGTACATAATAGGATAACAAATGATCTCAGTAAAAAAAGACTTTGAGATGCATTGCTAAATTGGAAGACAGTTAATATGAGACAGACTATGCCATTAGTAATAGAAATGGTTTATATTTACAGCTCAGAGTCTCTGTGATGAATGGATGCAGAGTGTGGGAAAAAGACGATCACAGCCATTTCTTTGATGAAGAGCAATGAAACTCCAGCAATCATGGCCTGT
This sequence comes from Monodon monoceros, assembly GCF_005190385.1. Lineage (NCBI taxonomy): Eukaryota > Metazoa > Chordata > Mammalia > Artiodactyla > Monodontidae > Monodon > Monodon monoceros. The sequence goes on along the minus strand of NW_021703768.1, from coordinate 140,659,620 downwards.
TAATGTAAGCTATTAAGGAAACAGCAGGGGGCAAGATTTTGTTCACTGTAAGGGAATGTAATATTTATCAGTGCTCATTAGACTGTGCACATTATATGGTTTTGCTCTTGCTGAAAATGGCCATTGTACTAAAAATTAAAATAAAGTACACAAAGCAAATATATTTTGTAGCTAGATGGTCAGATAAATTTGTTTCTGAATAGTCAAAGGAGGTTCCTTACTAAACTAAAAAGGATAGGTGATTTTGTGTGGGGATTCTATGCAGAAGTGGAGTTAGTCATATCCGAAACACCTTAGGTAAAGAAAACTTGAAAAAACAAAACTGTACGACAGTTTTTTCCTCTCTGTTCCTATATTACAGTGCTGTAAAATGGACAGGTTAGATTAGGTTTATTTCAGAAAGTCTTAGGACTCTGGCATTCCTGAGATCTATGAGACTGTGTTATCCAATACTAACTTTATTATCATTAGTATCATGTCTGACCATACATACCTTAATATTTTGCCCTTTAATCACTCTGCTCAAGCCACACTCTCCTCTGGCTATTCCTACAATTCTAGGACCACTCCCACCCCAGAAATCCACACTTGCTGATCCTTCTATCTGCAAGTTTCCTTTCTCAGGTAGCAGCAGCCCAGTTCATTCCCTCATTTTTTTCAACTCTGCTAAAGGTCACTTTCTTAGTAAGGTCTTCCTTACCAGTCTTAAAATAAGCGTTTTCACTTCTGAAACACTTTGTTTAAGAGGGAAAGCAATTGCTCCTAAAACACAGGAAATGCAACTTTCACTTTCCAATAGGTTACGGAAGATTTCTGCTGAAACAACTAGAGAAGATCTAGATAAAATTTTAAAAATCATATTGTTAAAAACCTCAGAGATGTGTGGAAGCAAAGAGGACTAGATGAACTATAATCCTTAAGAGAAGAAACAATTTTCTTCAAGGGGACATTTGCTAATTATGGACATGGATGGAAGATCAAAACAATCACACCCAGAGGGCCTTTGTAGGGGGAGAAAGGAAACCCACAAACTTTCTAACGGGTATACGTGATGGAACAAAAAAATTTAAAGATTCCAGTGGTCTTAAAAGTATGGCCAGATTCCTCTAAGGGGCATTTGCTGAGTTAGGGCTGTGCAGGAGTCTGAGGAAACACGGTACACAATAAAGAAATCTAAAAGGCAAAATAAAATCTCCTTCTTCCTCATAGTGTTTATAAAACAAATCTGCTAGAGAGAAAGGGTCTACCTCAAGTATATAGTCTTTCCCTTAAGATATTCATTCGATTTTAAAGTTCTGTTTTGTATAACCATAGAAAGATGGGCTAGGAATTTCTGAAGTAAGAAAGGAATTTTCCACAGGATTTCATGGCTGAAAAGACATATACCAACCAGGCTCTCAAATAAAAGCCCAATAGGTCTAATTCCTAATCAAAAGTAAAACTGAGATAAAGTGAGTCTTACTAAAACTGCAACCTGGCCCCAACCAGCTTAATTCCTGATTGAATTGAGGTCATCGTTCTCTCTTCTACTTAACAGATTAAAAAGAAAACCCTATGGAACTAGATGAAATCACCAGAATACTCTCCTTTTTCACTACTCAGAAGCTCTGGTATATAATTAACAGGCATTCAAAGCAGGAAGAAAATATGTTTGATAATTAAAAGAAGAATATAGACAATAAAAACAGATGCACAAGTGGTTCAGATACTGAAGCTTTTGTTTTCACTCATCCCAATATATTTTCTAATTCTCCTAGTTATTTTTTTCCTTGACACATTGTTTATTTAGAAATGCATTAATTTCCACATATTTGCCCATTTCCCAAGTTTTCTTCCGTTATGACTTCTAATTTCATTCCACTGTGGTAAGGGAATATACTTCGAGTGATTTCAATCCTTTTTGAATTTACCAAAACTTGTATTATGGCCCAGCATACAGTCTGTCCTTGAGAATATGCCATGTGTCCTTGAGAAGAAAACGTATACTATTGTAGCTGGGAAAAGTATTCTAGGTATCTGTTAGGTCTAGTTGGTTTATAGTGCTATTTAAGTATTTTATGTCTTTGTTGATATTCTGTCTAATTGTTCTATCTATTATTAAATGTGGAGTTTTTCAAGTTTCAAATGATTACTGTTGAATTATCTATTCCACCCTTCAATTCTTCATACTCCTGTTTTATGTATTTAGGGTCTCTGTTGTCAGGTACATATATATTTATGTTTTATCTTCTGGCTGGATTGATCCTTTTTCATTATAAATGTACTCATTTTTCTCTAGCAACGAATTTTGTCTTAAAAGCTATCTTGTTTGATATTATTATATCCAGCCCTCTCTTGGTTTCTTCTGGTGTATCTTTTACTTTCCTTTTATTATCAACCTACTTGTGTCTTTTTTTTAAGCTTTATTGAGAAATAATTGACATACATCACTGTATCAGTTTAAGTTGTGCAGCATGATGGCTTGATTTATGTGTATTGTGAAATTATTACCACAATAGCTTTAGTTAACATCTATCATCTCATATAGATAAAAATAAAAGAAAAAAAATCTCCTTGCTCCTTGTGATGAGAACTCTTAGAATCTTCTCTCTTAATAACTTTCCTGTATATCACAGAACACTGTTCACTATAGTCATCATGTTGTACATTACAGTGCTAGTACTTATTTATTTTATAGCTGGAAGTTTGTACCTTTTGACCACCATCCTCTGATTCCCCTTCCCCCAACCCCCTACCTCTAGTAACCACAAATCCAAACTCTTTTTCTGTGAGTTTGTTTTTTAGATTCCACATATAAGTGAGATCATACAGTATTTGTCTTTCCTCTGTGTGACTTATTTTACTTAGCATAATGCCTTTAAGGTCCACGCATGTTGTTTCAAATGGTAGGATTTCCTCATTTTTTTAATAGCTGAATAATAAATATTCATATATATGAATATATGAATATGTATATATCACAACTTTACCCATTCATCCATTGTCTTGGCTATTGTAAATTATGCTGCTATGAACATGGGAGTGTAAATATCTTTTAAAATTAGTATTTCCATCTTTAAATATATATTCCCAGAAGTGGAATTGCTGGATAATATGGTAGTTCTATTATTAATTTTTTGAGGAAATTCTATTTGTCTTTGATCTAAGGTGCATTTCTTATAGACAGCATATAGTTGGATCATGTTATGTTTATCCATTTGGTTAATATCTGCCCTTTAATAGGAGTTCTTCTTAATTAAATCAAATTAGTGTTTAATTCACATATATTTAACGCAATTACTGATAAGGTAGAATTTATGTCTGTCATTTTGCTATTTATTTTATATATGTCCTATAACTTTTAGTTTCTTTATTCCTCTACTCTTTTGTGTTAAAAAAGACATTTTGTGGTGTACCACTTTAATTCCTTTGTTGATTCTTTTAACATAAATTTTTAATTGTTTTTTTAGTGGTTGCCCTGAGGATTATAATTAACATCTTAATTTATAACATTCTAGTTCAGATTAACACCAACTTAATTTAAATAGGTCAAAACCAAAACCAAGGACAGAAAGTTTGGTCCTTTATAGCTCCATCCCCTCCGCTGTTCTTTGTGTTGTTACTGTCACACAAATTACATATTACATGTTGTGTTCCCATGAACGTGGATTTGCAATTATTGTTCCATGCAAGTGTCTCCTATATCATAAAGAAAAGCATTACGAACAAAAGATACATTTATACTGTGTTGTATATTTATATATGTGGTCTATTTTTTATGTGGATTTTAGTTATTGTCTACTGTCTTTCCATTTCAGCCTGCAGAATTCTCTTTAGTATTTCTCGCAGGGCAAGTCAGCTGGGAAAAAAATGTTTCTCAGATTTGTTTTTCTGGCAATGTCTTATTTATTTTAAAAAAAGTCTTGTTTGTTTTGAAGGACAGTTTTGCTGGATACAGAATTCCTTGTTGACCATCTTTTTCCTTTAGCACACTGATTATGTCATCTCATTACCTCTGGGCTCCAGGGTTTCTGACTGGCAATCAGTTGTTAATCTTATTGAGGAGCCCTTGGATATGATGAGTCACTTCTCTTGCTGCTTTCAAGATTCTGTCTGTGGATTTTGAGAGTTTTTGATTATGATGAGACCTGGTATAAATTTTTTGTGTTTATCCTGATTGATTGGATTTTGTTGAGCTTCTTGGCTGTGCAGATTTTTTCCAAAAAATGTGAGAAATCTTTGGCCATTATTTCTTCAAAGATCCTTTCTGCCCCTTCCTCTTTCTCTCCTCTTGGAACTGCCTCTCTGTGTATGTTTGTATACTTTATGATGTCCTAAGTTTCTAAGGCATTGTTCCTTTTTCTTCATTCTTTTTTCTTTCTGTAACTTAAACTAAACAATCTCAATGGACCTGTCTTCATGGTTGCTAATGTTGTCTTCTAACTGACTGAATATATTGTTTATCTCATTATTAAGACAGTAGATTCTAAGAGTTCTCATCCCGAGGAGATTTTCTTTTTCCTTTCGTTTTTTTGTGGTACGCAGGCCTCTCAGTGTTGTGGCCTCTCCCGTTGCGGAGCACAGGCTCCAGATGCGCAGGCTCAGTGGCCATGGCTCACGGGCCTAGCCGCTCCGCGGCATGTGGGATCTTCCCGGCCCGGGGCACGAACCCGTGTCCCCTGCATCGGCAGGCAGACTCTCAACCACTGCGCCACCAGGGAAGTCCTTTTTTCCTTTCTTTTTATTGTACCTGTATGAAATGATAGATGTTAACTAAAGCTTTGTGGTAATAATTTCACAATATATGTAAATCAAACCATCATGTTGCACAACTTAAACTCATACAGTGATTAGGAATTTTAAAATTTCAGTTATTGTACATTTTAACTCAAGGATTTCTATTTGGTTCATTTTAATAATTTCTATCTCTGTATGGATATGTATTTCATGAGACATGAATCTCATACTTTCTTTTAATTATTTAGGCATGGTTTCCCCTCATTTGTTAAACATTTAAAATATTCTCATCACTCTATATCTGTGGGAGACTGGTCCAGGATGCTGATGCCAAAATCCACCAATGTTCAGTGCCTTACATAAAATGGCATAGTATTGGCGTATAACATACATACATCTTCCTGTATACTTTAAATGATCTCTAGATTACTTGTAATTCCTAATAAAATGTAAATGCTGTGCAAATAGTTGCCAGTTATCTACTGAAGGACATCTTGGTTACTTCCAAGTTTTGGCAATTATGAATAAAGCTGCTATAAATACCTGTGTTCAGGTTTTTGTGTGGACATGTGTGTGTTTTTTAAAAGACCTTTTTGAAGAGAAGTTTCAGGTTCACAGAAAATTTGAGAGGAAGGTACAGAGCTTTCTCACATACCCTCAGTCCCCACGCATGCAGAACTTCTCCCATTACTAACATTTCCCCAGTGGAGTGGCATACTTGTTACCATAGATGAACCTGCATCAACACATCATATCACTGCAAGTCCATAGTTTACATTACAGTTAATTCTTGGGGATCTACACGCTATGGCTTTGGAAAAATGTAAACTGACATGTCTCCATCATTATAGTACCATGCAGAGTATTTTCACTGCACTAAAAATCCTCTGTGCTCTGCCAAAATAAACACTGTTTAAGAAACAAAACTCATTAACAAAAAGAACATTATAGAAATAACACACAAATAAATATAAAAGTCCTATTCTGATAAGCATTATGAAAAGGAGTTACAAGGTGCTATAAGAGCATTGAATGAGATTGGATCCAGTCTCAAATCAGAAAAGGCTTATCTGATGAAGTAATTGAATAATAAATGAGAGTTAAAGATGACAAAGTAGGACAGCACAAAAGGCTAAAAGAACGTAACTGTCAGCTGCAATTAAGGATATGGAATCACACCCTGTGTTTAAAGTTAATTCTCGCTTTTACTAAGTAGTACTGGATATTTAAGCAAATTTTCATGAATGATGAAACTATTTATTATGAATATTAATAATATTAAATAAAATAAGGTCTAAAGTAAATTTCAGGGGCAGTGGGAAGACCTCCCTCGCTAGGAGACTAATAGATAAGAATTCAAAATCAGATCCTCACTCATACATTTTTAAAGATTTGTTTTATCTACAAAATTAAATGTCCCATTGGAGAAGTGAAAATTTAATGTAAATGCAATTATCAGTGGCTTTTTAAAGACGAAAAGAGACAAGAGAGAACAGAGGATGTGTATACTGGTTGTCTGCATCAGGGCGGGACAAAAAAGGGGAGATTATCCAATGCTGGAAAACGGTAGCTATCTGGCAAGGTAAGGAGTGTGAAAACACTTCATCAACACCCCTGCTATGACTGGGAATTAATTTTGCTCTTCTTCAAAGTGGGAAGAATGTATGGGGACAAGGATTAGGAAAGGGGTGCATTTACTAAAGGTGACTGAATTAAAATTCCAAGTGTCATGTTTTCCTTTTTCAGAAGTACTACAGAAATAATCTGAGATTCTGGATATCTTCCTCCAGGGACTTAGTTTTGCTTTTTGGCAGGTGATTATGGTAGGGGCAGATGATATTTGTCTTGTCTGAGTTTCACTAGATCAGAGTTGGCTTTTTAGTCTTTTAGGAGGATTCTGTCTGCAATTGCCAATTCCTAATCTATCCTTAACTCTCAAGCAAATACTACAGATATAGTTACTGTGCAGTTGGAAATCATCACGGTGAAATAAGTGGTGGCTTAAAATTTGGTCATTTTGTGTGTGGTTTATCTTATTTGCTGCACATGTGTTGATTTCAAGACTAGTGTTAGAATTGGGGTACAAAACTTCCAGATGAAAATTTAGAAAACTCCATTTTCATCCATATCATCCCATTCCCAGTATGCCTTCCCCACACCCTCTAATGGTAACATGGATACCTGCCTCACTGTCACAATATGGGCCTCTGTTTAATTACCAATGTAAGATATAATGCAGTCAATTCAGCTTCCTGTCCTACCTGCACCTATGATGTGTCATACCTTTAAGGACTTCTTTTTTTTTTTTAAGTAAGTAGATTGAACAAATGCTTTTTCTCCTTTCCCTCCAAAATAGAAGTAAAATTACAATAAGGGAATTTTTAAAAAAGAATAACACAAAAATAATGTGAGAGGAGGCAAAACCAGTTGATAGAAGCTAGACCAATTTTGAAAGATGCAAAATGGATTGACATCTGACTTAGTAGAGTGAAGAAAGCTAAAAATTAATTTCCTGCAAGTGAGTCGAGAGAGTGGTAAGAGCTAACAAGAAGTGGGCTAAGTGTGTTGGAGAACTATGACAAGCTTCGGGATTCAAGGCGCTAAAGCTTAAGGCAAAAGTGTGGCGTAGAGATGAAAATAAAGGGACTGGTTGAATGTCTGAATAAAAGAGTCGTTAGACCCTGCCTTAGGTAGGGATGGATTTTAAGAAAAATAGCTTAAGATGAGAATTCTTATGCACGTGATTTATTGAGGATTGTTTTCAGTAGAAGTCTATAAGGAAATGAGGGAAGCAGGATAGAATAGAGGAGGAAGCTGAACAAAACGTGGTGTTGCTGAAATCTAATCTCAAACTGATCCCATGGGAAGCTGTAGAGTGTGAATGGCATCACTGAGTTTTCTCCCCTTCAGGAAAGGAGGTAGGTTTTTGTACCCTCATATGAGTCATTCACTGGCTGAAGGGACAACCACTAGAGTGTGTGGGGCCTGGACAATATTTTAATAGAGCTGCATGAGCTCATGTAAGGCATACAATTTATCGATTAACACTTTGAACAACGGAGTAATGTATGTACATATTTGTTTATTATCCATTCAGTGCACGTGAAGATTCTTCATAGTCTAAAGGTACTATCTTTTCATCTTCAACTTCAGAATCATATATTCATGTTCTAGATTGTCAAATACATCATTTCTGGGTAATTCATATATTTTACTGAGAGAAAAAGGTAGCAATGCTGTTCTTTTTATATCAAAACAATATAAATCTTCTCACCTCTGTAGTTACCTACTACCATTTATTTAATTAAGGTTAAATCATTTCTCATGGCACTGCATCATTCACTATGTTGCTCGGGAGTAATGGATTCTATTGACTCTCTCAAAGGCTATAACTATGCTTTGTTGATGAAGAACATAAGTACAAGTCTGACCAGAGCACACTGGAATGTGTGAATGATACTTTTTTCTCATCATTTTAGAATTTTAGCATAAAGATAACAAAACACACTTTTCAACTATGTCTTCATTTGGGCTCTATAGGCTATAATCACTGTGTTCACGGTGCTAACATTACCATACCACCTCAACCACTAGGAAGGACAGGGAAGGGGCCGATGGGCAGAGTGAGAGGAGCCATTAACACAAGGAATGTCCATCCTTTGTTCAACATGGCTGAACACCAAACTAGGGGACTAGAACCTCACCATGTAAGACAGAGGCAAGAAATCAGAATTGCAAAACAAAGGCCTTGAACATTTTAGGAGAAGATAGACACAGGCACTAGAAAGATCACCAGACATTTGGTGTAGGTTCTGCAGTGGATTGAGAACACTGGCAAAGTATGAATGAAGTAAAGACTACCTACTGCCACCCTACCATCACTGGAGGCTGTAGAACAGAGGGAGCATTGTGGGGGGAACACGGATGACAACAGGTAACACATGGCCTCACACACAGGCTCCGCTTCACAGGTCAGTGATAAACCATTGGTAGCCAAGAGATCTGATCTCATCCTGTGTCTGATATGAGTAAGAGTCACCATAAGTGAATATTTTGGTACCATTCTGATGGCCCAAAATCACACAATTTTATAAAAGAAATATCTTGCTGGTCAGTGGGAGTGATTCACTTGCCAGACTGCTGTTCTGGAATTGGGGTGAGCCATGGAGACCTGGGATGACCCAGACATTTCAGTCCTGGATTTCCTCAGGGTATCTGGCTGACCTCACATGAATGGGTGAGGAAAGTGCCCCAAAGTGAAGAAATGGAATATAGATCTAGAGTCCAGGCTCAGGACTCTCCCCATCCTCAAAGCTTCCTGGATGGTTCTACTGGCCCCAGGCAGTCCAAGGCATGAGAGGGAAACTTCTGCCAAAGAAGGCCCTCTAAAACACAGGGGACTCTCAGAACACTGGCATTCACATCTCCCCTACCCTCTAGGAAGAATACTGTATTACTCCTCTCTTTGGAAGCTGAGAAGCCCCATATACAAGATTTTCAGATACCAAAGCTTGAATGACTCCCAAGAAAGTGGTCACGTCCCCACTATGACTCCACACCAGTAAACAAGGCTTCTTCCTGCACATAGAACATTCAACCTTTTACATAGTTTCTCACTGTTAAATGTGAGTAAAGTCTATAATCAAAAATCAAAATCTCCTATTTGAAAAAAAAAAAAAAGGAAAAATAAGCTATTTCAAAGACACTGGAGGCAAGAAATAATGTAGGGAAAGCTAAATACTTCAAAACAAGTTTACTCAGAGAAACACACACAAAAAATGTTGCATATGAATGACAACAAAAACAAATCTAAAAGAAGAACATTCTGAGTACAAGGAAGTTGGTATAAATAAAAATAATAGCATAAATATAATAAAAAGTAGATTAAAGGCTTAGAAGCAAAATGGAGGAAATCTCCCCCAAAATAGAACTTAAAGACAAAGAGGTAGAACATAAAAGAGAGCCAAAAAATCCCATTAAAAAAACTATGTTGAGAGTCTGCCTGCTGATGCAGGGGACACAGGTTCGTGCCCTGGTCCGGGAAGATCCCACGTGCCGCGGAGCGGCTGGGGCCATGAGCCATGGCCGCTGAGCCTGCGCGTCCGGAGCCTGTGCCCCACAACGGGAGAGGCCACAACAGTGAGAGGCCTGCGTACCGCAAAAAACAAAAACAAAAACAAAAAACTATGAAATGAGAAGATTAACAAGGAGGCCCAATGTCCAATTAAAAGGGATTACTATTAGAATGGGAATGAAGTAAATTAACAGATAATAATAATAAATTATAATTTGTCAGAAGCAAAGGATATAAACTTCCAGACTGAATTGAAAGGATTTATGCTGAAGCATATTATCAGGAAATATCAGAAGAAAAGGAATAAAGAAAATGTCTTTAAAACTTTCCAGCCTGTAAACAAATAAAATATAATGAATAAAAATGATCATACTAAAGAATTACATATCATAGTAGTATCAGAGAGTTCCACTTCCATTAATGTTGGATTGTTCAGTGGCTTATTATGAAACACATTACCTTGCTTTTTGCTATGAAGTAGATGTTAATTTTCAAAAGGATTACACCTTAACCCATTAGAATTAATTCAGGTGCTTCACACACTGGCTGATAAAAAAAGTGTGACGTACTTGGACTTGGATTAATAAATAATATTTTTAAAGATGAGAAAGAGGCACATTTTCATCTTGTTAAATTAAAACAGGTGATAGATCTATATAATAAAAAGGAGATGAGTAAATTTAGCAATTTTACTGAGGAGACTACATCAAGAAATGCTGATGAGGTATAACTCTGACAAGCAAGGGGGAGTCTATAAAACTGAAACAACTTCCCCCTTGATGTGAAGAAAAATCAGAAAAAGGATAAGACAATTAGGAGATCAAGGAATCATGTCTAAGACTTAAGTGGCAAATGGATGATAATTTAGGCAACAACAAGAACATTATTTAGGAGAAGCATTAATTATATTGACACTTTGAAAGCTACACTGTAGAAAGGTGAAGGATCTGGATAAAATCCTTTTCCGGATAAAAGCCTGAAATATGCAGTTTAAACCTTAACTCTCCTCTTATGTCTGTTCCTTTCAGAATTTAAACATTCCATCAGGTATTAACAACTTGGAATTCCCTTTCAGTTCAAAAGTACAGGTTGCCACATTACTGAGAGAAGAAAAGTCACATGCACACACACACACATGATCCATAATCCATTAAGCGACTAAGTCATTTTATATATTTTTCTACCAACAAGCTGGCTTTCTGGCTACCTACATAAAAACAAAGATTCACTTCTCAGAGCCTAATGCCTGATTTACTCCATTCATCCCTCTGACAAAGTGTCCTAGTGAAAAGGGCAAATATTTGGCTTTCTGGTTAGATTTAACATTGCCAACTATTTTCCTTTTATTGGTGTTTCTCTATTCCCTGAAATCTGCAAAACTTATTTTTCCTTTTAGAAAATAAAAGGACATGGAAGGCAAAGATGCTATTTGGACTTTATAAGGCCAGAAATTAAAACCCTTGGGGCAGTTTTACAGCCAGTCTTGAGTATTTTCTAGAAGCTTTTTAGAACCCAGAACCCAGGCTATAAATTAGAGTCTAGGACTTCTTTAACTCCTTGTAAACTGTAGTAGAAAGGTGTTATTCTGAAGTTTAAAATCACATTTGGTTAAAATATTAAGCATTCTGACATAAACTTATGACTCTATAGAGCATTTCACTAAAGAATCAGAATATGTGTTTTTCCCAATTGTTGTTTTCAATTATATTTTAACTGATATTTGGCTGAATTGCTTTTTTTGAGAAGAGAAGGCAAAGGTATCTTATGAATATGTATTTGCAAACATTAAAACAGATGTGAACTACAAGATTAAATTAGAAATAATGTGTTTTAGCATGAAATATAATATTATAAATTATAAATTTAGCAGTATGGTCCAGTGTGCAAGGCTAGCCATCAAGGCAGATGTCAAATTCTGTTGTGAGAAATCCAATTTCTCTGTTCAAAACATGTTCTTACCCTAGCAGTAGTCAAAAATATGTTTTAATTAAAAAGTTACAAAATTTAGGGGTGGAAAAGACCTTGTAGATAATCTAACCCAGTATCACCATTTGACAAAATGGGAAACAAAGGTCTTCAATGATTCAGAATCTCATCTTTTGCAAAGCATGGTTTACATGTTAATCTAGCAGGTGACACTACTGATATTTACAAGGTTTCAGATATTTGATTTGACTGATTTTTGTACATTCACCTACCTATTTGAATTGAGTAATTTTTAGTCAATACTCAAACATATCTGGAAAAACATATCAACAATTACTCTATCCTCGAAGAGAGATTTTGCAGAAAATGTTCATTGAGCTCAAATTATCTTTTGGCTCTCAGATTTATTGATCTCACCAGTAAATGGTAACTTCCCACTTCATTTAACCTGCCTCAAAATGGGCCAAAGGTAGGAAAAAATTGTGTCTGAACAATACGTGACTCCATAAACAACAACTATATGTCTAGTGAAAACTATGAATAAATAATGACTCTGTAAACCGAATTAGCATATAACTTTACAAGACGAAAATAAGAAAAAAAATACAAGCTGAGCCAATACTTTTCAAGGGAAAAAACAACAACAAAAACCCCACCACTGTCCATTCCTGCTGAACCCAATTTTGTCTCTTGCCCTATTTGCTGGCAACAAGTTTAGAGTTTGTCTTTTCATGTGTGTGTACTGCTTTATTTGGCTTTATTGTTAGCAGCCTTAGCCATTCTTCTAACAATAGAAATCTCAGGAGAACGTTTTCTCTAATCCTACTCCCAACTGTTAGTTTGGTTTGTTTATCTGCTTTCTTGACTCACAGCCCAAACCTTCTGTATCGGTTTTGTTCCCAACAAGGGGAGCAGGAAGACGACTAGTATGGCATTTTTTAGAGCCATTTGTTATTGTGGCAGTGAGGGATCTGTAACACTCTGCACAGAGTGTCAGTTTTTCCTACGATGAGAGAAATGGTAGTTAGACAAATAGAAAATGTGTGGTTTGCTTTCTAAAAACTCTTGTGCACTTTTACAACCATGATGGAAATGAAAGTGGAAAGAGCCTAGGAAACGAGAGTTAGGAGATACTCGTTATATCTTCCCTCTTGTTACAAATTTTAAACTCAAAGAGGACAGGAGACTGAGTTTACAGTTTTGTATTCCTTCGTTTAATGTGTCTGGCTCATCGATAACACAATACACAAGATCATAATACCTGCTCAATATGCATATATGACCCTTCTCAGTTTCCTCATCTACAAAGAGAGGAAATAGAGTGAGATTAACATAGAGTAACCTTCCAGCTCTACCATTCTGTGAGATGCTCTATTAAATCAATAAAATAGAATACATGCCATTATTTGGCTTCATTAAAAAGAACACGATAAATCATTTTTACTCTTTTTAATGGAGCTGGAATTCTTTGTTTCTGAAAAATGTCTTCATGCTATTCATTTCAAAATGAGATTTACTCTGCTTGGTTGTAGTAAGTTTTAAAACAGAACTTCCTCTATCCAGTGTTTTCTTTTGTTAATTTTTAAAGTTATATGACTGTACTGCATGAAGTTGGAAAATAAATCTTTTTGGCCTAGGAACCCACATTTTTTAATACAAACACAATTTTAATATATTTTCCAGTGTCTTTCATATCCATTTTTCATACAATCACGAGGGACTTATATAATAACATCCTATATTTACACATAATATTATGAATTATGTGTTTTCCATGTTGCATCACAATCCTCAATGCAATTAGTATTTGAATGGTTAAAATGGTCTAAACATCGCAAGGGAATACCCAGGTTTTCTAGTCTATTTCATAGCGTTGGACATGCAGATGGCTTACAACATTTTATTATTAAAAAAGATGGTTCAGTAAGCAAGTTTGTGCAACTTTTTCCTATATTTAAGATGATTTTTCACTTCTAGCTAATGAAATCTTGCATAAATTTAAAGTAGTTTCAAATCCATGTAGTCATGAATTGTCACCTGGTCTCCCGTCTCCCTGGAGCACTCCCAGACCCCTTTCTTAGTTAGTCTAACTTGCAGTTTTTCTCTAAGCCTCAACCTAAAATTTCACTTCCTTAGGGAGTCCGTCCCTGAGACTCTCCACACCACAGGGGGCTCCCACAATTAGGTATTTCCACAGTACTTCTCTTTGGTGTTACTAGATGTTACATGTTTAATATCAGTCTTCTACAACAGATTCTAAGCATTCTGAAGACAGGAAGATATCTTTCTTGCTCATCATAGTAACCCAAAGTACCTGCAATAGTGGATTCCTAGTGCCTCGTTCATATTTAATAAATTATAGTTTTTAATTTCATTAATAAGAGGATGAAAACACACATATATTGATAAGTGACAAAATATTTCTACATATTTAAAATAACTTTCTTGAAGTATTTTAATTCCAACAGCTGCTTTTTAAGTGAAAGACTTAATTAAAACTCAAATAGGTTTAATGAAGATAATCACAGTCCCTATATGACTCTTTGCATTTGAACCAGTAAGTTACTAAGATAAAGGCAAACACTTTTTTTTCTTAGTTCACCAGAGTTGGTTTCTTTATTTCAGAGAATCTTTCCCAAATTGCTGTCAGCTTTCTTAGTTGGATCCAAGTACATGTTAGAAAGACCCTTTCAACATTGTAGGTACATTGTTTGGAATTCTCAGATAAAATGTCCACACAGAAGTAGATAATAAAGTCAGTAATGAAAAGAAAACATTTTAGAGAAATGCAAATTAAGAAGAATATCACATGAATGCATATTAGAACGCGAGTATTTCTTTTAAGTGAACTGGCTTTCAAATATGAGCTGCCAAAATAATAACAAAAAACGAAAATTCACACAAGTTTCTTGACATCATGTGCCTGTGCTTTTTACATGACGTTGCATAGAATCTAAGGGTTATTTGCAGGCTACTCTAGGGTGTGAGAGGAATTAGGTGGGCTGTTCACTCTTCCTAGTATGTTTTCATCTTTTTTTTTTAATACTGAACTTTAAATGTAAAATTTTTCTTGGTAAAGAGTTTCTGCCACTAACTTTTTTTTTTTTTTCTGTAAAGGATTTGAGACTAACTAAATATTTGACTAAATATTTACCCTCATTTGTTCTTTCCTAAAATGTTTATAAACATAGACTATGTGGCTAGGAATGTGATATTTAATAGAAATACAGATGAATAAAACATGACTTCTAAAACAGGAGACAAATATGTAAATTCTACTGATGATATATTAGAGTTATTGTGTGAAAAGTGCTGTGGGACTATAGGAATAATGCTGCCTTGGAAAAACTAGTGAAAGCTTCGTATTTGAACATGTTCTTGATGGATAAATAGAGCACTTCAAAGTAGAGAAAGTATGCAAGGGCATTTAAGGCAAAGAGGCAATTCATGAGAAGCACACAGCCGAAGATGAACGATTCATATGAGGAACGTGGATAAACTGTGAAAAGTTCCCTGTGGCCAAAGTCTAGGATTTATGATGTCGTATTGGAAGAAATAAATTTGAAGAGGTAATTTGGGTGGGGGCATATTTTGAAGAAATGTAAATTTTGGGAATACTATGAAAGCAAAAACAAAACAAAACAACACTGAACTGGGAGATAGGAGAGTTTTATGTTAGGTTTTATGTTAGGAGTACCATATGAAACTATCAAAATAACACAGATGAGAATTATGGAGGGTTTAGATTATAAGAGGTATACCATAAGGGTACAAAATGCAGAATAAATTGGTGAGCAATTTCTGAAACAGATTATATAGAACTTTGTGACTGATTGTGAGTGGCAAAGATGGGATACGAATGATTTTAAATAATCTAACTTGAAAGGGAATCCTGCAGGATCATAGAGAGGCAATAAAGA
The DNA here is from genome assembly GCF_005190385.1 of Monodon monoceros. Taxonomy (NCBI): domain Eukaryota; kingdom Metazoa; phylum Chordata; class Mammalia; order Artiodactyla; family Monodontidae; genus Monodon; species Monodon monoceros. The sequence continues at coordinate 140,643,984 of NW_021703768.1, read as the reverse complement.
GAGTAACTTAGGAGATCTAGGTTGGTGCACTGACTCAATTCCACTTGCTACTCAAGTGATTTTAGGTAAGTAACTTCACCTTCCTAAGATTTAGTCTCCTATACTGATTAAAACAAATGTTTTTGCGAGTACTCCAACAAATATCTTAAAATGTTTCACATAGTATCTGGCACATTGTTAAGGGTTCATTAAATCTTTAATATTACCATTATTGCTTCAGAGGCATGTAAAGTCATGAGATTCCCTATTCTTTTTTGCAAAGGGGCTGACCTTTTCTTTTACAGTATACTAGATGTGAATATCTAGACTTGCACAAAATGATCTTCCTGCTGTTCTTCTATTGTTCCAAATAATGGGACTGCAATGGATTTAATACATATTTATTCAATACCAAGTACATGTCTGGTACCCTTCCAGGTGCTCAGGACACCTATTTTAAAGGGGCAAAACTTAAAAAAAAAGAGAGAAACTGAATAGACATTTTTTTTTTCCAAAGAAGACATGCAAATGAACAACGGGTACATGAAAAGGTGTCCAATATCACTAATCATCAAGGAAATACAAATCAAAACCACACTGAGCTAACACTTCACGCCTCTTAAAATGGCTATTAGCAAAAAGACAAAAGATAACAAGTGTTGATGAGGATGTGGAAAAAAAGGAACCCTTGTGCACTGCTGGTGGGAATGTAAATTGGTGCAGCAACTGTGGAAAACAGTATGGACACTCTTCAAAAAATTAAAAACTACTATATGATACAGCAATCCCACTTCAGGTATATACCTGAAGGAAACAAAAATCACTGTTTCTGAGAGATATCTGCAACCCCAAGTTCACTGTAGCATTATTTACAACAGCCAAAACATGGAAACAACCTAAATGTTCAACCACAAATGAATGGATAAAGAAAACGCAGTATATATGTATACACAGTATTAATCAGCCATTAAAAAAGAAGAAAATCCTGACGTTTATGACAACATGGATGGACTTTGAGCGCATTACACTAAGTGACATAAAATAGAGAAAGACAAATACTGTATGATCTCACTTATATGTGGAATCTTAAAAAAACAAAAAGAACTCATAGAAACAAAGAACAGATTGGTACTTGCAACAGGTGAGAGGTGGGATGAGAGAAATGAGTGAAGGTAGTCAAAAGGTATAAACTTCCAGTTTCAGGATTAATAAATTCTGTGAATGTAATGTACAGCATGTTGACTATAGCTAATAATGCTGTATAGTATATTTGAAAGTTACTAAAAGAGTAGATCTTACAAGTTCTTACCACAGAAAAAAATAATTGTAACCATGTGAGGTCATGGATGTTAACTAAACTTATGGTGGCACTCATTTCACAATATATGCATACATCAAATCATTACTTTACACACCTAAACTAATACAATGTTACATGTTAATTACATATCAGTAAAACTGGGAAAAATAAAAAGGGGAAAAAAAGGTAGAACTTATCCAACAAAACAAAAAAAGCAAGCAAAAAACCCTACTGTATTTCAGAACTAGTCTAAGCACACAATTTTTTAAAAAAATACCTGAAATCATGTAAAATAATTTTAAAACATTAAAAAAAACGAAAGTGGTGGTCTTTCAAAAGGATGGCCAGGAAGGATCTCTTTGAGGCACTCTTAAGAGGATAGAGATTGATAATGCGATTAATATGAATCCGGTAGAATGTGCTTGAAGATTACATGAGGCAATGTGTTGAGCTTGTTGTCAGGAAAAATGGAGACAGCTAATCTGGACCTGTTTAATAGAGTGGTGTGAAGTCTAAGTTTTTTCTATTAATATCATATTTCTCCTTCTTCTCAAAGTGTTAAGCTCTCTATCTTTCTGTATTTCTTATTTTTAAAACAGAACAAGCTGGATAAACTGCAGTCTATTTGTCGCATAATATTTTATCTTGTTCTTCTTACTAGTTGATATGTAGGATCTATGGGATTCTGGCATTCGACACACTCACTGAAGCTAAATGAAGACCCTCCAAAATACCTGAGGAGCACAATAGGCTGAAACCCATCAGTAATTGTGTGAGTATATACATGTCACATAGTGCCACAGACTCAGAAGGATAAGATAAGAGACTTTCAAGGGCAATGTTCCAAATAAGGAGTAAAAATAGCAGAGGCAAGCTGATGACTCTCCCTCTCCCAATCCTCTTTTTGTCATCCTGCCAGGAAGCTGTAGGAACTAGAAGGACTGAAATGCTACCATGAAAAAAGAATCTCCTGTAATTTACATGTAACTTGTTCATAATTCAATTCTTGATCTGGGGCAAGAGACGTCCAAGAACTGTGACATCAAAAAAAACTTCCCAATTTCTATTTACAGATTTGCATTTATTTACAAACAGCATAGTTTAGAGCCTGACTCCCAGAGGCTACTCAATAAATAGCTAGTAATTGTAATAATGCAAGAATGAAGAGATCTCTATTTCTGTGTTTATTTTTGATATTGAAAATATATCTATATGTATGTATGTATGTATGTATTTTAAGGCAGTATAAAAGATAAGTATGCTAGATACTGTTTTTCTTCAATTACCACATGATTCTATCTCTCATATACTCTGTAAATTGTTGGTTCCCCAAAGTCAACAAAACCGATTGTTTCCCAAATTTCTTGAATCTGACTCTTGTTGTAGTATTTTACAGGAGCACTTCATTTGTTTCTGACATTTTATTAGAACTGAAACAGCTTAATCACACAGTACGAAATTTAGCCCTTCTTTTATAAGTTTCAGCATACAATAAATAACAAAAGGGTGAGATGGTGGTTGGCCTCAAATGACTGATTTTTACTCAACAAGGCATAAAGGAATAGAACTCCTGGGCAACTTGATATGAAATGTGTCATCCACGGGTCAACAGGCTTCAACGACCCAAACTCATTTGTTTAGGCCTGATTAAGTCCAGCAGGGGGAGTATGAAAATAAATTCAAAAGGATCAAATAAGAGAGAAGTATCAGGAAAACCAAGTATCATATGCTTTCATTTCTTCCTTCAATAGGAAGCTGTTGCCCTGTGCCATCAGGTTCATGAACTTGCTAACAGCTTTTTATAGGAACAGTACGTTTCCTACATTTGATCTAAAAGAGACACATCTGAGTGTTCACCAGTGTCCACTAGCATCCTGAATGGTGGCAGCATGGAACTCTTCACTGTCTGACATTTTAAAACTGGCCTTGGATACAATGCTTTGTGTGAGGTAAACCTACTGTACTCCCAATCCTTCCTTGAAAAGGTTGACAAGAAAACCCAGATGAGACCATGTTTCACTGTCTGGTTGTCATTGTACTGTACGGTAGACTGCAAGTTGAGTTTGGAGGGAAGTGGGGTCAGGAAAGAAAAAGATAAAGCAGTTAATTAAAGCACTCAAATCAATGAGTCTATTTTTATTTGATAAATAAGGTGACTTTTTTGTCACTAATAAGGGACAACTGACATTTTAATAAAGTATTATTTCTGCTTTAAATACTGAAGTGTTTGGTTTACGTGCTTTTACTGGTCTTTTTTTTTGTTGCTGTTCCATGGGTCTTTTAGACATTTTGGGAACAAAGGGGCTCAAGTAGATGGAAAGTCTATGTTGCCCCCTAGTGGGATGCAATATTATAACAAGGATCTCATGGAGTTGGAATTCCAGCGCTCTCTGTGCTGGGTCAATCTTTGGATCTCATAACTTCTGGCTCATTCTTTTTAATGGCACAAACAGAGCAAAACTTTCACCTTGTCTTACATTCAACATTTACTAGTTATAGACTTTGAACAATTTTCTTACTTTCTCTCAGCCATTGTTTCCTCGTCCATAAAATGGGAATATTAATACCACCTATTTCAAGGGGTCATTATGAGAACTAATCTGATAATGTAGGTGAAGTCAATCATACAATGCCTAGCAATAGTAACCACTTAGTAAAAAGCTCACTCTAATAATGAGTAATAGTAATATTACTAGAAGACTCATATGTGTGAAAAAAGAACTACATGGATTTTCCTTTGGAGTTTGTTCTTTATTCTGATATATAAAGCTCTATTTGTACAAATCTGCACATTTGAAACCAGTGAGGTCCCTACTGTTTCCCTGCTTCCACTTAGCTGTCTCACAGCTGAACTCCACACACTCTACCAAAATTGTTCTATTCAGAATGAACTGGTGGGCCATGAAAATGTTCACAGTGTAGCTCAGGACCAAACACATGATCCAATTCTGTTTTTTGAGGAACTGCCACTTTTAAAAGGCCACACAAAGTGACAGAAGTAATATGGAGACAAGTCTTATTTCACATGGCACTGGCAGATAGATATAAAATATCTAACCCAATAATTAATTCCTCAGCTGCCTCTGCCACCTACTCTCCAATAGATAATTCCATTAAATATGTGCTGAGCGCACATGCTAGAGGCTCTTTGCTACAATTTACTCACGTTGGTTCCTGACTTCTTTTATGAAATTTTAAATGGTGAAAAGAGATAAACACTCTGATTATCTATGTGTCTGATAAATGAATGCCACAACAAAATTTTACAGCTCAAAAGGTTATTTACTTAAGTGAGATTTTTTGTGTGCATTGAAAGGTCAGATGTTTTTCTTCTATGGCTGTGAAATTGCTTCTGCTTTTTAGCAAATCTTCTAAGACAGCTCTTCTCCTTGCAATGTTGACAAGGACACGAGAAGGATGTGGCCTGAGGAAATCAAATGAGCAGCACAAAATCCAGGCTGGAATCACAGGCAGACCACAGTTTGTGGTTTTTTGAAAGTCTGTCAAAAAAGTTGCGTAATACGAAAGTGGAGACAGGACTTCTGAACAAAAATCAATAGCTGGATCTTTTGAACTGCCCATGTACAAAGTTCTAATGAAAATGTCCTTGAGGGGAGTTTTAATAGTGGACTTTGAGATCAGCTTCACCACTGGTCTGATAACACTACAGAGCATTTGAAGTGTTCAAAAAATCCAAGCCCTGAAAAGTTTGGCTCAAACACTGAGAATGTAAATGCCTCTGAGGGGTGTGAGAAATAGCAACCCACCGCTGAAGAACATATGATGTATGTGTTCCCTGAACCATGTCAAATTTTAGCCACAGGATACAATTTACTTCAAGGGGGTTGGTAGCTCTCTAAAAAGCAGCACTCCATGCTCAAACTAATAATTGATCAGGTACCAGGTACCATGTAGTAGAAGCATAGGGGTGACTAAAAATAAATCACCCAGGAAAGCTGATTAGAAGATACATTTTCTAAATATATTTTATTCAATCTTCTGACCAGAAGGGTGCTTATATCATAGTCATTGACAGTGTTTTTTCTCCTATTTTTCTTCCCCTTTTTTCCTTTCATTTCTTTCTTTTTAAAAAATATTTGTTCATCTCATTTCAAGCTAGAAAATATTCATGACTCTAAAAATCACCATGGTAGCACCAATATACAAATCAGAGGTTAACATTTTAGGTCACTTACTGCCAATTCTTTTGTTTTCTCATCTCTGAATCTTAAACACAAAAATACCCATTGGTTGTGGATGAAAATTTCTTACTCAGTAGATTGGGAAAAATCAAACAAATAAGCAAAATAACACGCACTAGCATTTACAAAATCTGGTCTCTGAAATTAGAAATGTTTCAGTTCTCAATTGAGCTGCTTTTGGAAAAGTTATACTTAAGCTATGCTTGAAAATACTAACCTACTCACCCATCACAGGCAAGCAAAAACGGTTTTTGTGGGGTGAGTGATTTTTTTCCGTTGTTCCCCACTCTGTCAAATCTCCCTATTCTATATAGAGTGATAGCTTAAAAGTAAAATTATCAACTAGAATTTAGAGGGTTAGATTATTGATTTGAATTATTTTTTAATGTTAAGTAAATATACTACAGTTATTTTGCTGTTACTATAATCTAGATAGAAATGTTATTTTTTGTTACTATTAATTATTCACTCAAAGTCACTATGGCTAAACTATGATTTTTTTCTTTCTATTAATTACTCTCAGACAAATTCCATGAGGCAAGTAGATTATTTTAAACACAGAGTCAACCTGTCCCACAATGGAACGTAAACCTGGACTGACTCCCATCTGACTCCAAGCTCTCAGTCAACTCTTTAGCCAAGCTGCTTCTGGAGACTCCATGATCAACTGCTCAGACTCCCAACAAAAACAGCACAAATCGCATCACCAAACAGTTCTGTGTTAGAATTCGGCAGCTATGAATGATGCTGTGAGTGTCAGGATTGGTCTTAGGCGGGGTTCCTGAGAAGTGGAGTCTGAGACACAAGGCTTGTACAGGTGATTTACTGAGGGAGTGCCCTCACAATAAAACCATCAATCACAGATTGATAGGGAAATGAGAGGAGCAGTAAAGACCATGGGATAAAGCCAAGTAAAGATGTGGCAGCTATGAAAATCTCACCTCAGAGTGATCCCCCAGGGAGCTCTGGAGCACGAGGAATACCACAGTTATTCCACCTTGACAGGAGGGGGCCCGGCATTATCAGTCATATTGACTATTGTGTGCCATGGTAGCGGGGTGGGCAGGGGAATATACTTGCAGATATCTCTGTGTGTAGTGACTCTCATCGGGCAAGGGCAATGCTCCAGAGAAAAGTGTTTCTATTAGCCATTTAGTATCAATAACCACATCAGCTTGGGGAAAGTTGTACTGTCAAGCAAAGAGGATGTAGGAAGGGCACAACAGCACCTACTATACGTAGGAAGAGAAGGTAGGAGGTTGGTTGAAAGATGACATCAGTGTACAGTAAGTCCCCTACATACGAATGAGTTCTGTTCCAAGAGCGCATTCATAAGGCCAATTTGTTTGTAAGTCCAACAAAGTTAGCCTAAGTACCCAACTAACACAATCGGCTATATAGTACTGTACTGTAATGGGTTTATAATACTTTTCACACAAGTAATATGTACATAAAAAACAAACACAAAAAATAAACATTTTTAATCTTACAGTATAGTAGTACCTTGAAAAGTACAGTAGTACAGCACAACAGCTGGCATACAAGGGCTGGCATGCACGTTTGCATCTTTGAAAGTTTACAACCTGAAGGTTCGTATGTAGGGGACTTACTGTACTTGGCTTTCCAGTGTAACTACCAGTAACCTGGAGGATGAAACTGACTTCTTCTCTCACTCTAATACTAATGTTGTCTTTCATTAAATGTTCCTTAACCTTTTTAGATCTCCAGAATCTCATTAGTAAAATCTGCTTTGTGGACCAGATTATCTCTAAGGTGGATTGCAGTTTTTTAAATTATGGTTCGACATCCAGAATTTCCTCCTAGAATATTTTTTTTTTCTCTCCACAAATAAATGTTTAGTTAATCTGCATTTACTGTGTCTGGGGTCTAATTATAAGTTTCCTAAAATAAGAATTAGGTTCCCTGAAGGAACAGGAACTTCCCTTTTAACCATGGGAATAATCTTCACTTTATGCTCTACCTGCTATTCACATCTGTTTAGATTTTATGAAGTTACTGCAGACTCAAATGTCTAGTCTACCTATAATATTTCTCCTAAAACTGGCCTCAAGAAATACATTCTCCAGATCAGAAGAGTGTCATCATTTTCCCTGACAATCAATTCTGAGAAGAAGAATCATTTGGAATCATATTCTTCCAACTTTTATCACATCACACATTCCTTCATGATTTCCAGTTACTGCCATCACCTGGGTTCATACACTTAACTACCGTGATGCTTGTGAAATCAAGGTTCCATTCCTTTCCCACGACCCACTGTACATACTGCTGCAAGATGCCTTTCAACCTCACCCTTTTATAGAATCCCCTACAGTAAAAACAGGAAACAAACAAATTAAAAAAAAAAAATGCATCTCCACACACACACAAAAAGATAATTATGTGAGGTTCTGGATGTGTTAACTGGCTTAATATGGTGATCATTTCACAGTGTACACATATATCAAAACATCAAGTTGTATATCTTAAGTACATACAATTTCTATCTGTCAATTATAGCCAAATAAAGCTGAAAAATAAGATTAAAAAGGAATATAATAAACAAAAACCAAATAACTTCACAATTTTTTTCATCTTTATTGGAGTATAATTGGTTTACAATGGTGTGTTAGTTTCTGCTTTATAACAAAGTGAATCAGTTATACATATACATATGTTCCCATACCTCTTCCCTCTTGCGTCTCCCTCCCTCCCGCCCTCCCTATCCCACCCCTCTAAATGGTCACAAAGCACCAAGCTCATCTCCCTGTGCTATGCGGCTGCTTCCCACTGTTTGGTAGTGTATATATGTCCATGCCACTCTCTCGCTTTGTCACAGCTTACCCATCCCCCTCCCCATATCCTCAAGTCCATTCTCTAGTAGGTCTGTGTCTTTATTCCTGTCTTACCCCTAGGTTCTTGATGACATTTTTTTTTTCTTAAATTCCATATACATGTGTTAGCATACAGTATTTGTCTTTCTCTTTCTGATTTACTTCACTCTGTATGACAGACTCTAGGTCCATCCACCTCATTACAAATAGCTCAATTTTGTTTCTTTTTATGGCTGAGTAATATTCCATTGTATATATGTGCCACATCTTCTTTATCCATTCATCTGACGATGGACACTTAGGTTGTTTCTATCTCCGGGCTACTGTAAATAGAGCTGCAATGAACATTTTGGTACATGACTCTTTTTGAATTGTGGTTTTCTCAGGGAATATGCCCAGTAGTGGGTAGTTCTATTTTTAGTTTTTTTAAGGAACCTCCATTCTGTTCTCCATAGTGGCTGTATCAATTTATATTCCCACCAACAGTGCAAGAGGGTTCCCTTTTCCCCACACCCTCTCCAGTATTTATTGTTTGTATATTTTTTGATGATGCACATTTTGACTGGTGTGAGCTGATACCTCATGGTAGTTTTGATTTGTATTTCTCTCATGATTAGTGATGCTGAGCATCCTTTCATGTGTTTGTTGGCAATCTGTATATCTTCTCTGGAGAAATGTCTATTTAGGTCCTCTGTCCATTTTTGGATTGGGCTGTTTGTTTTTTTGACATTGAGCTGCATGAGCTGCTTGTTTATTTTGGAGATTAATCCTTTGTCAGTTGCTTCATTTGCAAATATTTTCTCCCATTCTGAGGGTTGTCTTTTGATCTTTTTTATGGTCTCCTTTGCTGTGCAAAAGCTTTTAAGTTTCATTAGGTCCCATTTGTTTATTTTGTTTTTATTTCCATTTCTCTAGAAGGAGGGTCAAAAAGCATCCTGCTGTGATTTATGTCATGGAGTGTTCTGCCTATGTTTTCCTCTAAGAGTTTTAGAGTATCTGGCCTTACATTTAGGTCTTTAATTCATTTTGAGTTTATTTTTGTGTATGGTGTTAGGGAGTGTTCTAATTTCATTCTTTTACATGTAGCTGTCCAGTTTTCCCAGCACCACATATTGAAGAGACTGTCTTTTCTCCATTGTATATTCTTTATCCTTTGTATCCATTGTATATTCTTATCCATTGTATATCCTTTATCACAGATAAGGTGAACATATGTGCGTGGTTTTATCTCTGGGCTTTCTATGCTACTCCAATGATCTATATTTCTGTTTTTGTGCCAGTACCATACTGTCCTGATTACTGTACCTTGGTAGTATAGTCTGAAGTCAGGGAGCCTGATTTCTCCACCTCCGTTTTTCGTTCTCAAGATTGCTTTGGCTATTCGGGGTCTTTTGTGTTTCCATACAAATTTTTTTTCTAGTTCTGTGAAAAATGCCATTGGTAGTTTGATAGGGATTGCATTGAATCTGTATATTACTTTTGGTAGTAGAGTCATTTCCACAATGTTGATTCTTCCAATCCAAGAACATGGTATATCTCTCGATCTGTTTGTATCATCTTTAATTGCTTTTATCAGTGTCTTATAGTTTTCTGAATACAGCTCTTTGGTCCCCTTAGGTAGGTTTATTCCTAGGTATTTTATTCTTGTTGTTGCAGTGGTAAATAGGAGTGTTTCCTTAATTTCTCTTTTAGATTTCTCATCATTAGTGTATAGAAATGCAAGGGATTTCTGTGCATTAATTTTGTATCCTGCTACTTTACCAAATTTGTTGATTAGCTCTAGTAGTTTTCTAGTAGCATCTTCAGGATTCTCTATGTGTAGTATTATGTCATCTGCAAACAGTGATAGTTCTACTTCTTCTTTTCCAGTTCAGATTCCTTTTATTTCATTCTCTTCTCAAATTGCTGTAACTAAAACTTCCAAAACTATGTTGAATAATAGTGGTGAGAGTGGGCAACCTTGTCTTATTTCTGATCTTAGTGAAAATGGTTTGTTTTCAACATTGAGAATGAGTTGGCTGTGGGTTTGTCATATATAGCCTTTATTTTGTTGAGGTAAGTTCCCTCTATGCCTACTTTCTGGAGGGTTTTTATCATAACACAGTGTTGAATTTGGTCGAAAGCTTTTTCTGCATCTATTGAGATGATCATATGGTTTTTATCTTTCAATGTGTTAATATGGTGTATCACACTGATTGATTTGCGTATATTGAAGAATCCTTGCATTCCTGGGATAAACCCCACTTGTTCATGGTGTATGATCCTTTTAATGTACTGCTGGATTCTGTTTGCTAGTATTTTGTTGAGGATTTCTGCATCTATGTTCATCAGTGATATTGGCCTGTAGTATTCTTTTTTTGTGGCATCTTTGTCCGGTTTGGGTATCAGGGTGATGGTGGCCTCATAGAATGAGTTTGGGAGTGTTCCTCCCTCTGCTATATTTTGGAAGAGTTTGAGCAGCATAGGAGTTATGTCTTCTCTAAATATTTGAGCGAATTCACCTGTGAAGCCATCTGGTCCTCGGCTTTTGTTTGTTGGCAGATTTTTATCACAGTCTCAATTTCAGTGCTTGGGATTGGTCTGTTCATATTTTCTATTTCCTCCTGGTTCAGTCTTGGAAGGTTGTGCTTTTCTAAGAATTTGTCCATTTCTTCCAGGTTGTCCATTTTATTGGCATATAGCTGCCTGTAGTAATCTCCCATGATCCTTTGTATTTCGGCAGTGTCAGTTGTTACTTCTTTTTCATTTCTAATTCTATTGATTTGAGTCTTCTCCCTTTTTTTCTTGATGAGTCTGGCTAATGGTTTATCTTTTTTTTTTTATCTTCTCAAAGAACCAGCTTTTAGTTTTATTGATCTTTGCTATTGTTTCCTTCATTTCTTTTTCATTTATCTCTGATCTGATCTTTATTTCTTTCCTTCTGCTAACTTTGGGGTTTTTCTGTTCTTCTTTCTCTAATTGCTTCAGGTGTAAGGTTAGGTTGTTTATTTGAGATGTTTCTTGTTTCTTGAGGTAGGATTGTATTGCTATAAACTTCCCTCTTAGAACTGCTTTTGCTGCATCCCATAGGTTTTGGGTTGTTATGTTTTCATTGTCATTTGTTACTAGGTATTTTTTGATTTCCTCTTCTATTCCTTCAGTGATCTCTTGGTTATTTAGTAGTGTATTTTTTAGCCTCCATGTGTTTGTATTTTTTACAATTTTTTTTCCTTAATTGATATCTACTCTCATAGTGTGTGGTCAGAAAAGATACTTGATGCAATGTCAATTTTCTTAAATTTACCAAGGCTTGATCTGTGACCCAAGATATGATCTATCCTGGAGAATGTTCCATGAGTGCTTGAGAAGAAAGTGTAATCTGCTGTTTTTGGTTGGAATGTCCTATAAATATCAATTAAGTCCATCTTGTTTCATGTATCATTTAAAGCTTGTGTTTCCTTATTTATTTTCATTTTGGATGATCTGTCCATTGGTGAAAGTGGGGTGTAAAGTCCCCTATTACTATTGTGTTACTGTCGACTTCCCCTTTCATGGCTGTTAGTATTTGCCTTATGTATTGAGGTGTTCCTATGTTGGGTGCATAAATATTTACAATTGTTATATCTTCTTCTTGGATTGATCCTTCGATCATTATGTAGTGTCTTTGTCTCTTGTAATAGTCTTTATTTTAAAGTCTATTTGGTCTGATATGAGAATTGCTACTCCAGCTTTCTTTTGACTTCCATTTGCATGGACTATCTTTTTCCATCCCCTCACTTTCAGTATGTACATTATTATTAAATTATAATTTGGATGACATTTATTAAGGCCAACAATATACTACATAATACTCTATCAATAGTGCATATGTCCTTCTATTGTAACAAAATTTTAAAGAATAGCTTGCCAAATTTTCTCCCCACAGCAAAATGCTCTCAAATCTGCCTCCATGAAAATCCTGATCTAGCCAGTATTCTATCAAAGATCAAAGCAATGGAATCCTACAAAGAAGCTGATCTGTACAAGCTTGGACAGGGTAGAAGGATCTGTGACCTGTGAGACTGAACAGAGCCTCTGAGACCAGTAGCTTTAGACTTTGAAGTTGCATGGCTTGTTGAAGTAAAAAATCAGCTTATTGTAGGAGGTCAGGGGCAGAGCAGGAGAGAGAAAAAAGAATATATCTTCCTAACTTTGAATTTCATGAAGTGATATAACTGGTGAGGGAGAAATTATCTCAATTTGGGGATAAATGGACTCCGTCATTTTCCATGAGATAACTTTGTTTTAGCACCAGGTCCGAGCACCCTCTATTCTTGCACCCTATCCTACCACCATGCAATCAGACACTGGAGACTGGATAAGCAATGTCTAAGGGAGTCATAAATGGGATCTAAAGTTAGGAATATTAGTTTCAAATATAAGAAACTGCTGTGTAGTGGATCCAAAATCGCTGACTATTAGCAACTTCATGTGGTCCAACCAAAAAAGAAAGATCAGAATAAAGAATAGCGAACCAGAAATTATATTTATCTGGGAATATTCTATAGGACACTCCATTAAATTGGTATGTGGCAGGAGCCAGTGGAATAGAACACTACAACTTTCCAGATATCTTTGACACATTTTTCATTCCACTAGCAGCAGAAAATCCCATTTAAGAGAATGAACATATCAACAATTAATGATATGGAAAAATATGCAAGGTGTATTAAGTAAACCAAATAAGCACATTGCTAAACTTGGTCTCATTTTTATAAAAGTATGTTTATTAGTGAACACATAGGGTAAAAATATACCAAAATATACATGGGAATTGTCAGGAGTAATTAGCAATGATTGTCTCAGGTAGTGAGATTATAGAGGCTTCTGAATTTCTGTACTGTATTTCTGAAATGTCTAAATTTATTTTGTAACATGAGAATGTTACTTTGGTAATCAGAAAAGTAAAGACCCTTAAATTTAACACATTATTGACAGGGGGATTTTTGCAGAAACTAACGCCTGTGGCTGTAATACATCCCCGGTCAAAAATGTGTTAGTAAAGTAGCATTTAATAATAAACTATCTTCTTGCCAACCACTCTACCTTTTAGGATAAAGAGAAAGTGATCAGTTAACTTCTAGTCTAAGCAATGCAGAACTAGCTTGGGAAGTAAATGAAACAGCGTTCTCTCTCTCTCTCTCTCATTCCCTTTCTACATCATTTTTGTTCTCTGTCTTATTTTTATACTCGCAGAATCTTTGTCATACTATATTATTTACATGATTTAATTTTAATTCTAACTTACAACTGAGAAAAAAATGAGACCCAGAGTTTTTCAGTGATATGTCCCTGAATATAGAGCTAACACAGAACCCACCAAGAATTTGAATTTAGGTCTTGAAACACTACACTAGTAAGTTTTTTCTCTAGTCTACACTGCCAAATGAACTTGTTACCTTAAGGTTATAATATTCAAGTAAGGGAATCTGGGGGATAGTTAAATGTGCTTAAATCTGATTTTTTAAAATCACAGAAAAAATGTGGCGATAACCTATTGGTTGAGTTGGGGAAGTCACTGCATGAGTTTTCAGAGACTTACAAAATTAACATCTGACAGTACAATTAGGAGAGGTCCTAATGAGGAAGAAATCAAGAATTCAGTGAAAAAGAATTTCACAACAGGATACAAAAGGATTAGAAACTTCAGGGATGAAGAGAAATGGTTGACTAGACTGTAAAAATGGTAATAGGAAAACAAAAGCTTAAAATGAATTAAGCTGGTGAATAATGCTAAAAGTAACGATCAGAAATGTTGTAATATTTAAAATAGAAGCAATAACCAGGCAAAGAACTGATGTTTGATGAAGGGTATATGGTATAATACAGTCAAATACTATTTTTGCTCAATATTATTTGTCAAGAAAATGATCTTCAAACTAGAAAATGTAGAATGATAATTAAAGGCCAATTAAGTGAATAAATTATTCTTAAAAGCCTATCTAAAATGGGTTCAGATACAGATGAGTTGCATTCCACAGTCCTGAAAGAACTTAGAAATGTGATTTTTTGGCAGACAGGCAATATTTAAGGAATTTTATACAAGGATTTTTTTTCTAACACATTAATAAGCTAAATTAAATAAACCGTGGGCCAGAGAGCTTGTAACTGACTCTGAAAATGTCGAAAAGCATGATGTATGAGTATTTAGAAAAGTAAGGAAAAGTATTCAATACCAAAATGCTTGCATCACGACTGGCTTAGTGTATTTTTAGGTAATGGACTGACAGAAGACTATGTAAACACAGTATATCTGGAGTTGAGAAGGCATTTAACAACATATTTCATGATATCCTTACAGGACATGATGAAGAAGCATGATTTAATAATGATATAATTAGATGTATTTACAACTGGTACTAAATCCTTATCCTGAGGTCCTGATGAAAGAATAGGTGACAACCTGCAGAAAATCTCTAGCGATGTGGTGTACAGCTCTATGTCTAAGTTTGTATGAACTTAACCTTGTACCATTCAACATTTTCTGGATGACCTGCACAGGGACATTAATATAATGCTGATTATCTAAATTTGCATATGACCCTAATTTGGAAGATATGAACCATAAAGATCTAAAATATTAAGAATGACAGGCCAAATCTAATGATGATACTTTATCAGTAAAAGTAATTCTTGCATTTTGATTTATCTAATAAACAACTGTAAAAGTAAAGAGTAGATGAGGCTTGGGTTACCTTAAAAATATTTTATACAAATATAAATATATTTATAATGTATTTTATATATAATTACATAATTATAATTTCATATATATAAATTATAGTTTAAATATATGTATATAAAATATATAACATCTTTTGTTTTTTTTGCATGCCTAAATCCATTTACTCTTCATGTAACAGCAAATTGGTTTCCATTAAAGAACCAGTTTGCTCAACTCTCAGGCCAGTAACTGACAATGTCAGATCCCATTTCCAGATTTCTGGGTGTTGGCATGTGATTTAGGTGTGGGCAATGAGAAATCTGCATCCCTGTAGCCACAGGACTGGTTCAGACATAGGAAGGTAATACAGACTGAGTGAATCAAACCATTTCCAAGACTTTTACTAGAACTATTAAGAAGAAGACTGTCTTTCTACTAAGGTTGCTCAGCTGTAGCTTGGAGCTGCCTGGAGCTTCTGCCAGCTATCTTAGTAACCTATGGGAACAACTTGCCTGAGAATCAAGCCAACACAAAGGAAAGCCTAACTAGGAAGTGGAAAGTCACGAATTCTTGACAGCATTGTTTGAAAGTAGGATCTAGACATGTATAAAGAAAAAGACCATACTTGAAGTATTATTTACTATTCTGAGTCACACGTTCCAAATGCAAGCAAAGACAAACTGAAAAATATTACATAGCGAATTCAATCATCTTTTGATTGATTTAACTAGATAAATGCTAAAATTTGCTTCTAAGCCTTAAATATAATTTCAAAATTTATTAAAATTAATCATTATCTAACGTCCATTCAAACCCAGCTTCTATATATCTGATTAGGAATTGTATTTGCTCCTGTATAAAATTCTGATGAGAGGCTCTTAGTTCATTATTTAAAAGATCCAATTCTTTCATTCAATAACCCATTACAGTGTGACAACTATGTGTCAAGAATGTATACCTTAATTTAAGTAATATGTAATTGGGAAATAACTGTAACAGATAAAACTATTGCACACATTGTCAAAATAAATTCAAGAAGTTTTAAAGAAAAAATTCAGTAAGATACATATATACATTTTAAACTCTTCTTAAAAAAAATTACCAAGAAGTAAGGGCAATAAAGAATATGTGCAATAAATAAAGTGCTATTATGATTAATAAAGAATGCTTTGAAATCAAGAAAAGAAAAACCGTAAGCAAAAAAGAGAAAAACATTCCCCAGCTAAAATGGAAATGGATCATGCATGGAAATTGGCTACATTAAACAATATAGTTATCTATTGAAGCTTATTAAAAAGTTAAACTACATGAAAGTAAATATTATCCAAATTAAAATAATAATGAGATTATTTTGCCCATTTGGCAAAGATTGTTAAACTTTATAATTTTGTTCCCATCAGTTGATGGGAGTATAAACTGACAGAATATTTTTAAAGCAATTTGATAAATGTATCAAAGGCCCAAAATATGATATTTTTTGACTCAATTATCATACTACTTAGATTTAATCCTGAAGAAAATCATCAATATAGAAGGATGTTTGTTGCAGCATTATTTATACCACTGAAAATGCACAGCAAACTACCCAAGAGAAATTATTTTAAATTTGTTGGCTTTTATTTACATAACTGGATGCCATGTAACTATTAAAAATCATGTTCTTAAAAAAAAAGATAAATACACATTACATTATTAAATTAAAAAATAAAATTATGATTCCAATTTTTATGTTAAAAATTCAATTTTTAAACATTTTAAATAGCTGCAAATAAACACGCTAATGCATGTTTTTTTGTTTGAGTATATGTGATTTTCTTTTGCAAAATTATTATCATACATTAAGAAAACGCCCAAATCCTAAACATAAAGTTTGATAAACCCTCTGAAACCAACTGTGCCCTTTCAGTCCCTACATAAGAAAAAAGGAAGTTTCTATCCTTACTTCTAATACCATGATTAGTGTTCATTGCTTTTAAATTTTATATAAATGTAATAATGTGATATGTACTCTTATGTCTGGCTTCTTTGGCTGAAAATCATGTACATGAAATGTATCCATGTTGTTGTGCGGAACTGCAATTCATTTATTTTTATCGCTTTATTGCATTTCATCCTATGAATACACCACACACAATATAGTTATATCAGTTCTACTTTTGATAAGTATTTGCATAGTTTCCAGTATTAGTTATTACAAATAGGGCTGCTATAAAGATCCTCAATCTTCTTCTCTTCCAGAGCATGTATATATGCATTTCTGTTGGTTAGAGTCTTAGGAATGGAGTGATAGAGCATGACTATGATCAACTTTATTAAGCACTGCAAAAGAGTTTTCAAAGTGTTTTTTTTACTGATTTACACTACCACCAGCAGGATTCCTGTTTTGCCACATCCTGGTCAACATTTTACATTATTCTCTGTCTTTTTTTTTTTATTTCATCCATTCTGGTGGGCATGTAGTAATATTTTTTTGTAGTTTTAATTAGCATATTTTTGATGATTAGTGAAACAGGATTATATATAATTTTAATTCTCTTCCTTATAATCTTTTATATTTTTCAATACCTATACTATGAACAAAAGTCCAATAATTACAAATAAGCATTTCTAAGCAAATATGCATGTATTATTGCTTTGTTACATATAATTCTTCTGCAATCAATTGTTGCTTATACATCATATCTCGGAAATAAAAGTATAACTTTAAAAACAAGGATAACAGGGCTTCCCTGTTGACACCGTGGTTAAGAATCTGCCTGCCAATGCAGGGGACACGGGTTCGAGCGCTGGTCTGGGAAGATTCCACATGCAGTGGAGCAGCTAAGCCCGTGAGCTACAACTACTGAGCTTGCGCTCTAGAGCCCGCGAGTCACAACTACTGAAGCCGGCGTGCCTACAGCCCATGCTCCACAACAAGAAAAGCCACTGCAATGAGAAGCCCACGTACTGCAACGAAGAGTAGCCCCCGCTCACTGCAACTAGAGAAAGCCCCTGTGAAGCAACGAAGACCCAACACAGCCAAAAATAAATAAAATAAAATTTTTTTAAAAAAAAGCTTTAAAAACGAAAAACAAGGATGACATTTCTTATTATACTCCATACAGTTTAGAACAGAATATTTATAATTTGGAAATGTCAGTTAAGATAATTTGTTTAAATTTCTTACTCATTATGTGAAGGCTTAGGCTTGGTATCATTTATTTCTTACGGAGAAAAGAAAGAAGTAGACTGAACTATTCCCCCTGCCCCCACCAATGTAAACTACGGCTTTTGCTATAATGTTAAATAAACGTGCATTCTAATGCATACCTTTTGTGATTTTTGCATGTTAACTATGGACAGACATGAACGCTTCAATGAAAAAGAAATATGTACTTTTAAAATGAGTATTATAAATTATTACAAAATATCTATACAATCATTTATATGTTCATCAGTGATATTGAGTACTTAAAACTTGTCTAGCACATAATATAAACAAAGGAGTCTGATTAAATATTTGCCTGGGAAACTCCACCACAATGCCTAGAAAATGCCCAGCCACACTAGTTCTAAATGCTCTGGGTTCTAACACGTTTCACTAACAAAGACCTCTGCCTGAGCAAATCATTCTTGGACTTACGGGAGAGAGCTGGCTCTAAATCACAAACATATTTGACTTAGAAGGCTGTCATTGCTCCATACTTTCCTTCAGAGTGCAGAATGCTGGTTACAGTGAAATATCAAGTTTTCATAGGTTGGGAGGTGAGGAGAAGAAAAAATCAGAGAGAAGTATTCATTTTCTTCATTGATATTTAACTACAGAAATTGTTGGTAAAAGGGAGGAAATCATTCTAGCGTAGAAAAGCTGTTTCTGAGAAATACAGTGGAAGAAGCTCTACCTGCTGCAAAGGACACACCAAAATGTCAGCAAGTATAAGCGAATATTCACAAAGCTTAAATTAGTAGATCTGTCACCTCTTAAGAATTACCTTTATCTTTCTTATCCCTAAAAGAAGATCCTTCGTAGAGATATGTCCTCTTACCCTTTAGAAGGACACTTTGGAGACATTAGAAAAATATTTTTTTGGTGGGGGAGGTACTTGCTTAAAGAAGAAAAGCATCGATGTGTGTGGAAGGATGTCTGACACTTAAATTATGAAGCAAATGAAAAGATTATGAAATATTTATCATATAAATCATAAGAACCTTTTAGAAATTAAATGTGAGTTAAGAAGGTAAATGTGTTGTCATAAGGAGTTTTAAATGAAATTATTAAATGACATAAACTGGAGATTAACTTTCCTTAGTACAAATTTGCTTCTTTTTGAACAGCAAAGATTCTAAATAATCTCTCAAAAGACTGGGTAGAAGTTGGCAGCTTGTATAAGCCTTTTACCCTTCCTTAATGTGAAAGTAAACTGCAAAAGCTGTTATGTCTAAGAAAAGGGTAATCAAGAAAAATATCATTAAAGTGTATTTGAGATTAACTGTTACATGAAAGAGCTTGTCTGATACCTGACACAAGTAACTGGATTTTGTTTTCCAATGTATACCGATGGACTCAGTGGTCAGAGCAGACTGAATTGTATTTTTGTAAGGCTCTTCAACAGACAGCCAAATAAATAGCTTTTCCCCCCGCTGCATGGTTTGCTGTTTGCTTAAGCAAAAATCCAATTTCTGAAGAGGACTCCACAAGGGCTAAATTCCCTGCCATTTACAAGTGTCCCATTAGAGCAGATTTCTATATGGAAATAACATTCCAAGACAAGGAGAGAAACGCTAGGTCTGAGGTCCGCTGTTCCTGATGTGTTTTATTATTTCTCTTTCATTTGGAGAGTAGAGCTGTTCTCCCAGGAGAAAGAAGGAGAAAGAGAGAGTTATGTTTGAATACAAATGTCTCAAGAAACTGGAGCTTCTTTTAAAAGTGAAATCTCTCCTTTTTTTTTTTTTGGTATGCATCAAGGACGCGGGTAGAACTGTCAGCTTCACACTCAGGCTGCTTCTCATTAAAAGATTTTTTTAATTAAGAATTCAAAGGAAAAAACTCCAAGTGGAGTAGCATATATTAGAGATGGTGAAGCTTGGGTTTGATTACTGTTTCCTTTAGCACATCTGGAGGAAGCTTTTATTTGAAAATAGTCACTATTAGAATGAGACAACCTGTGTGTCTGGCTTACAGGATGCCATATAAAGACCTGGTAGTTTTGCAATAGCTTTTTTCTAGGAGATGAAAACAATAAATTTTAATGAAGGTTCCTAAAGTTTCAGGAATGTTTTAACTAATAAAACTAGTATCACTGATGTTAAGAAAATGTTCATTGATTTTTAAAACTTTAATTATTGGAGAATGAAAATCTTTGTAATGGATTCAAATGCCTAATCTAATATATGCTTGTTTTTTAAACAATTGATTTATAGTTCCTGCAAATAGCCATGCACTTTTACATTAGTTTTGCTTGTATTTAGCTTTTCATTTTAAAGAAATGAACACAGATTTAGTAATATAATATTCAGTAAGAATTTACCTAAAAGGAAAAACAAACTCATGGAAAGTGTTCTAGAAAACGTAATTGTATTACAATGTTAACTTGTTTGAATTAGATAAATGCCTATTGACTTAGTTGTTATACATACTATTGAAACCGAAAGATAAATTGATGTTTCCATGAAAGCTCCACTAAAGGAAAAGTTTAAAATATCACCATATGAACAACATGATTCTGTTCATCAAATTCATTTTCATATAGCTCAAGGGTGATTGAGTTTCTTTATTCAAGATCATCAGGGCTCTACTTTAATATTACTAAGTGTCATTAAAAAAAAAAAAAAGCAAAGTCCAAGTACTGTTCAACCTTTTGAAAAAAACTTAAATCTAGTCAAGTAAAGCACTGAAAGCTTTTTTTTTTTTCCCTTTCTAAATCCCCTTGTACTCTGATTTTATATTAGGAAATACTTATTGTGAAACATAGCTTTAACTGGGAGCTTTTATTTAGTGCAAAGAGAAGCATTCAACAACTTCTTTGAATACCATGATTCCCACTTTGAAGAAACTGAGAAGTTTGACTATTAGAGAGGTCTAGTACTTTGACTGCCCAAACCTTTATACAAATGTAACCAAAGTAGGATTAACTGAAAGAATATGAAACAAAGGAGAAAACAATAGGCTAAGGGTAAGATGCTTCACATTTTAGTTTCCTTATTTGTAAAAGCAGGAAATTTTGACTAGGTTTTCTTTAAGTTCATTTCACTTCCCAACATGATGATCCTATATGATTTACAGGGCTTTATATAAATTCCTTCTCTCATGCAATAAACTGTCTTGAAGTTTATCACCTTTTCTGACTTATATAAGCAAACTTGGCATTATCTTTAGTATCTCTTTCACCGAGATGTTGGTGTTAAGAAAACAGGAATTTGGCTAAGATAGATTTGCTTTCACATACCACCAAGTATTTTTTCATGGTTAGAAATAGAACTCTACTTAGGAGTTGCATTGTTTAGATGGTAGAACTTAATTTTTCAAAACAGCCAAAGGTTTGCTTATATTTCCTTCACTTGCTGATGTATAGTTATATTTGATATGCTGTACACATCATACATGGAATTATTCCATGCTTTTAAATTACTAGTAGAGCTGAGAAACTGTATCAGCCATAGGCCAAGATAATATTTTCAGGTGCTAACTGTATTTATTTTAAAAAGGGATAAAATGCTTCACTCAAATTAGATAAAAATGCTATTGAGAATTATTTGCAGGTGTCAGGAAAAAAAAAAAAAGTACCCTACACAATCATATTCTTTCCTGTCACTAAAACTTAGAATGTCATCTTTGAGATCTCTCATCCTTGGACAACTACTGAGCTAGACGCCTGTTGCTTTTTTTTTCTCCCAATTTTTTTTTTTTTTTTTTTTTTTGGCTGCGTTGGGTCTTCGTTGCGGCGAGCGGGGGCTACTCTTCGTTGCGGTACGCGGGCTTCTCACTGTGGTGGCTTCTCTTGTCGCGGAGCACGGGCTCTAGGCTCACGGGCTTCAGTAGGTGCAGCACGCAGGCTCAGTAGTTGTGGCTCACGGGCTCCAGAGCGCAGGCTTCAGTAGTTGTGACGCACGGGCTTAGTTGCTTCGCGGCATGTGGGATCCTCCGGCACCAGGGCTCGAACCCGTGTCCCCTGCACTGGCAGGCGGATTCTTAACCACTGCACCACCAGGGAAGTCCCAAGCCTGTTGCTTTTGATGTCATTTTAAGATGAAGCCATCAAGTTATATTTGGTTTTGGGCACTTAAAGTTAAAAAGGAAAAGTAAAGAACACATCATTTTGTTTCTTAATTCAAGATTTCAATTGAGTAGCTGGGGAAGATGATATAATCTGCAATGAGTCCTGATTCGATCATCCAAAGACTGCTATCTTGCTTTTGTTATCACTGAGGGCTGGTTTCACTTTTGACCCACAACTACCTTAGAATGAGAAACACACAGGGCAGGCAATGGGAGATTTGCACTCCTCAAAGCCAGTAGCTAAAATGAGAAAGTAGAATCCTGTGGACATTTTCATTTGGCAACATTCTGCCCGTTGCTGAGATCCTGGAGGCATTGATTGTCTCAGGAGGTGAAGACGGAGCTGAACAAATCCAGGTTGGATTTTTGCTCTTCTTCTGGTAAGGAAAAGTGGAAAGTTCCTTTCAAGTGAAGCATCGGTGATCCATGCCAATGCTTCTGGATTCAACTTAAAAAAAAAAAATTTTAGGGCATCCATAAAAATCAAATAAAAACAAACTTCTTCCCTACTTTATATAATATTCTGTATATTATTTCCATCATGTTTAATTCTGTTAATTATATTTTGTTTCCAGTGACCTTAAGACTACTTTATCTTAATTATTTCATAAATATTTAAGATTATTTTATTATGTACATCAGGTATGATTAAAAGCACTTATGAAATTTATGTTGACAGGGTCAGAATTCTTAAATTCTATCAAATCCAATTGTAATGTTATAATAATATTCATAATATTAAAACCCTTTAAGGATTATTGATGTGAATGAGGTTTGCATATTGGGTAGGTTTTCATTGCAAGTACAAAATTTTTGATTCAAGGAATTCTTAGTATTAAACTATGCGGGTAAGTGAACACTGTCAGTGTGAGTGTAGGCAATGTTTCTGTGAGCCTGTTGGATCTGTGCCTCCTTTCCTTAGAAGTGCTTATTACCGACCCCCCTGTCCCCTCCCTCATTACCTACATCCACTGCCACCAAGTCCCCTGCTTTAATTCTGATCCTATTACTCCTGTAGAACGAATAATAACACTGTTTCCTCACCAGCCTTGGCCATAGCACACTGGATGAACACCTAACCCAAATGAAGTCATTCGTATTCTCCCTACCTGGTATTTGGAATTAGAGTTAAGAGATTCTATGTAGTGACAAGAGTCTGTGTTTTCCAAAAACTAGGGCACCGAAGCAGGAAAAACCAGTGTGTGGAGAGTGAAATGAGAACACATCCAAAGAAAAGTAGAGACAGAAGAGCATACAGCACCAGAGAGACAAAGATACCTTTCTGCCATTCCAGTTCTTTTGTGCATTCTTTTTCAGAGGAAGAACTATACTACCTCACCTTTGACTGAGATGGCCCATATTCTTTTAGTAAATTCTATTATTTGTCTTTTTCTTTCAGCACAAGCTAGTCTGATTGAGGTATCTGTTGCCTGTAACCAAAAGAATTTCATTTGATACAGCAGACAAGAGAAAAACAAATTAAAATCTAACTACCCTCAAGAAAAGAGATAATAAGCAAATTAATTATCCCAAGTTTCAAAAGAGGAATAGAAACTGGAAAATATAGTGCATTTTATTATTATATTGTACTGTCAAGCCCAGTATTTTCTTAATTGAACATTTGTTTTAGAAAGCTCAAGGGATATTCTGAGCTGAATCCAAGTTTGTCCATACCATTTCTTATCTCAGCCTTATAAGAAAATGGTTTGAATTCTTACTTCTGAGACTTGCACTTTGAATCAGATTCCTACTTTAATACTTATACTTTGAAAACTTTAAAATAACTCAAAATAGATGTATTAAAAAGTGTATTCTGAGATAGTACATGTCATCATGGAGTTCTGGATTTTATGCTTAAGGCAGGAGTAATAAATATAGAATTGCATTAATCTTGTTCAAAGAACTTTCTGCAGCATCTCCTTCTGACAATTATATTTTATACCAAAGTCAAATTTAAATCAAATTTTTAAAGATTAAGAAGCAAAGGAGACTTAATCCCTTACAGATCCAGGAGATATAATAATGGTAGTTTTTTTAGGGGAAATTTTAATCTTTAAAATAAGAACTAAGACAGAAACAAACTCAATTAATTATGTTTCAAATATTTTACACAAGCTTATGTTTTAGAAACATGATACAGTGTCTTTCTTAATAAAAATATATATTCTCATTAATCTAACAATGTGACCAATTTTCTGTTAGCAGTACAGTGTCAATTTTAAATCATTATGTTAGCAATGTGGTTTATATGGACGTATGCATATATGCATATCACTGTTCACATAAACATATATCACTCTTTATTTACGTTTTGATAAAGTGCTACTTTAAATTAGTATTGTCAAGAATTTTAATGAATGTGCAGAAATTGCTTTGTGATTTATTTTAAGAACAAATTTTACCTCCATATAATTTACTCTTGTTTCTCTCCCAACCATCAATGCAGTGAATATTTTAGTAATATATTCAAAAAGTGATATTTCAAGTGCCATTAAAGAATCTGATCAACAATTTGCCATGGGCAAATCTAGAATTTCACACTTGAAATAGTAGAGATTCTCAGTTCTTTTATTTTTTTTTTTCCCCACTAAGCTTCCCCCGTCTCTTCAGATTCACATGCATAGTGATTCAGTTTCCATATTAAGCTTTGAAACTTGTACCAAAAATTACTGGAGTTGACTGTACAAATTTTATTTCATGTTTTATTGTTTGATTAACTAATATCTCTTAGACATGCTTATGGAATAGAACCTTAAACATGACTGTTGGGTAACTGCCTATCATTTTACAGTTTTATTTAAACTGTGTAGATGGGCCAAAATGTGTCATAGAAAATACTTAGTGTGTAACATAAAATTTAAATTAGCAGATGCTTATAAAGAGCTTACTGTTTTCCACATACTATGCTTTGTATGTATTAGCAAATTAATAGCCTTAAAATCTATGTGTTTTGATACTATTCCTATTTTAATGATGAAGAAATTGAGCAATAGAGATGGTAAGTAGCACACCCAGGGTGCGAGAGCAAATAAGTATGTAGAGATGGGATTTGACCTCAGGCCAAATGGCTCCTCAGTCTATGCTTTCAGCCTTAACACCCTGTCACCTCACAAAAAAGGAGAAAAAAAAAAAAAAAAAAGGACTCTCATACCTTTGGCAAAGTATGTGCTGAGTAATTTATTATTTAACTTGTACAAAAATCCTTATTTATAATAAAAGAGAAAGTTCCAGGAGATTCAGTAACTTGTCTATGGACACACATACTCGGTCTTTACTCCAAGTCACAGTGTCTCCTTGTATCAGTGGGGATGCCTTTGGTTTATAGCTATTAAAAGAAAGCCAAACACCAACTGACTTCAACAATGTATTGGCCACTGTAATGGACCACCTAATCTCCCTTAGGACCTAAGGACTTAGTCTCCCAATTGCTAGGAATGCTTTGGGAATTGGGAATTGCCTTGGCTGACCAAGTTGCTGTGACTAAGATGACCTCACCTTTTAGGGCAGTCCACATCCAGCCCCCCTGTCGGAACTTGGGACTGCTCTGGAGGACCATACCTGGTTCAGACAAATTAGGAATTAGCATTGCAGCCTAATTTCTTCCTCTGCCTAATCCTGCCTTCTTCCTTCCCTTCCATGGATGTTTATCCCATGAACACTGCTTAATATATTTCTTGCAGGTTGATCTCCAGCTAAAAGTTTACTTCCCAGGAAACCCAACATACAATGCATGATGAAGGGAATTTACTGGCTCACACAATTGAAAGTTTAGAGATAAGTTTGTCTTCAAACTTCATTTGATTAAGAGGCTAGAATTAAATTTCTTTCTGCCTTCTGATCTGCCTTTCAGTGTCAGCTTCATTCCACGGCTGATATCTTGCAATGATGGAAAAATCATTACAGCATTTCTAGTCTTCACATGTGTACATCACCCCACCCAGAAGGAGATTCCAAGTGAAGTTCACTGGGATTGGACAATTTAAGGTAGAGGGTTGGAAAGTGCTAATTAGCTTAAATAAATGAGTGCCCAACCCAAGAGCCTGAGGTAGTGTCACTTTCCACTGGGTTGCCTTGAGGAAGGGGAGCAAGGCCAAAGGAAAATCTGGCTACTGTTAGAAAGGGAGGATTGAGGAGGATTCAGTGGTACTAAGAGTAGTACTGTTAGAAAGGAGGATTCAACACTGAGGTGTTGAATATTGGGTAGTTGATAAACAGCATCTGTAATACTCCAAAAGGGGAAAAAGAGAAACAGAAGAAATGTATCAGAAACATTTCATTCTTTTTGATACATTTTCTTCACCAGTTTTACAGAATTTACAGGCTCATAGAGGACTCTTTTTGCATTCAATCCTTTCCACATTTTTCAAATGAGACATATTCCTCTCAGTTTTTCACTAGATAACTCAGATTACCCATAGTTTAAAAGTCATTTCCTCCAGACTGTCTTCTTAGTCCTGTCAAAGACAAGCTTAGAGGTTTCTCCACAATATTCCCACAGAGTAATGTGTTGACCTGACCACATTTTATTTAATCATTTAATACTTTTCTCTTCTTTCTAGTGGACAATTGATTCCTGCAGGGTATATCCTGCATCTTAATTCATCACTATATCACTCCACTGGTAATATGGGGTCTGACAAGCAAAAACATTCCCTTGTTTTGGAATAAGTGCATAAATTAATGGTAGTGATGGCTTTTCCTGGACACATCCCAAGAGGTTTTTTAATAGTGATGAAGGATTCATAATTCTAACTTCTCTACTGATGAGCACATTAATGAAAGAAAAAAATACTATGCGAAGAGGAAGAAAGCAAAAGACCCCTCTACCTCACTAGATTGTGACTTCCCAGAGAACAGAAAATATAAGCACAGGTATATATTGGCTGTTGAGTATGTGCATATTAAATGTGCATTCACAAATCAGAGAAAAAGTCAGGCTCATTTATAAAGATGTCTCAACTGCTGGTGAGATTTTTTTTTTTTAACACTTTGAGGGAAGCATTTCACAGAGGAGAGGTGAGGATTGATCATGGTTTTTAAGGTGGTAAGTGAGTTCAAGATTATTAAACAAGACAGGAAATTCAAAACAGGTTTTGGTTTTTGAGGATGGCACATCATGAGTTTGTTTTTGAACATGCTGAATTTGGAAATCTGAAGGAGATTTAAGTGAACAAATGTAGAAATTAAGAAGAACCACCAGTCTGTAATAGTTGATACTTCCATTTAAAGGAAAAATATATTTTTTTCTGTAAAATTTTTATTGTAATTAGAGTTACTGGTCTTCTCAGAAGATCATACACACCCATCCCTTGCTTACTTCAACTCATTACTGTAAACCTTACTGCTAAGAAAAAACAGAATAACATGAAAAAATATTTTCCTTTAATTCTAACGAGAAAAATTATGATGCGGTCTAACCTAACCCAAGATACACAATTTTACAGGTGGAAAATTATATAAATTTGTAATAAACACAAGTTTATACAAGTGATAGGTAACAATGTGAAAATAAACACAGTAGTTTGTACATAACATGCAATATAATGAATTTATATTGTGCTCGCCAAAGCAGGATGTGTAATCGTAGCTGGTGACTGGCAGAGAATGTGTGTAAGGGAGTCATTCTTTGGAAAAAATTTCATTCTTTCTGATACATTTTCTTCACCAGCTTTACAGACTTTACAGGCTCATAGTCATCTTGCACTCAGTCCATACTTAAATATTAAGTCAAAGTATTTTTGGTGCAAAATTACAGACAAATATTAGGGTACTTCAAAAACAAATGCAAAACCTAAATATGAACAGACAAATATTTATCGACGATGCTACCTCCACTTCCTGCTCACTTATCATACATAGACAAAGAAAAGCATGTTGGGATCATTAAGAATTCAATGGTGCACAATTCAATTTTGTTCTGTATGGTATGTTCTGAATATAAACTAGTGCCATGAAAATTAATGAGTGTTTCATTGCCTGAAATTGTCATGTAAAACTATGTTATTTAGACTGTTTTAGGATTAAAAATTCATTGTACTGAAAAAACAAGCCATTGTCAATAAAGGTTTCAGCCTTCAAGAGCCATTATGGCAAAAAATAATTAAATGAAAAATTGTGTGCAGTAAGTCGCTACAAGTTTGACTGATCATCTATATATCTTATTATATTAGAATTTAGTACATTAAGAAAAATATATTGCTCTGATCACCCCTGAGTGCCTTTATTTCCATTAGATTTTTACTTTTGTGAAAATAATAATAAATATTACACTTGGCTTTATATATAGTAGTAACTCACTCAATTTCATTATTGAAACAAAAATGAATGCAATTGTGTGCCTACTATTTCCCAAACATTGCATTAGATGTTGTATACAAAATTATGACTATTAGAATAAAAATATTTGGGATAATGTAATTCTAATCACTTTTCAAAAGTCATACTAATCCCAGTTTTACCTCAAGCTCATATGACCATTTCTGAAATCCTACAACATGTTTGTATAATTAAAAAATGTATATAACATAGATGCTGAAAAAAGCACAAATCATAGGTTTATGACACAATGGATTTTTACAAAATTAAGAAAGCCTTCTATGCAGCATTCAAATCAAGAAACAGAATATCACTGGAACTCAAGAACTACGATCATGCCCCTTTACAAACTGCCTCCTCAAAGGGTAACCACCATGTCCTGGCTATTGTAAATAGTGCTGCAGTGAACACTGGGGTGCATGTATCTTTTTGGATTATGGTTTTCTTTGGGTATATGCCCAAGAGTGCGATTGCTGGGTCATATGGTAGTTCTATTTTTAGTTTTTTGAGGAACCTCCACACTATTCTCCATAGTGGTTGTACCAATTTACATTCCCACCAACAGTAGTGTCCATCAACAGAGGAATGGATAAAGATGTAGTATATATATACAATGGAATATTACTCAGCCATAAAAAGAAACAAAACAGTACCATTTGCAGAGATGTGGATAGACCTAGACACTGTCACACACAGAGTGAAGTAAGTCGGAGAGAGAAAAACAAATATCGTATAATATTGCTTATATGTAGAATCTAGAAAAATGGTACAGATAAATTTATTTGTAAAGCAGAAATAGAGGCACAGATGTAGAGAACAAACTTACGGATACCAAAGGGAGAAGGGGGTGGTGGGATGAACTGGGAGATTGGGATTGACATATATACACTACTATGTATAAAATAGATGGCTAATGAGAACCTACATTATAGCACAGGGAACTCTACTCAGTGCTTTGTGGTGACCTAAATGGGAAGGTAATCTAGAAAAGAGGGGATATATATATATATATATATATACATATAACTGATTCACTTTGCTGTACAGCAAAAACTAACACAATATTGTAAAGCAACTATACGCCAATAAAAATGAAAAAAAAAGGTAACCACCATTTTGACTTCTCACACCACTGACAGTTTAGACTTTATATAAGTATAATCATACAATTTATACAAAAAGGAAGTATATATCTTCTCCAACTCAATAGTATGTTTCTAAGATCATCCATATTGCTATGCACTGTAATAATTGAATAGTTATCACTACTGTATTGTTCACTGGAGTAACACAGAATTTAGTTTTCTATTCTACTGTGTTTTTTCCTCCCCAGTTTTGGACTACTATGAATATATATGCTATTAATATTCATGCACAAATTATGTATTCATGTACAATTCATATTAATATGTTTTCATTTATTTTGGTAAATACCTAGGGTTAATGATAAGCATATATTTAAATTAATAAGAAGTATTTTTTTTTTCCAGAGTAGTTCTACCATATTCCACTTTCACTGGTATATTATTTTAAATTTCCACTAGTTTCTAAGGAAGACTTAGGGGAAACCTGGCATTATCTTTATGGGAGTTTGTATTTGTATTTAACAGGCAATAGTCTTTGTCATGTATATGTCTTGAAACTATTTTGTTTCCGACTTGCCTTTCCATTGTCTTAATTACGTCATCAAAAGGCAGAAGTGAAATTTATCCATTTTTTAATGGCTCATCGTGTCTTTTGCTTCCTAATTTAAAAAATTCATAAATTTTTATATTTTAAGAAACAATATTCAGACCTTTTATTTATTTTTTATTGGAGTATAACTGCTTTACAATGTTGTATTAGTTTCTGCTGTACAAGGAAGTGAATCAGCTATATGTATACCTATATCCCCTACCTCTTGGACCTCCCTCCCACCCCACCCCCATCCTACATATCTAGGGCATCACAGAGCACCAAGCTGAGCTTCCTGTGCTTTACAGCATGTTCCCGCTAGCTATCCACATTACAAATGAAAATGTAAATTGATACAGCTACTGTGGAAAACAGTATGGAGGTTCCTTAAAAAACTAAAAATAGAACTACCATATGACACAGCAATCCCACTACTGGGCATATACTCTGAGAAAACCATAATTCAAAAAGAGTCATGTACCACAATGTTCATTGCAACTCTATTTACAATAGCCAGGACATGGAAACAACCTAAATGTCCAACGATAGATGAATGCATAAAGAAGATGTGGTACATATATACAATGGAATATTACTCAGCCATAAAAAGGAATGACATTGGGTCATTTGTAGAGATGTGGATGGACCTAGAGTCTGTCATACAGAGTGAAGTAAGTCAGGAAAACAAATATCGTATATTAACGCATATATGTGGAATCTAGAAAAATGGGATAGATGAACCTATTTGCAGGGGAGGAATAGAGACACAGACATAGATAACGGACATGTGGACACAGGGGGTAAAGGAAGGGTGGGATGAATTGATAGATTAGGATTGACATATATCAGCCCCTTGCCCTACCCTCCCACGATGTCATGAGGAATTTCTCAAGTGTTTTTATTTACAAGCCTTATCGTTTTGCTATTATATTTGGGTACATCATCCATCTTGCATTAATGCTTATAAATGGTATGAATAGGAGTCAAGGGTCATATTTCTTCTTTTTCTTTAACACTTTTATTGGAGTATAATTAATTTACATTGTTGGGTTAGTTTCTCCTGTATAACAAAGTGAACCAGTTATACGTATACATATATCCCAATATCCCCTTCCTCTTCTGTCTCCCTCCCACCCTCCCTATCCCACCTCTCTAGGTGGTCACAATGCATGGAGCTGATCTCCCTATGCTATGCAGCTGCTTCCCACTAGCTATCTATTTTACTTTTGGTACTGTATATATGTCAATGCCACTCTCTGACTTCTTCCCAGCTTACCCTTCCCCCTCCCCATGTCCTCAAGTCCATTCTCTACATCTACATCTTTATTCCTGTCCTGCCCCTAGGTTCTTCAGAACTTTTTTTTTAGATTCCATATATATGTGTTAGCATACGGTATTTGTTTTTCTCTTTCTGACTTATTTCACTCTGTATGACAGACTCTAGGTCCAACCACCTCACTACAAATAACTCAATTTTGTTTCTTTTTATGGCTGAGCAATATTCCACTATATGTATGTGCCACATATTTTTTATCCATTCATCTGTTGATGGACACTTTGGTTGCTTTCATGTCCTGGCTATTGTAAATAGTGCTGCAATGAACATTGTGGTACATGACTCTGTTTGAATTATGGTTTTCTCAGGCTATAGGCGCAGGAGTGGGATTGCTGGGTGGTATGGTAGTTCTATTTTTAGTTTTTTAAGAAACCTCCATACTGTTCTCCATACTGGTTATATCAATTTATATTCCCACCAACAGTGCAAAAGGGTTCCCTTTCCTCCACACCTTCTCTAGCATTTATTGTTTGTAGATTTTTGATGATGGCCATTCTGACTGGTGTGAGGTGATACCTAATTGTAGTTTTGATTTGATTTCTCCAATGATTAGTGATGTTGAGCATCCTTTCATGTGTTTGTTGGCAATCTGTATATCTTCTCTGGAGAAATGTCTATTTAAGCCTTCTGTCCATTTTTGGATTGGGTTGTTTGTTTTTTGACATTGAGCTGCATGAGCTGCTTGTATATTTCAGAGATTAATCCTTTCTCCGTTGTTTCATTTGTAAATATTTTCTCCCATTCTGAGGGTTGTCTTTTCATCTTGTTTATGGTTTCCTTTGCTGTGCAAAAGCTTTGAAGTTTCATTAGGTCCCATTTGTTTATTTTTGTTTTTATTTCCCTTTCTCTAGGAGGTGGGTCAAAAAGCATCTTGCTGTGATTTATGTCATGGAGTGTTCTGCCTATGTTTTCCTCTAAGAGTTTTATAGTGTCTGGCCTTACAGTTAGGTCTTTAACCCATTTTGAGCTTATTTTTGTGTATGGTGTTAGGGAGTATTCTAATTTCATTCTTTTACATGTAGCTGTCCAGTTTTCCAAGCACTACATATTGAAGAGGCTGTCTTTTCTCCATTGTATATTCTTGCCTCCTTTATCAAAGATAAGGTGACCATATATGTGTGGGTTTATCTCTGGGCTTTCTATCCTGTTCCATTGATCCATATTTCTGTCTTTGTGCCAGTACTGTACTGTCTTGATTACTGTAGCTTGGTAGTATAGTCTGAAGTCAGGGAGCCTGATTCCTCCACCTCCGTTTTTCTTTCTCAAGATTCCTTTGGCTGTTCAGGGTCTTTTGTGTTTCCATACAAATTGTGAAATTTTTTGTTCTAGTTCGGTGCAAAATGCTATTGCTAGTTTTAGAGGGATTGCATTGAATCTGTAGATTGTTTTGGGTAGAATAGTCATTTCCACAATGCTGATTCTTCCAATCTAAGAACATGGCATAACTTCCCATCTGTCTGTATCATCTTTAATTCCCTTCATCAGTGTCTTATAGTTTTCTGCATACAGGTCTTTTGTCTCCTTAGGTAGGTTTATTCCTAGGTATTTTATTCTTTATGTTGCAATGGTAAATGGGAGTGTTTCCTTAATTTCTCTTTCAGATTTCTCATCATTAGTGTATAGAAATGCAAGAGATTTCTGTGGATTAATTTTGTATCCTGCTACTTTACCAAATTTGTTGATTAGCTCTAGTAGTTTTCTAGTAGCATATTTAGGATTCTCTATGTATGGTATCAGGTCATCTGCAAACAGTGACAGCTTTACTTCTTCTTTTCCAATTCGGATTCCTTTTATTTCTTTTTCTTCTCTGACTGCTGTAGCTAAAGCTTCCAAAAGTATGTTGAATAATAGTGGTGAGAGTGGGCAACCTTGTCTTGTTTCTGAACTTAGTGGAAATGGTTTCAGTTTTTCACCATTGAGAATGATGTTGGCTGTGGGTCTGTCATATATGGCCTCTATTATTTTGAGGTAAGTTCCCTCTATGCCTATTTTCTGGAGGGTTTTTTATCATAAATCGGCATTGAATTTGGTCGAAAGCTTTTTCTGCATCTATTGAAATTATCATATGGTTTTTATCCTTCAATATGTTAATATGGTGTATCACATTGATTGATTTGAGTATATTGAAGAACCCTTGCATTCCTCGGATAAACCCCACTTGCTCATGGTGTATGATCCTCTTAAGTGCTGCTGGATTCTGTTTGTTAGTATTTTGTTGAGGATTTTCATGTCTACGTTCATCAGTGATATTGGACTGTAGTTTTCTTTTTTGTGACATCTTTGTTTTGTTTTGGTATCAGGGTGATGGTGGCCCCATAGAATGGTTTGGGAGTGTTCCTCCCTCTGCTATATTTTGGAAGAGTTTGAGAAGGACAGGTGTTAGCTCTTCTCTAAATGTTTGATAGAATTCACCTGTAAATCCAACTGGTCCTGGGATTTTGTTTGTTGGAAGATTTTTAATCACAGTTTCAATTTCAGTGCTTGTGATCGGTCTTTTTATATTTTCTGTTTCTTTCTGGTTCAGTCTCAGAAGGTGGTGCTTTTCTAAGAATTTGTCCATTTCTTCCAGGTTGTCCATTTTCTTGGCACATAGCTGCTTGTAGCAAGCTCTCATGATCCTTTGTATTTTGGCAGGGTCAGTTGTTACTTCTCCTTTTTCTTTTCTAATTCTGTTGATTTGAGTCTTCTCCCTTTTTTCTTGATGGCTAATGGTTTATCAATTTTGTTTACCTTCTAAAAGAACCAACTTTTAGTTTTATTGATCTTTGCTATTGTTTACTTCATTTATTTTTCATTATTTCTGATCTAATCTTTATGATTTCTTTCCTTCTGCTGTTTCTTTTTTTAATTTTGTTATTCTTCTTTCTCTAATTGCTCTAGGTGTAAGATTAGGTTTTATATTTGAGATTTTTCTTATTTCTTGAGGTAGGATTGTATTCCCGTAAACTTCTCTCTTAGAATTGTTTTTGCTGCATCCCATAGGTTTTGGGCCATCCTGTTTTCATTGTCATCTGTTTCTAGGTATTTTTTGAATTCCTCTTCTATTTCTTCAGTGATCTCTTGGCTATTTAGTAGAGTATTGTTTAGCCTCCATGTGTTTTTACTTTTTAAAGTTTATTTTTTTCCTGTAATTGATATCTACGTCTCATGGTGTTGTGGTTGGAAAAGATACTTGATACGATGTCAATTTTCTTAAATTTACTGAGGCTTGATTTGTGACCCAAGATATGATCTATCCTGGAGAATGTTCTATGAGCACTTGAGAAGAAAGTGTATTCTGTTGTTTTTGGATGGAATGTCCTATAAATATCGATTAAGTCCATCCTTTTTAATGTGTCATTTAAAGCTTGTGCTTCCTTATTTATTTTCATTTTGGATGATCTGTCCATTGGTGAAAGTGGGGTGTTAAAACCCCTACTATGATTGTGTTACTGTCGATTTCCCCTTTTATGGCTGTTAGCATTTGCCTTATGTATTGAGGTGCTCCTATGTTGTGTGCATAAATATTTACAATTGTTATATCTTCTTCTTGGACTGATCCCTTGATCATTATGTAGTGTCTTTCTTTGTCTCTTGTAATAGTCTTTATTTTTAAAGTCTATTTTGTCTGATATGTGTAGTGCTACTCCAGCTTTCTTTTGATTTCCATTTGCATGGGATATCTTTTTCCATCCCCCCCTCACTTTCAGTCTGTATGTGTCCCTAGGTCTGAAGTGGGTCTCTTCTAGACAGCACATATATGGGTTGTGGTTTTGTATCCATTCAGCCAGTCTATGACTTTTGGTTTTAGCATTTAAAGTAATTATCGATATGTATGTTCCTATTACCATTTTCTTAATTGTTTTGTTTTTGTTTTCGTAGGTCTTTTCCTTCTTTTTTCTTTCCTACCTAGAGAAGTTCCTTTAGCATTTGTTGTAAAGTTGGCTTGGTGGTGCTGAATTCTCTCAGCTTTTGCTTGTCTGTAAAGATTTAATTTCTCTGTCGAATGTGAATGAGATCCTTACTGGGCAGAGTAATCTTGGTTGTAGGTTTTTCCCTTTCATCTCTTTAAATATGTCCTGCTACTCCCTTCTGGCTTGCAGAGTTTCTGCTGAAAGATCAGCTGTTAACCTTATGGGGATACCCTTGTATGTTATTTGTTACTTTTCCCTTGCTGTTTTTGATATTTTTTCCTTGTATTTAATTTTTGATAGTTTGATTAATATGTGTTTTGGCGTGTTTCTCCTTGGATTTATCCTCTATGGGACTCTCTGCACTTCCTGGACTTGATTATTTCCTTTCCCATATTAAGGAAGTGTTCAACTATAATCTCTTCAAATATTTTCTCAGTCCCTTCCTTTTTCTCTTCTTCTTCTGGGACCCCTCTAATTCGAATGTTGGTGCCTTTAATGTTGTCCCAGAATTCTCTGAGACTGTCCTCCATTGTTTTCATTCATTTTTCTTTATTCTGTTCTGTGATAGTTGTTCCCACTATTTTATCTTCCAGGTCACTTATCCATTCTTCTGCCTCAGTTATTCTGCTATTGATTCCTTCCAGAGAATTTTTAATTTCATTTATTGTGCTGTTCATCATTGTTTGCTTGCTCTTTAGTTCTTTTAGGTCCTTGTTGAATATTTCTTGTATTTTCTCCATTCTATTTCCAAGATTTTGTATCATCTTTACTATCATTACTCTGAATTACTTTTCAGGTAGACTGCCTATTTCTTCTTCATTTTTTTGGTCTGGTGGGGTTTTACCTTGCTCTTTCATCTGCTGTGTATTTCTCTGTCTTCTCATTTTGCTTAACATACTGTGTTTGGTGTCTCCTTTTTGCAGGCTGCAGGTTCATATTTCCTGTTGTTTTTGGTGTCTGCCTCTAGTGGGTAAGGTTGGTTCAGTAGGTTGTGTAGGCCTCCTGGTGGAGGGGACTTGTGCCTGTGTTCTGGTGGATGAAGCTGGATCTTGTCTTTCTGGTGGGCAGGACTAAGCCTGGTGGTGTGTTTTGGGGTGTCTGTGTATTATTATGATTTTAGGCAGCCTCTCTGCTAACGTGTGGGGTTGTGTTCCTGTCTTGGTAGTTGTTTGGTATGGGGTGTCCAGCACTGGAGCCTGCTGGTTGTTGAGTGGACCTGGCTCTTAGCGTTGAGACAGAGATGTCTGGGAGAGCTCTTGCCGACTGATATGTGGGGCCGGGAAGTCTCTGGTGGTCCAATGTCCTGAACTTGGCTCTCCCACCTCCAAGGCTCAGGCCTGACACCCGGCCAGAGCACGAAGACCCTGTAAGCCGCACGGCCAGGTATGTGGGGAGCTTCTTGCCTTTTGGGAAGCCTGAGATCTTCTGCCAGCATTCAGTAGCTGTTCTGTAGGGGTTGTTCCACATGTAGATGTATTTTTGATGTGTTTCTGGGGAGGAAGGTCATCTCCATGTCTTATTCCTCCATCATCTTTTTTTTTTTTTTTTTTTGTGGTACGCGGGCCTCTCACTGTTGTGGCCTTTCCCGTTGCGGAGCACAGGCTCCAGACGTGCAGGCTCAGCAGCCATGGCTCACGGGCCCAGCCGCTCTGTGGCATCTTCCCGGATCGGGGAACGAACCTGTGTCCCCTGCATCGGCAGGCGGACTCTCAACCACTGCGCCACCAGGAAAGCCCCTCCTCAGTCATCTTGAAGGTCCTCTCCAGGGGTCATATTTCTTTATATAGACTTTGAATTGCTTCATAAGCACTGGTTGAAAAGACTTGCTTTTCACCCATTGCATTTCTTTGATGGCTTGTTGAAAATATACTGAACATGTATGACTGGTTTTACTTCAGGACTCTATTTTGTTTTATTGGCCTAATTGTCTAACATCATGTCAATACCACACTGGCTTGATTAATGTAGCTTTATAGTAAGTTTGAATCAGGTAGTAAAGGTATTCCAATTTTTTTTTTTTTTTTACATCTTTATTGGAGTATTTTTTCTTTTTAAAGAGTGCTTGACTATTCAATGTCCTCTGTATTTCTATATAAATTTTAGAATTATCGTTTTAATTTTACCAAAAACAAATTTAAAACCTGATGGCATTTGGATTCAAGTGTCATTTTATCTATACATCAATTTGGGGATAACTGAAAGCTTATTTACAGTAAGTGTTCCAAACAATTTAATCAATCCAATAAATACAATTTATTTATTTATTTAGATATGCCTTAATTTCTCTCAGTAATATTTATGTATATTTTCATCCTGTGAACTTCCTAAATATATTAGCCCTAGTATATTTTTGGTAGATGCATTAGGACTTTTTATATTCATGTTTTGTGTAAATGAAAAGTCTTACTTCTCCCTTTGAAGATTTGTGTTTTGTTTTACTTATGGGTAAGTCCCACTATATAATGTTGAAAGAACTGGTAAGAGGAGTTACATTTGCCTTGTGTCTAATGTTAGAAAAAAAATTATTCACTCATTCATCATTAAATATTTTTTTGGCTGCAAGATTTTCTAAGATGCTGTTTTTCTGAATAAGAAAGTTCCCTTTATTCCTAGTTTTCTGGATACTTTTATTATGAATGGGTATTAATTTTTATCAAATATTTTTCTGCATTTATTGAATTGACCTTATGGATTTTACTTTTCATTCTGTTAGTCTGGTGACTGATTTTCAAATGTTGAACCAACTAGCATTACCGGAATTAAAACAAACTGGCCATGGTGTATCATCCTTCATACATATATTACTGTATTCAAGTTGCTAATGATTTGCCATGAACTTCTACATGAATAGTCATGAGGGATATTCCTTGTAATTTATTTTTTTTAACTTTTGTAATGTTCTTGTCTGATTTTGGTATCACAGTTATGCTAAGGTGGAATGTGTTCCCTCTATTTTCTGAAAGAATTTATGGAGGACTGGCATTACTTATTTCTTAAATATATCTGGGACTGACCCTCTCTTTGTGGGAAAGTTCTTAATTACAAATACAAATCTAGTTTCTTTAATAGAAACAAGGCTACTCAGAGTCTTTGTTTCTTCCAGTTTCAATTTTGATAATATGTATCTTTCATTTTAATTGTTAACATAATAAAAATTGTAGAAGGTATCTGTATAAAATTATTTATAAATTTGCTTATTTTCTTTTAGTAATAATAGGATATTTAATGAACATTATCATTGACTCCACTTGTTTTCTGTTTTTTTCACTATTATTAGCAGGGCAGTCTGTCAAAGTTTTAGTATTTTTAAAATGTCAA
The DNA here is from genome assembly GCF_005190385.1 of Monodon monoceros. Lineage (NCBI taxonomy): Eukaryota > Metazoa > Chordata > Mammalia > Artiodactyla > Monodontidae > Monodon > Monodon monoceros. The sequence continues at coordinate 140,605,196 of NW_021703768.1, read as the reverse complement.
ATTTAAAATTTTCCTCATTTCCCAATGGTTTCTACATTTTATATGATTGCACTCTTATCTTTATTTCTTTGCTTATATTGCATTTATTCTTATGTTTCTGCTTTCTTAAGGTAGAATTTTAGATCATTAATTTTATACTTTCTTCTTTTCTAATAAAATCACTTCAAGCATAAATTCTTCTCTGAGCACTGCTTTTGACGCATTCCATGAATTTTGATATACCTTTTTTGGTTTCCATTTTAATGATTATCTACTTCTTTTTCTGACTTCTTCATTGACCCAAAGGTAATTTAATAATGTTAGGAATATGTAGTTTAATTTCTAAATTTTAGCAAGCTTTCAAATTTTGTTCTGATATTGATTTTTAATATAATTCTATTTTAATCAGTGAACCTACTCTGGATGAATTAAATCCTTTGAAATTTATGAAAAATGTATGGCATAGAGTATGATCTATTTCATGAAAAATATAGAGTGCATTTCAAAAAAATGTGTATTTTGTTGATACTGGTTGGACTCCTACGAATGTCAATTAGCTTAAGATGGCTGATAATCTATCAAGTTGGTTGTTTAAATCTATCCTTACTGATTTTCTGTCACCTTGCTTTACCCACTTCTGTTAGAGAGATAAGTATCTATATCTGAGTGTAAATTTGTCCTTGGGTTCTGTCAGTTTCTGTTTTTATGTATTCTAATGCCCTTTTATTAGGTACATACATATTTAGGGTTGCTATATCTTCTTGATTTATTGCAGGTTTAATCCTGAATAAATATTCCTCTATTTTGCTCCTAAAATGCATTGTCTTGCGGTTCAATTTTTCTGATAATAATATATCCACTTCAGCTTTATTATGATTTAGTCTTCACATAGAATATTTTGTTTTCATCCTTTTACTTCTAGTCTGTCTCCTTAAATTTAAATTTCTTCTCTTGTAAACAGAATATATTTGGGTCTTGATTGCTTTCATTTAATATGACAATTACTGCTTTGAAGGCTTTGTCAACTAGCATTGAATACAATTATTGAAATGGTTGATTTTAAGTCTACCATGTTATATTTTCTCCATTTTTCTTCTCTTCAGTTCTCTTTTTTCCTTCCTTTCCTGTCTTCTTTTGATTAGTAAAGTATTGTTTGGTGTTCAGCTTTTATCTCCTCTATTGACTCATTAGGTATATCTCTTTTTTCATAATCTTTGTGATTTGTGGAAGGATTAAAGTATACCTTAAATAATATTTACAATTTCACATGTAATCTTAGAAGCTTACAACAATTTCATCTACCACCCTCCAGAGTTTTGTGATATTGTTGTATATGTTTATTTTACACATATTTTACATCCAAAACATATTGCTGTTATATTGGGTGTTAATTTTTTTAAATATTGGGTTGGCTAAAATGTCTGTTCTGGTCTTTCTGTGAGATGGTATGAAAAACCCGAACGAACTTTTTGGCCAATCCAATAAATTATTTTTATTAACTTACATATTAACTGTTTCCTCTAGTTTTCATCCCTTCATGTAAATCTTAGATTCCTTCTGATATTATCTTCACTCACCTTGAGGAACAAACATCCTTTGATATTCCCTTAATGAAATTCTGCTTGTAACAAGTTTTCTCAGCTTTAGCTTATATTAAAATGTCTTCGTTTTACCACTATCTTTAAAAGATATAACCCATAGGATTAGATTTCTGTGTGGCTTTTTTTTTCTTTGGTCCTTTAAAAATATAATTATTTTATCTACTGACTTACATTGTATCTGATAAGAAGTCGGCAGTTTTTCATTGTTCTCTGATATATAAAGCTTCTTATAATCTCTGGCCACTTATAATATTCTCCCCTTGTCTCTGATTTTCAAGACTTGACTCTGTGTAAGTTTTCCTTTGATCTGTGAGTTTTATATTTTGTCAGATTTGGAAGATCCCTCTCCTTTCTTCTGTTTCTTTGATTACATATACATTAGACAACATGACATTTCTTTTCCCACAAGTCACTAACACGTTTGTTTTTTCTAGTTTTTTTTAATGTGCTTTAGTTTGTTTCATTTCTTCTGATATGCTTTTAAGTCTACTGAATTTTTTCTTCTCTATTTTCTAGTATACAGCTTACCTGTACAGAAAAATTTTATTTCTTGAATGCCCATTTGCTACAGTTTCATATTTTTAAAAATTTCTCAGTTGAATTTCTGTATTTGTCATTCATTTTGTACATATTTTCACTAAAACAATGAAAATTTCCATAATAGCTTTTTTAAAGTTCTTGTCTGCTAATTCCAATATACATGGAGTCTCTGGTAGTATTCTACTGACCATTTTTTTCTCTTATTTATGGTTCATCTTGCTTTTAGTGAGGGTGAAGAGGGAATGGTTACTCATTTTAGAGGTATTCTTAATATTGTGGACACTATTTTTAGAGTCTAAATTGTGTTGTTTTTTTTTTTTTAACAGTTATTGAGTTGTACAATTTTATCCCAATGAAGTTTTGTTTTAAGCTTTGTTAGAATGAGGTTAAAATAAACTTACTGCAAAGTGTGGGCTTCCTGAGGAATCAACAGAATATTTGGTGAGTTCAGAAAGCTTTCTCCACTATTGACTATATGATCACCAGTGTGTCCCATCATTGTGTAATTTCTGAATATTTTTGTTTTCAGCTCACAGACCTTCAACAGCTGTTCTCTGCCAAGTATTGCAGTGTTTTACCACATGCACATATTAATATTTGGCTAAATATTCAAGTGGAAACTTATACATATTTCCAAGACTCCTTCTCTGCACAGATCTCTTGTACTTAAGACCCTGATCCACAAATTCCAGCACCCCTCAGCAACCCCAAACTGATTTCTATTTTCTCCAGTCAGTGAGATCCCTCGTTTCTATTTGAGCTCCATTCCATTGGGTCACATTTTAGAAAGTATCTCCATGTAAAAACCTGGAATAGAAGTTGAATATATCTTTTACATTTATCTTTTCTCACAGACCTTTTCCAGGTACTGCCTATTATCCAGTGTCTGAATATAGTGGCCTCATATATCTTACACAATTCTATAGTGTATATGGAGGCAAGTCAGATACAGATTACTCCATCATGGTTGAAATCAGAAATATGCCTACGACATCCTAATAATATTGGCATCCTTTGTGTCATGAGGCACTTGACTAAAATTTTGACCTCTTCTTTGACTACTCAAGCTGCTCTATAGTACAACTGCCTCTCTGAAACAAAGCTCAAAGTTCTGTATAAGCCATACCAAATATACCCTTCTAAATGAATGAAATGAATCTAATGATTTTTGCATGTGAGGAAAAAATAGAAATTAAGATTTATTTATATAGATTTTAAATTTCAAAACATTCCCTAAAAACAGAGAATATGACCTGTCCTTCCTGGTCACTATTTGGCAATTGAAACAGCTCAATGCCATACAATTTTAAAAAAGAATAACGTATGAATGGCAAGACTATTAAGAAAATTAATGTAACTACTGGTGATTCATTGTTAACTACCTTCAAACCTATCGGTAAATTTATCAAATGAAATAAAAACGTAGTGATTCATATGTCTTTATTGCCTGCATGGTGCCTAACAAAGTTTGAGTCACTGATATTCATTGGCTGAGTAATAAAAATGAAGTTAAGAACTCACAATGTTAGAACGATATCATTTCTATAATAAATGAATCTTTCCTTATCCCAAGTTTCAATGCTTGTTCAGCAAGAATTTAGAGAATTTGAGAGACAGAGTACTAATAATATAACCTAATCCCTTCATTTCACAAAGGAAAAAAACTAGTATCAGAGAAACAGCACAGAATGGGAGGAACAGGAACTTTGGGGTGAGATAGGTCTAATATCGAATATTGTCTCTACTATTTAACAGCTATATTATATGAGACAAGTCAATTCATATCTTTGAAATTCAGTTTCCTCATCTCTAAAGTGGGTATAACACTGTTAAACTTACAGAATCATTATGAAGAATAACAAATATTTTCAATTCTCCTAGAAAAACGTTCAAATTTTTAAAAATTATATTTTCTTTCCATTTTATTCGTCCAAAGACACATCGTAATTAACAGCTCTACAGTCAGGCCTAGTGCTCTTTAGATACACACACTGTACTTCCCAAAGGACAGTATTCATTCCTGCTTAGCAGCTCACCTACAGAGAACACAGACAAGATATATTCTTATAATTTAGTATGTGTATGATCAAAAATGGCCTTATGCTGTGAAACTGTAAAAAAGTTTGTTGCAAGGAAAAGTTCAAGTACTTTTCAAAGGACTACTGCTACTTTTATATTTTTCATGTCTGATTAATGAGAAACTTTTGAAACAATTTAATCTACCCAGGGATGTGAATGCTAGTTTCTATTTTTCAAGCCTGATTACAGAAGAACTTCTAAAGCAGTTTAATCCGTTCAGGGATGCTAAACAAATATGTCAACATTCATTTTGCATTTATGTCTGCACCAGTTAAAGGAAGAAATGTGGAAATAAACAGAATTTAGAATCTGCTCTCTTTTTTAAGAACTAAGAGACGCCAGGGCATTTCATTTTTTATATAGAGAATTCAAACTCCTAACTTAGATAAATGTATTTCAGATTGAAGTTTTTAGTAGCTTTACCAAACAGTTTATGGGGTGGCACTCTGCCAAAAAGTGAGCTATAACCTTATAGTTCACTATTATGAGAAGACGTGTTCTAAGCTTTTCTCTAAGGACAATCACATATATTAAATTTGGAATACAAAAGTATGTTTGACATTTAATTGGAACCTGATTTATCCTTAAAAATAATATAAAATCTTCCCTGTAGTACTTCGGTTGAAACAAGTGTTTATTTTCTATATTTCAGATTTATTCCTTTATATCTACAGTACATATTACTTATGATGTACATACATATCTATATCTATATGTAGATATATAGATATATGCTGCCCGGGTGTATATATAATTTGGAACCTTCTCTTGAGAGAAATATAAAACATTTTTCAAAGAAAACAATTATATGTTATAAAATATATTGTACATCAGTAAACATATTCTAAATTGTTAAAATTCATATATGCAATCACCATTAATTAATTTTACAAAACGAGGCTGACAAGTTCACACGCATTCAACCATGTTTTACAGGGAATTAATACTGGAGAATGACAGATGAAACATAATCAAGATTGGATGTGAGTAATTAATATGGGAAAGGTCAGTTTGGGGAAAAAAAGTTTACCTTGCAGTCTTCTTAAGGTTAGCAAATAGGGGTCAGTACCACAGCTGTGGCAGACAACATTTCCCATCACTCTTTTATCTACTGTGTTAGTCTGATGTGGATATGGCCCATTGTCAAATCTCAATGATATCAAATCAAGCTGAACAATAGTTTTAATATCTGAAAATATGCAGAACATGTGTGGACTATTTACAGTTTTCCTAACAATCAAATACCTGATAAATTTCATTTCAATGTGCTGGGTAAATAAGCACACCCATTAAGCAAGATGTATGGCTTAAAATTCATTGCAAGTTTGTAGGTCGCTCTGCATTGTATTGGGATTTTCACTATTAGATTAAATTGCATAATGAATCACCTCGAAAGAATCCAGTGATTCTGTAATACAGAATAATGCAATATACAGTATATGAAATAAAATATCTCATATTTTAACCATATGCTAAGTGAACATAGAAGGTAGAGATGGACCTGTGTTTATGCAAGTGTTTTCTTAATGTGTTGCGAGGAAAACTTAAGCATATTGTGACATATTATTTAGTCTCTAGACTCAGCCTGCCACATACCAAGTAAAATTCACTATGTTGCCAACTTCCTTGGATTTGCACTCACTGAGGCAGTTGAGGTCAGCACTTTGTGAAGGCATGACATTTAGTATAGTTTAAATGATTTCAAAAAGCCAATCTAAAAATATATTCTCTGCTTGCCATCATTGTAACTGACATTAACATTATTCTTTAGTCTTCGTGGAAATGCATTCACCTATCCATCTACCCATGCTTCCAACTATATGGCCGACCATTCAACCACGCTTTCAGACATACACACATTTATATCAGAAAACATTTATTCATGTACAGATTCATTCTTTTTTAAAATTCAGCAAAAATTGTGACATATGCTAGCATGATGAGAGATATAGCAGTTTAAAAACAAAACAAAACAAAGTCCACGCCCTCTTGGAATTTAAAGTCTAAGGAAATAGGAGAGTATTCAGGTATTAAAGGGAAAATTACAGTATGATATGTTCAATGAAATGAGGTGTACAAGGCACTGAGAGATTTTTTGTGAGATAGTCTGAAGAATTTGGGTAGAACTTCTTGAGAAAGGAATGTCTAAGCTCAGGCCAAGAATATGCTTTGATAGGAACCAAATTTGAGGCGTGGGAGTAGAGAGGAGAAGAACAGTGAAGATTTTTGCTAACTTTCCAAATGATTGATAATAATCATTATCAATACTGATTGAAGTTCTCTGTATATCTGGTAATATACAAATTATCTTCCTTAATTACTAAAATCAATTACAACAATCTTTAAATAGATAAAAATAGGTGCAGAGATGTTACACAGTTCTATTTCCAAGGTCACAAAACTAATGCAGAATCCAAACCATGGCCCGAATAACTTCAGAAGCATACCCTTTACCACTGACCTCTATTAAAAGAATCACAATATTAAGCTACCCTAAACAGCCAAACCCAGTATTTCTCTGGCTTTTACTTTGATCACCTGTTAAGGTTCTAAACTCATGCATGTCTGGGGTTGTGGTATTATGCCATAGAAAGCAGGTATTTGTGAAAGCCTACTCTATCATGGTAGAGTATATTGTGGGGGAGGTTGAAGGGATTAATATGAGTTTGGAGGGAAAGTATGAAGGTTTCAGGCTGTAGAAATAGTATGAGTTTAAGAGAAGTAGGGGTCACAAAGCAAAGTATAGAATAATCAAACATAACAATACCTATTTAACTGTTTTGCCTTAAGAATATCTACTTCTCAAATTGGCTACTATTTAATGAAAACTGGTTGATACTCTTACACATTTAGTGAGGTAAAATACAACATTTCCCATGCTAACTTAAAAATTTCAAGGACACAATATTTTACATTACTCCAAACAGGAATAAAGTATTTTAGGAGAACACCTAATGCTTATAATTAATTCATAGCATAGATTTACATAATACTGATATAACAAGAGCTCTACCTGTTGATATGGATACCAACACAGATAAATAGATACCGCTAATATCATTATCTATACAGATATCAGTAGCACAATGTAATCAGGAGAACCAGTATAACCTGACTGAAATGCTGACTCCTTTATTTTCTAGTGTTTATCTTTAGAAAAATCATATCATCTCACTGAGCTTCAGTTTTCATGATTATAAAGTATAAACATCAGTTCCTATCTGGAAGGATTAAAAAAAAATGGTGACAGATATAAAAATATAGTTCAGCATCTGCTATTCTTATAATATTCAATATCTGATAAATAATATTACTACTGTAAAATTTACCAGCCCTCCACTGAGCAATGTGGCACCAGGTTAATGAAAGTAAGTACACAAAACAAAATATTTGCAAAATTTCGCTCTCCCTCTCTTATATACGTATTAATTTCTCTCTTTCTCTCTCGCATACATATATCTAGAATATATAAAGAACTCCTAAAATTCAATAGAAGACAATGGAGCTAATAAAAAATATGGAAATGTATATGAACAAGAAATTTATAAAAGGAGAAATACAAATGACTAATAAGTAATCTGAAAAAATGCAAATTAAAACAATGAAATATCTGAAAGAGTGAAAATATCTAATGCTGACAAAGATGTAAGGAAATAAATTATCATGTATACCTAGAAACCAATTTTTATTTATCTATCAAACTTTTTAAAGTGTATTCTCTTTTACTCGCAATTCTCCTTGTAAATTCCTAATACAGAATCTTATCATTTAGGCAGGTAGAAAGATATTCACTGTTATTATTATTTACATAAAAAAGGAAGTATTCTAAATTCCATAAATAGAATAATGCTTTAACAAATGCTTTAACAAAATGTCTACAATGCAGAATAGTATTCATAGGTTTGAAACAGATGTATACATTATCTATTTGTCTATCTATCTATCCATCTATAGAATTTCTCCACAAGATAATTTATACTGAAAAAAAGGTGCAAAACTATTACTCAAGAACATTTATGTAAAAACTTGGATTCACACAAACACATAAACACACACACAAAACTCCAAACTACATTTCTGAAAGCATATCTCTTTAAATACATTGTGAAAAAAAGTGTGTGAAATAGACAGCTAGTGGGAACCTGCTGTATAGCACAGGGAGCTCAACTCGGTGTTCTATGATGACCTACAGGGGTGGGATGGGGGTGGGGTGGGAGGGAGGCTCAAGAGGGAGGGGATATATGTATATATAAAGCTGATTCACTTTGTTGTACAGCAGAAACTAACACACCATTGGAAAGCAATTATACTCCAATAAAAAAATAAAGATAAGAAAAAAAGTGTTTTTACATAAAAAATGTAAGAAATACAAAAGAAAATAAATCTAATGCTTGTGAAAGGTAATACAATTTATGTTGACGTGGGGTGAAGAGGGTATTTCACTTTTTACCCTATTTTTTAATACTGAAAGAAGAATATTAACTAATACTTTGTGATTTAAAAAATAATAGATTCTGGACTTTCTGGAATTTTGCTGTAATGTTGAGAGGAAGCAGACTGTAAGGTGGGAGCTCTAAAGGTTAGAGTGAGCTTAGATGTGAACTGTGAATACCATCTTATTCATGATACTTAACATTCTTGTGGCCCCCTTCCTATTTTTCAACTAAAAAACCTACTTTGTAACATAAAGACACAATGTGAATTAAAGAAAACTATTAGCAATCTTTCAGTATCTTTAATTATCATTATTGTTAGTGAGAGATTATAAAATGGTAATGAGGCATACTATTGTGAATTTAATAATCACCCCTAAACTTTAGAAGCTAATTTTAAATTGACTTAGTCTTTTTTTTTTTTTTTTTTTTTTTTTTTCGGTTTGTGGGCCTCTCAGTGTTGTGGCCTTTCCCATTGCGGAGCACAGGCTCCAGAGGCGCAGGCTCAGCGGCCATGGCTCATGGGCCCAGCCGCTCCACGGCATGTGGGATCCTCCCGGACCGGGGCACGAACCCATGTCCCCTGCATAGGCAGGTGGACTCTCAACCACCGTGCCACCAGGGAAGCCCTGGCTTAGTATTCTTGAGTTGACAAATTCCATCCTGGACAAGGGACTACAAATACATATGCTAAAAGCTGCACCCCTCAGTGAAATGCTATCTCTGGTTATCATTATGAAATAAAAAGGTGTCTACTTCCTAATCATGTATTATTGTGATTAAAATCCTCTTTTTCACACATCTCTGACTTTTCTCATTTAGGATAAAAACTGACAACATCTCTTGTTTTTGATGATTCCAGTCTTCCAGAGATCCTCTGAAGATGAATTTCATCTTATATGATGCAAGAGAAAATAGCTTTGGAATTTGAATCAAAATTTGGATTATTTCTCTTTAGGAAAATGTTTAGGCTTTTCTATTTTATCCATTTGACTCTGCACTACTTGAAAGCAAGGATTAAGTCTTAGCTATCTTTCAATTCCTGCCACTTAGCATAGTGTCTGATATTCATTATATGTCAGCTGAATAAATATCTTACCTAAGATTCAATAACAATAATCTAAGGTTAAGGATCTTGGAATTTGGAGCCAAAAAACTAACATTAGAATCCTGGACTTACTGCTTATAAAGTAGACTACAGTCAATTTATGTAGCCTGTCTGTCTACTTCCTTATCTGTAAACTAGATATAACCATACTTAACAGATAGAGTTGATGGAAAGATTAAATGAGGTGACTAAATGAGATCATTTATATATTTAAGATGATTATTAAACTATATGCCTTGTACTATCTAGTCAAGGGAGATACATAAGTACATAAGTTAGGTAAGAGTCCCTACCCTCATGGAGCTACATTCCCATGGAGGAAATAGGCATTAATAAAATAATTATATGATTAATTATAAAGAGAAGTGCAGGGAATCTGAATTTTTAATAAATGTAGAAAATGTCCTTAATGATATAAATTTAAAGGACAAGTTATGAAGTATTATTGAAGCTTATCAAAGGAAGAGTAGGGTGATACACAAGAGAGGAACAATGCATACTATGGGTATAGCATTCACAAGGTTAAGTGAGGAAGGAAGGTAGGTAGGTGAATTGAGAGGGGCTAGATTTAGCAAAAGATAATGTACAGAAGACTCTTGGCAGAAGATCAGGTCTATGGTAGACACTCAATAAGTTATAAAGAGGATGAGGAAGATGATGGCAATGATGATGATGATTATAATGATAAAACAATTTTCTGAAAAAACTTTAAATATGAGTTATCCAGTATGATATATGCTGTAGAGTTACAATTTATTATCCTATGGTCTATGTGTTTGCCTAGCTACTTAACATCCCTACCTTCACTTTCTAAAAGTGTAAGTAAGGACAAATTCAATCATCATCACCATCACCGTGGAAGCAACTGATCATATCAATGGTTGAACTCATGGTCATGGTGCATAGTTAGTTATCATGATGATTTCCTCGGTTATGTGTTTAAGTTTAGAGAGAAGAAGGAAAAAAAAACAAAAGGAAGAGAGAATAACAGGGTCTAACCATTGAGATCTTTCAGTCTTGATTAAACTGATTCAAAGAAAATAAGTGCAAATTCAATTGTTTCCAAGAAATATATACTGAACACCAATTTGGAATTTAGTTTGTGCTAAACCCTTTGCACAAGGACAAAACAAAGTAACATCATAAGGCCACTTTTCGGAATGCAAAGAATTGTCTTTGAAACGAGATATCATCTCGGTTAAAGAGAAAGGTGAAATAAAACTCCTGTTTGCAAATATATCCTCAGTTATCACAACATGTGTGGCAAATATTAAGTCTACTTGTAATATATAGAAAGGTTTGGACCACATGACTCTATCAATAGCTTAAGCATCATCAGGTAATAGTTAAATTTTATTTTAGCATAAAAATACTAGAAATTCAAACCAATTATAAACACATTTCATCTAAAAGCACATGAATGCTCAAAATGTCATAATATTAATAACTGGTATCCTTGACCATTTTGAATTCTATATTACATTGTGTGGCTTTGAGAGTTCCCATTCAAGGGTTATCTATACATATAAATAGTAAGATGGCAAATGGGTTGCAGTATCAGCATAGCAAATCTTCAGTACTACTTAGTTTCAAGTTTAACAGAATTGTGAGAAGATAAGATGTCTAAGCTACCACCCATTTGATCTTATTAATTGAGATCCATGATTACGTATCTGTCATCTTAAAAATGTAGTCAACTATACTTTGAACAAAGGAGGATCAAACACCCAAACCACAAGCTAAAAGATCACAACTTTACAGCACATATCACAAAGTTTCTCAGAAAACTGTGCTTTGCTTTAATTATATGCTTTTTCAAGTTGCAACTTATCCAGAGGGGGAAAAAAAGTTGGGTTACATATTCACTACCCAGTCCTGCATGATAAGGAAAATGTTAATTATCTAACAGCATGTTCACGTTTTCTACTGGTTGGCAGGTATAGAATTTTGGCTGCTATCACTTCTCCAATAGGTACTGGAGTTTTACACATTTGTTATCAGCACGGAATTCACCTTGTCTAGTTGTACTGCCTACATATTCCACTGTTCCAGGACTCATTTGAGCATATAATAAATTGAGTTTCAATGAGCTGGAACCTCCCGCTTCAGCTGATTTTTCAGCAAATTATTTTCCAGCTGTAGCTTCAGCAGGAGTTTTCCCACTCTTGAAAAGATGGCTATAATGGCCACATATTTATATGCCAATTCTAAAATCATTTTAATCGGCTAGTTATTATGCATTAAGTCAGTGATGAGCAAATTTAAAAAGGGTTCAAAGCACTGTACGTAGCAAGTATCTTTAATAGACTTAGTGCTTTGGCACTAAAGCCTTATATGACAAAAACAAGGTCAATATATTTGGGGCTTTGCCATAGAGCAGGAAAAATGCTGTTTTGCCATTTATAGTATACTTTACTGCATACTGATGTTCCAGCAAACATCACTGGAATATGAAGAAAGTATTTATCTTGAAGATCAGAAAATTCCAAATGTTGGCTCCAGTTTATCACTTGCAACTGCTCCCATTTAAACACAAGTTCTTTTCTTTTCTTTTTTTTTTTTTTTTTTTTGCAGTACACGGGCCTCTCACTGTTGTGGCCTTTCCCGTTGTGGGAGCACAGGCTCCGGACACGCAGGCTCAGTGGCCATGGCTCACAGGCCCAGCCGCTTCGCGGCACGTGGGATCTTCCCGGACCGGGGCACGAACCTGTGTCCCTTGCATCGGCAGGCAGACTCTCAACCACTGCGCCACCAGAGAAGCCCACAGGTTCTCTCCTGAAGCAAACAGTTAATGAAGGGTATTCAAATCAAGCAGATTGAGATGGACATTGTGTTGTAGATCACTGGATTATCCCACTTAGGATTCTATAGATACTTGGCCGTTGCCTAACGGGAGGTATAGATGTAGCTACCTCTATATATCTATATAAATCTATATAGATAAAGCTACAGATATAATATAGGTCTATCTATCCACATATAGCTATGGTATATCTATATACATTTATATAAATATAGCTATAGGTATAACTATATCTATATATAAATAAATACGTTAGGATACCTGTAACACTAGTCATGTGTAGAAAAAGATACAAGGCACTTTACTGTCTATTATTGTCATTTGTCTGCTGTAGTTCTCCCCGTACCTTAAATTTCTTTGATATTACAGCTTCTTTTATTTGAGAAATTCTTCCCATGTCTAGTTGGACCCATAACGAATGGCAGAGAAAAATGGGAAATACAGGCAGAAATTAAGTAGAGTGTGCTTAAAAAGCTTGCAGGGCTATTGAAAGAAGTTACAAATAAGATATATTTCAAGCAGGGAGTTGAAGAAAGTTGCACTCAAGAACTGGCAAACCTAGAAACTGAAAAGAAAACTGATCAGATGCAACCATTGGGATTTTTCAGTGGATATGCCTTAATTTTTATTGGGATACTTCAAAGTTTACTAAGCACTCCAGGTACCATTTAAGGTTGCCATCTCTGCTCTAAAAGGGAATGATGTTCTCAGCATGGTTATGACTGTGGAGCTCTGAACAGTAGCAATTTATGGGAACTTAGTCAAATAACTTACCAACTTTGAATTTGCACTTCCTTATCAGTAAAATAAGTGTTTTGAGTTACATAATCAAGTTTCCTTCTAGTTCTAAAATTTTGTCTTTCTTTTGGAAAGGGGGTCACTCTGTTGCTGATTACTTTACTCAAGTTCACAATAAAAAACTAATAAATTCTATAGTCAGGGTTTGAATCCAGGTTTTTATTGTTGTTTTTGCTTAATGCCACATCCTCCTAAGAGCAATGCAATGTTACTTTCCATGACAGTGTTCTCTGTATTGAAGGAGTGCAGAGCCTAGCCAGCTAGAGAGAATCAACATATAGAAAAATTTCCACAAAGTTTAAGCTTTAAACAAATTGCCATTTTAATATAATCATTTGTGCATTTCATCTTTTTGAAGTAATGTTCTAAGTGGCACTGTTTTAGATACTTTGTTCTACCATTCTCCAACTTACCTCCTAAATCCTCTTCTTTTTGTTGTTTTATATTGTTCTGTTGACTAGATACATCTATGGACCACATATAGTGTAATGTCATTCTCCATGGAATTTTATTCTCTTTGCTTGGTCTTTGTGAAGTGACTATTACTTGTCCATCTAAATTCTTCAATTTAACCAATTAAATTCCTTTCCATTAGTTTCTCAAACTCTCATCTCTAATTCAGTTGGTGAATATAGTTAGTGATTACAATATCAATACTTGGTTACCGTTTTACTGACCATTCAACAGCCCACTTCCATCCCCCTGTGGGCATGTGCCATGTTTTCCTTAGGGCTCCATTTCTTCCAGCACTTAGTACAGTGCTCAGTAAGTAACTAGTGAATGTTGACAAAATTAAGGGATGAATTCACTTTCCCTCTCAATATATCCTATCAACAACTCTTATCCATTTCTCCATTTCACAAAGCTGGGAAGAGGAACCAAATATCTTTATAGTCACCAAGTAAAAAAGGCAGAGATGACCCTATATGCTCCATTTTTGCATTAATAAACTGGTAGATTGAGAGACATGTTAAAAACCAAAGTTAACTTAAGTTTCTAATTTACATTACCCATTAAGAAATCTGATCACTACGTCCTGATAAAATCAGGGTAATGATTAAATAATGTAAACTATATCACACTAAATGCATACTTAAAACTTTCTCATGGCAAGTCATTGCTCCTAATATAAAATTTAATCTCCACAGGACCACCAATTCCCACTTGATCTGGGTGCTACATACCTGTTTGAATTGGTCTGAGATCCCACCATTTTTTATCTTCACTCCCTATTCTCCAGATAAACTAGCTTTATATTCTCAATTATAAAAAGTTGAAATCCACAAATGGCCTGCAACTCGTTCTACCATGGGCCTGAAATGCTTTTCCCCTAAGTCTTTTAGTGGCTAGTTTCTGATTAAACCCCGGACCTAAGCCTAAATACCACTTCCTCAGAGAAGCTTTCTCTGATCACCCAAAGCAACTACCCAGTCACTATCTATCTTATAAAGCTAGTTAAATCTCTTTGTAGAATGTATAATGATCTTTGTAGGATGTTTAATGATTTCTTGCTTTTTTGTTTCTGTCTCTCTCACCAGAATATAAATTTTGTCTTAAGTGGTGGAGAAAAGTAATTAAAGGCATGGGTTGTAGAGTCAGACTGTGGTGGTTTGAATTTAGACACCAACACTACCTAGATGAATTACTTTGGGCGAGACCACTCCCTTCTCTAAGATTCAGCCTCCTCTTGTATAAAAAAATAGGGATAAAAATAGTATCTACCTCAGAAATTTGTTGTGAAGATAGGATGAGATAATGCATAGGTCTCAATAACGTTACTCATGATTATTCACCATCAGGTACCCAGAACAAATAACAGTGCCTAAGGCTTTATAGCTTGATAAGTATTTATCAGATGAAAAAAATGAATGAATGTAATAACTCTGAATATTAATAATTAATTGTTAATAATTAATTTCATAATTAATATTAAATATAATAATTAGGAAAACAAAACTTTATTCCTATACACTTTATTTTTCCTGTCACATTCTCTCCCATCCACTCAGTGTTTTTTTTCTTCATCACTTTTCTCTCCTTCCTTCCTTTGCACCTTTTTTACTCTCAACTGGCTCTCATCTTCTGCTTGTCAACAACCTCATGATTCTCTCATCTTAAAAACAATCTCCCTATGTACCCCTTTCCTCTTTTTTAATGGCCTTGAAAGAGTAGCTAAACTTGTCTCCATTCATTCCTAAACCTATTACATTATAGCTTCTGTCTCCTTACTTTCCTGAGATTGCTGCTGTCGAGGCCGCCAGAAAATTTCTTTGTTCTTAAGTCCACTAGACAATTTCTCATCTTTATCTTACTTAACTTACCAATGGCAGTTTATTCTTAGATAATGCATAGGCACTGAAGGTAGAGAGATCTGAATTAAATTGTGCTTCACACATTGAGGAATTTTGAGGCCTTGGGCAAGTTGCTTAATCCTGAGCTTCAGTCTCCTCAAATGCAAAAGGATAATGAAACTAATCTACCTCATTCAATTATTTACTCAGTGTATATTATTATTTATCAAGAGCCTATTCTGTATCAGGCCACGTTGTAAGTACTGGAGGTGTATCAGTGAGGAAAAAGGATGAAAATTCTTAATCACATGGATCATATAATCTAGTGGTTATTAAACAAAATAAACATAGTATGTAATATGTTATTACTTTATAAAAAGTGAAAGCAAAGTAAATATAAAAGATGAAAGGGTAGGGAATCCTATTTTAGACAGGTGCTTCAATTATAAGGGTGTGCTTTCTTGAGACAGTGACATTTAACCAGAGATTTGAAGGAGGTATAAATATTGGTAGAGGGAAGGAGTAAGGATGGAGGAAGTTCCAGGCAGAGAGAACAGCAAGTGCAGAGGTGCTCAGATGGAGGCAAGAGAACCTGTTCAAGGAACTACCAAGAAAGCAAAGTGGCTATGGTGATGAAAAATTGCAACAAACATAGAAAAGGTCAATAAAGGGAATTCAGAATGGGAGGTAAGAGAAGACGAGCTCATTCAGGGCCTTGCTGGCCATCACAAGGATTTTGCTTTTACACTGAGTGAATGGGAATCCATTGGAGTACTTTGAATATAATCTGTTTGACTGCTGTGTTGACAGCAAGGCAAGAGAAGTAGCAGGAAGGCCACCACAATCAACATGAAAGAAAATGGTAGTTTAAATGAGAGTGATAGCAATGGAAATAACAAAAAGAGATCAGATTCCTGATATATTTTAAAGGTAGGGTCAACTAGATTTTCTGATTAGATGAACTGAGGAAGCAAAGTCAAGAACAACTCAAGCTTTGGTTTGGGTGACTGACAGAGAGCATGTACTATTTACTACAATGGGGAAGATTTCAGGAGGAACGAACTGGTCTGGGGAAGGAGATCAGAAGGTCAATTTTGTTGATGTTAACTTTGAGATCCAGGAGTAGACACTGAACATGTGAGTCTGGTGTTCGGTAGAGATATCAGGATTGCAAATAAAAGCTTACAAGTCATCAGCATGTAACTAGTACTTAAAGTCATAATATTAGATAAGCACATGACGAGAGTGAGACTAAAAAAAGGTAAAAAGGTACAAGGACTACACCCTGGGAGACTACCGCTTAGATGAGGAAATGAGAAACCTGAAAGAGAGATTGAGACTGAGTAGGCATAGAATTAGGAGGAAAACCAGAGAATTCCTAAATTCCAATTTCAGCAAGTGTTTTAAGGAAGACAGACTATTATTCAACTGTGCAAACACTGGCTAAGTATGATGAAGAGTGAGGGAAAAAAAAAAAACACCTACTGAATTTAGCAATTCAGGTGAATTAGTGACCTCAATACATGCAATTTATCACGAGTGGTGGAGAGGAAAGTTGGAATGATGTATATTTAAGAGAGAACTGCTTTCAAGTTAAAAATGCAGATTGAACACTTGCATGTGCATTTCCTTCCTTCCAAACACCACTGCAACTACAATACATGTTTCCTTTGTTTGTCATTTAGGCATAAACACATAGAGCGGGAAGAACAGGAAAAAAAGAAACCAGCAGTGACACTGTGGGAAGCTGGAAATGTGACGGATGAGGAGAAAGGGATTTACCAGTCTCTAGCGAGAAAACTTGCAAACTGCCAGGGGAAAAATCTAGAAACTAACTTGATTTCCACCTCAAACTGGTGAATACATGTATTTGGAATGCTGAACTCAGACAATCTCAACACTTTTTCCAGAATGCTAGCTCCTATAATATCAATACCTACCCATTACTCTCTAGTAGAAGCTTGAAAAAGCTTTCTCTGGCAAATCTGACCAGTCTAAGAAGAAATATTAAAAAAAAAAAAAACTATCTAAGAAATCCCTAACAAATGGCCTGCCTGGTTAAGTACACGGTCAACAAACACCACCTATGTATTCATAGCTTTAAACCACCTCTTAACTTTCTTAATCTAATCATGAGTAAGCAACCAGGATTACCAAACATCTGAAGAAACCCTTATATGGAAGACAGAGACCAAAACCAGTCAATTCAACAAAATATGAGTGAAATAGAAATTATTCAGAAAAGAAAACTATCATCATTAACTTCAGGTTAATAAGACATTATGCCCTCATCCAAATAAATTTGTATGCTATTTTTGAATGATTATTTAGAGAATAAAAATGGCCCTTGGTAATTAAAAACATAATAAAAAATGAAAAAAATCAATAGAAGGATTTAAAGTTTACAAAATAACCCATTAAGCATATCAAATGTATGCAATAATATTTAGAAGACAGAAGACAAGAAAATTAGATCATATGACAATATTTTTTTCTTTTCAGGTTTTTTAAATTTAATATTTTTATACAGCAGGTTCTTATTAGCTATCTTTTTTTATACATATTAGTGTATATATGTCAATCCCAATCTCCCAATTCATCCCACCACCACCACCCGCCCCCCTTGGTGTCCATACATTTGTTCTCTACATCTGTGTCTCTATTTCTGCCTTGCAAACTGGTTCACCTGTGCCATTTTTCTAGATTCCACATATATGCGTTAATATATGATATTTGTTTTTCTCTTTCTTACTTCACGCTGTATGACAGCCTCTAGGTCCATCCATGTCTCTACAAATTGTCTCTACAATTTCATTCCTTTTTATGGCTGAGTAATATTCCATTGTATATATGTACCACATCTTCTTTATCCATTCGTCTGTCGATGGGCATTTAAGTTGCTTCCATGACCTGGCTATTGTAAATAGTGCTGCAATGAACATTGGGGTGCATGTGTCTTTTTGAATTATGGTTTTCTCTGGGTATATTCCCAGTAGTGGGAGTACTGGGTCATATGGTAATTGTATTTTTAGTTTTTTAAGGAACCTCCATACTGTTCTCCATAGTAGCTGTGTCACTTTACATTCCCACCAACAGTGCAAGAGGGTTCCCTTTTCTCCACACCCTCTCCAGCATATGTTGTTTGTAGATTTTCTGATGATGCCCATTCTAACCGGTATGAAGTGATACCTCACTGTAGTTTTGATTTGCATTTTTCTAATAATTACTTATGTTGAGCAGCTTTTCATGTGCCTCCTGGCCTATATGTCTTCTTTGGAGAAATGTCTATTTAGGTCTTCTGCTCATTTTTTGATTGAGTTGTTTGTTTTTTTAATATTGAGCTGCATGAGCTGTTTATATATTTTGGAGATTAATCCTATGTCAGTTGCTTCATTTGCAAATATTTTCTCTCATTCTGAGGGTTGTCTTTTTGTCTTGTTTATGGTTTCCTTTGCTGTGCAAAAGCTTTTAAGTTTCATTAGGTCTCATTTGTTTATTTTTGTTTTTATTTTCATTACTCTATGAGGAAGGTCAAAAAAGACCTTGCTGTGATTTACGTCAAAGAGTGTTCTTCTTATTTTTTCCTCTAATAGTTTTATAGTGTCTGATCTTACATTTAGGTCTTTAATCCATTATGAGTTTATTTTTGTGTATGGTGTTAGGGAGTGTTTTAATTTCATTCTTTTTCATGTAGCTGTCCAGTTTTCCCAGCACCACATATTGAAGAGACTGTCTTTTCTCCATTGTATATCCTTGCCTCCTTTGTCATAGATTAGTTGACCATAGGTGCATGGGTTTATCTCTGGGCTTTCTATCCTGTTCCATTGATCTATATTTCTGTTTTTGTGCCAGTACCGTACTGTCTTGATTAATGTAGCTTTGTAATAAAAAAAAAAAAATGTAGTATAGTCTGAAGTCAGGGAGCGTGATTCTTCCAGTTCTGTCTTTTTTTACCTCAGGACTGCTTTGGCTTTTTGGGGTCTTTTGTGCCTCCATATAAATTTTAAGATTTTTTGTTCTAGTTCTGTAAAAAATGCCATTGGTAATTTGATAGGGATTGCACTGAATCTATAGACTGCTTTGTGTACTATAGTCATTTTCACAGTATTGATTCTTCCAATCCAAGAACATGGTATATCTCTCCATCTGTTTGTGTCATTTTTGATTTCTTTCATCAGTGTCTTATAGTTTTCTGAGTACAGATCCTTTACCTCGTTAGGTACGTTTATTCCTACGTATTTTATTCTTTTTGTTGCAATGGTGAATGGGGTTGTTTCCTTAATTTCTCTTTCTGTTCTTTCATTGTTAGTGTATACGAATGCAAGAGATTTCTATGCATTAGTTTTGTATCCTGCAATTTTACCAAATTCATTGATTAGCTCTAGTAGTTTTTTTGTGGCATTTTTAGGATTATCTGTGTATAGTATCATGTCGAGTATATGACAATATTATCTCACACCTGAATAAGAGGAGCTCAAAAAATTGAGAAAAGGAAAAAAGAACTGGAAAAAACAACAAATAAAATATTTTGAGAAAATTTCCAGCCCTAAAGGATATGAGTTTCTGAGTTAAAGGTCCAACAGATTGTCTAAAACAACTAGTAAAAATAGTTAAAATTCCAGAAACATAGTGGCAAAGAGGTTATTCTAAAATCTTCCAAAGAGAAAAGTATAGGTCATATGCAAATATTAGGAATCAGAATGGCTTGAGATTTCTCAACATCACTATCACATGCTTGGATACAATGGAACAATGCCTTCAAAATCCTAAACGAAAATAATTTCCAACTTAAGGTTATATACTCAGATAAATTATATATCAAGAGGAGAGCATAGAATAGAGTCATTTTAAGTCACATACGAACCTTAAAATAGTATACCTTCCATACAATTTTTTTAAGTAACTGGATCATGTGCTTCATCATAATAAAGGTGTAGGGCTTCCCTGGTGGCGCAGTGGTTGAGAGTCCGCCTGCCGATGCAAGGGACACAGGTTCGTGCCCCGGTCCGGGAAGATCCCACGTGCCGCGAAGCAGCTGGGCCTGTGAGCCATGGCCGCTGAGCCTGCATGTCTGGAGCCTGTGCTCCGCAATGGGAGAGGCCACAACAGTGAGAGACCCGTGTACCGCAAAAAATAAATGAATAAATAAAAATAAAGGTGTAAACCAAATAGAGAAATATATGGCATGCAGAATAGCTGAGGCAAGAGAGAACTTAGGCAGGTTCATTATGATGGAGAATCAACAGAAATATCTTTCCATTACACCTTCTTGTTACTCTTCCATCCCCCTATACTCTTAACTGCAGTCATATTCTAGTTCCCAGTTTATGCCATGTTTTTCCTCTTTATGCTTTGCACATTGCTGCTTCCATGACCCAAGGATGTTTATCCGTCTCCTTTATCATCCTTTAGTATTCAGTACAGAAATACCCACCTTTCTACCTACTACCTAAAAAACTTTCAGTGATGCCCTAGTCTGAGTAAAGTGACTTTGCTCTGAGCTATCCAAGCCTCAAGGTAAGCATTAAATATTCTGTACTTCGTCTCTTTACAAGGCTGACTCTTCCTACTGAACTACATATCCCTTGAGGGCAGAGGTCATGTTATACTGCCTTTGTATCTCTAGCATCCACTCTGATGCTCAATAAGTACTGAATGAGTAAGTGAAAGAAAAAAGTTAATTCATTATTTAGAGATATGCATCAGATTAAGGAGTTCATTAAGTTCCTAAGTGATAACAGGACGAAAAATAATGAGATAATATATACCTCTATAGCCAGGACTTATTAATTCCTTATCATATTCCGTAAGTAGCTAACAATCTCTTACCTATTAAGTCATAGATAGGGATTTGAACTCCTGTCTACTGAACTCTTTGTGTCCAAGCTCTGTGTTGCTATGTAGCTCTCCCTTCTGAGGAGAAAGGAGAGGTTCTAGTGCATAAATACATAAAGGCCAATTAGGACATCTTCTTTCAGAGAAAGAAAGGTTTTATAGCAAAAAAGGAGTCTGTGAACTCCAATTGTATGAGAAGAAGCAAGTCAGTATATTATTTTTAAACTGTTGGAAAAAAATAATACCTTTCTTCCCGAGATGAGAGTTTATCTGACGAAACTAATCCTGGAGTGAGTTTTATGACCATGTTATAAACCTCTGTAAAGTAAATAATGTAATAGAAATGCTGACAGAGCCCTCCTTATGATGGGTTTGGAAGGTACAGCTATAAAACAGAAGTAATTTCTGGAATTTGGAAATTATGCATGATTGTAAAGACAAACATATTTGCCATAAATTGAAGCCCATACCTGCATGGGGATATACTGGTTCCCACTTAATTCAAGGTCAGCGATAACTTTAAACAAATTCTATTAAACTCTCATCAAGCTGTTCAAGTCAACATTAAGGGAAGGAAAGAACAGAACAGAACTCTCTGCAGAACATTAAATCATGTAAAATTTCAATTAAACTTAAAATCAGCTAAAGGAAACTAGGAACAAATCCTCCCTTTAAAATGCTTCTCCTAAAACAGCAAAAGAATCCAATACTTTGAAAGCAAAAATAGCAAGAGCTTGTGAGTGTTTTACAAACACTGAAACCGGATTTATAGAAAATGACAGCAAAACAATTTATCAATAGTACAAACAGCCACTTATCAACTGAGTCTCTTTGACTGAACATTTTAAATGTCTGTCTTCCGTGGCTAGAGACCAGAGACACAATAGGGAAGACTTCAAAGGACACAAAGTTAAGCTATTGACACTGCTGCTGTGAGTTTTCTGTTCTACTCAAGCACAAACAATTATATATTTTCTACCTAAGGTTTTCCTATACAGCTTTTCCCCTTGTCTCCTCCCCTTGAGGTCATGCTCTATAATGCTCATCTTTGTGGTCCTTTTGTCCCCAACCAATCGCACCCATCCTATGTCTCTTGATTTTGCTACACTCAAAATGTGTATTTGAAAGATCTTAGGCTGTGCAATCAAAGAGAGTTGTATCTGAATTTTGTTTGTGTATATCATTGATTGGATGAGATTGGGAAAGTTATTCATTTATCTGCAATGCTCATTGTTTAATCCATAGAATGGGGGTAAATAAAACATCGATATTAATAGAAATGCCCAGAAAAATCTCATTTTGTAGGCTAATGGCCCTCTTGTTTGGACACACGGCAATGAGAGATTTTATTCACTTTAGTCACTCAAATATTTAAATAATTAGGTAAAGTGAATATCTTAAATTAAAAGCAGACTGATGAATTTAGATGACAATGAAGATTGATAAATATATATAGACACAAATGCTAGGATTGAAATCTAAAAGTTTCTCTAACATTTTGCAAAAATTTTTAAAAGCAGTGGTAGTTTATTTGGGTATGGGCATACCAAGTCTCCAAAACCTAGATATGTTTAATAAGAGAGAGTACTAAATGCAATATACTAAGATCTCTATTATTATCTCTTAAATGCATCTACAATAAGAGAATGTACCAGATACAAGCTCCTATTTTAAGTTACTATTCCTATGAAGTCTGTGTTCTTTGTCTTAATCCTGTGACTTAGCACAAAGCCTGACACCTAGCAGGTATCAATAAGTATTTTTTAAGTAAATAAAAGAATGAGTATAGTGAAGACATCCAGTGAAGAGGTCTTTTGCTAGCTGGGAAAGCAAGTTGAGTGGTTTGGAAACAGTTGGGATGGAAATGGGGAGACTGGGAATATTATTTTCTTTGCTTAATCTTTCCTTTTTTTTTTTTTTTTGCGGTACGCAGGCCTCTCACTGCTGTGGCCTCTCCCGTTGTGGAGCACGGGTTCTGGACACGCAGGCTCAGCGGCCATGGCTCACGGGCCCAGCCACTCCGCAGCATGTGGGATCTTCCAGGACCGGGGCGCAAACCTGTGTCCCCTGCATTGGCAGGTGGACTCTCAACCACTGCGCCACCAGGGAAGCCCAATCTTTCCTTTTTAATGGCGGAAAAAGAGGGGTTTTTTTTGTTGTTTTTCTTTAACTTTCTTACATGACTGACTTCATTTGCTACTATGGCAAACAGTAATTGTACTCACATACTGTGAATAGAGGCATTGGTTATCTCAGTAGTTTTTCCTTCTTTCTTCCTTCCTTCCTTCCTTTCATTTTTTTTATTAGGGTATAATTGCTTTACATTGTTGTGCCAGTTTCTGCTGTACAGCAAAGTGAATCAGTCATATGTATATACATATCCCCTCTTTTGGGGATTTCCTTCCCATTTAGAGCTCCCACAGAGCATTAAGCAGAGTTCCCTATGCTATACAGCAGGTTCTCATTAGCCATCTATTGTATACATAGTAGTGTATATATGTCAATCCCAATCTCCCAGTTCATCCCACCCACCCTTCCCCCACTTGGTGTCCATATGGTTGTTCTCTACATCTGTGTCTCTATTTCTGCTTTGCAAATAGGTTCATCTGTACCATTTTTCTAGATTCCACATACATGTGTAAATATACATTTGTTTTTCTCTTTCTGACTTACTTCACTTTCTTTGACATGTCCATCCACGTCTCTAAAACTGACCCAACTTTGTTCCTTTTAATGGCTGAGTAATATTCCATTGTATATAAGGTACCACATCTTTATCCATTCATCTGTAGTGGACACTTAGGTTGCTTCCGCGTCCTGGCTATTGTAAATAGTGCTGCAGTGAACACTGGGGTGCATGTGTCTTTTTGAATTACGTTTTTCTCAGGGTATATGCCCAGTAGTGGGATTGCTGGGTTATAAACAACCCAATCAAAAAATGGACGGAATACCTAAATAGTCATTTCTCCAAAGAAGACATACAGATGGCCAAGAGGCATATGAAAAGATGCTCAACATCACTAATTATTAGAGAAATGCAAATCAAAACCACAATAAGGTACCACCTCACACCGTTCAGAATGGCCATCATCAAAAAATTCTAGAAAAATAAATGCTGGAGAGAGTGTGGAGAAAAGGGAACCTTCTTGCAGTGTTGGTGGGAATGTAAACTGATACTGCCACTATGGAGAAAATTACAGAGGTTCCTAAAAAATTAAAAATAGAAAAAAGTATGTTTGAATGCTGATGGGACTAATAAAGTGAGAAAAATAGATTGATAACAGGGATGAAGGAGAGAGAATTAGAATAAATAAGACTGACAGATCACAGTCTCTGAAATGGAGAGAAAACAGCCTCCCGAGGAGAAAGCGACAGATTGGCCTTTATTTCCAGGGAATCCACTTCCTCTACCATCAGAAGAGGGAAGAAGACAGTTCAAGAAGCAGGTAGGTTTACACTTCTTAACTGGAAGCTGAAGTTGTTGTAGAAGGCCCAATTGCCTGGGTTCTGAAGCTTATACACATTTTAGGGTCCTTCTAAGAAAAATAATTCAAAATTACAAATACAATTTAAGTATAAATCCTTGGACCTAGTCTGTAAAAGTGAGTGTTTCTGAATCTTAAATTCCATTAATTTCATGGAAAATCTCCTTCTCTGCCTGAAATTAAATCCTGGCTCCACATCTCATTAGCTATGCGAATTTGGGCAATTTATCAATCTCTCTGTGCCTAGACTTCCTCATCTTCAAAATGGGGACAGACATTGTACCTATCCATCTCATAGGGGTTTGCAGATGACTGGATAAAATAACTCCTGTAAAGCAGGATTGAAAAATCACGTAAAGGATTAGATACAACTATCCATGTAAAGGTAATCCATGTAAAGCATGGATTACTTACTACTTACTTCTTACTTCTCAATTAGTACTTACTTCTCAATGAACATTGATTATTATTATATAGAGTCCCTGAAATTACATAATAGGAAGCGCACAATAAATGTTAGTTTCTACTTCAGCTAGATGAGAAGTCATTTTAAAGAGATCATGTTATGCTTCACTTGAAATCTAGAGTTCCTAGTATACATCAGACACACAAAATTTATCTTTTATTATTCCTCCCCCTGCTCCTCCTTCCACTTCTCTTGCTTTTCCTCCTCCTCTCTCCTTTTCTATCACTAGAATGATGTGGAAGCAGATAGTCCATATGTGAACTCACTAGAATGCCCTTCCTGAGGCTAGGAACTGCGCCATTTATATCTGAAATAAAGACCACTCTGCACATGATAGCTATTCAGGAAATTTTTGCTGTTAAGAAAATTATTGACATTATACCATCATTCATAGTTCAAGAATCTAATAAAATCTGAATACTGAAAACTGCTCCAGAACCAATGGTAGACTTAGTGACTGTCTATACTATATGACATACTTCTCTTTCATTGTAGCCCTAAGCGTGAGCGCAGTGTAACCCTGATGCTGACACAGAGTCAACGTTCAACAAATGCTTTACAGGTGAATGGTTCCTCACAACAGAAGGAAGGTAAATACAAAGGGTGACTGACTGGAGTTTTTATACGCACCACTAAGCTCTAAAAGAGAGAAAGCCTACTAGGCATTCTCTATCAGAAAATGTTCATTTTGATAAGTCTGCCACCAAAAGAAATGCAAAACAATGCTAAAAATTTCTTACTTCCAATATACATAACCAAAAAGCTGTTCATTCAGTTTTCTGCAGTGGCACATACTCAAATGATGCATTAAACATTTAGCCCTGTTGTTCTCCAGGTTTTTCAATGCTTGCTAACTCATTTATTCTCATGCTGATAATCTTACCTGAAGCCTCTCACTTTTTGTAAGGTACTAAAGTGACTTGGGTTGCAACCGAATCTGTAGCAATTAGTCAGCTGAATCTCCAAGAAATTATTGGGATACTTTGTTGTTACAGAAAATAATTCAAAATTCTGAGTATTTACCTCAGAATATTTCTATCCACCATATGTCCATGCCTGTGCAACTTGAAGGAATAAAAGAGAATCCGTGTAAATTTTAAAAAGGTGTTTTGTTTTTTTTTAACCTTGTTGGGTAGAGTGATTCCCACTATGTTCTTTGTAATAAGCGAAGCAAATAAATGAGAAATAAGAAAGTGATTGATGCTAATGATAATGAAAATATGTATTTTTTTCCACTATAAGACATTCCAAAAACCTTTCTTGAGTAAAATTGGGAAGGTAGGGAAATCTATTTCTCATAAAGTTTGGATGGAAATTTTAAAATATTTGAGATACAAACTTAAAATAAAGTCATTCAATATATAGGAAGGATAACAATGTACAAAATGCCATATCACAATGAAGCAGATGCAAGCCAGAGCTAGTTCTCAGTAGAACCAGACACTGGACAGAAGAAATTCCTGCTCTTTCTATTTCCAGTCTTTTAGAAGCTGCTATAAGGGTATAGTCACTGGAATTATGATTTGACACTTAGTAAGACATTTTATATCAGTATCTAAAAGTAGACAGCATCTTGTCCACCTCCTTGATTTAATGAAAAAGACTATCAAGCTCAGTGACTGATACAAGTCAACCCAGCTAATCTGAGTACCGTCATGGAAAGTGAGGTGAGGTGGTGATGGGATGTAAAAAGGGCAGGGCCTTGTAGTTAAGCACTTGAAAGTTGAAATCCCTTACAGACCATCATGAGCAGTGGACTGTATAGTATGTCACAATGGAGGATATTATCAAGTTAGCTTCCAGCTTCTGTATCAGCAGAAAACTAGGGACCACACTACCCTTTTCCAGCCTGCTTCAGCCTTTACAATAAAAAACAGAAGTGAAAGCAATATTCAATACCTAGGATGCATTTGTGAGTAATCCATTTGATTCAGCCAGAGGTACTTGAGAAGAAAAGCCATATATTTACTGCTATTCCTCACATGGGTTTAGTTCATAGACAAGCTGGGAACTTGGTGGCCTAAGGTGCTGGGAAAAGGGAGGAAGTCATGATAATAAGGATAACAGCTAAACAACCCCTGGGACAACCCCTAAACAACCCCTCCATAGGTAGCACTCTAACGCTTAATGTTTACCCTCAGGAAGTTAGTGCATTCAGATCTGACCCAGGCCATCGTCAATGTCCAAGAGGATGTAATCTGGTAGAGGAGAAATCAAGTGTTTCTGTAAAGTGATAAAACTCAAAGTCAAAGGGATCTAGCCTTCAATACCAGTAGACTAGCGTTTTGGGACAGAGAGAGCCACAGCAAGTAATGAGAGAATAATGAGAAGCATTCAAGGAGGTAACTGACAGAATAGAGACCAGTGTTAGGGCTCCAGCCAAGGAAGCTATGGCTTTGAGAGGGAATTAAGTCCCTGTGGGAGACTGGAAACCAATGTAGAAGAGCAGTCCTACAAACTGCAAAACAAATACCAAGTTTGGGGAATTTAAAGTGCTAAGCTTACAAAAAGCCTAATGCATTTCCACTCTGACTCATTTTTATGGACTGTGGAAGCTCATAAAGCCCTCCCTGAGTTGGTTGGGAGAGACTCATGCACAGACTGTGGCTGAGCCTTTAGGAACAGTTGGAATCCAATTGGTCAGAGTTGGATAGAGGTTGATACCAACATCCCACAAATCCTGGGCAAGATTTGGCAGGGAACGGGACAAAACCAGATGAATGAGGATCACTCAACAGAGAAGAAAAACACCGCTGAGTTTCACTGGAATTGGAAATGAGTTCAGTTTCATCTTATACCGCTTTTAAAATAAACACGTTTTTCTTCTTGAAATTCCTCTTGAATAGGTTTTACACATATAAATAATAAAGATATATCCAGGTATTATCATACATTTCTGCTTATCTTTTCATAAAATTAACACTTAAAACCCAATTTGTGTGCATGTGTGTGTTTCAAGGAAAGTCCCAGCAACTAAATATCAAAATGGCAAAGCTATAACACAGGTGTAAGAAACCAATCATTCCTACGTACCTTCTGTACAAGAAGCCAGTCAGCAATTGGGCCAACAAAAAATAAAGAGGATTGCAGGGGGGGAAACAGAATCATTCTCCAAGTGGACATTATCTGAACGATGGCACCAGATGGAAATTACTTTTTCCCACATAAAAACAAGATAAATTTTGATAATATTCTTTTACATTTTAAAGTGCAACATTACTCAGACTCCCCATCAAGGGCATAGTGAGCAAGTTAGCATTGTGTTACAGAATGGAAGCAGAAACGGTACAGTTTCTCAATGAGAAAATAATAAGATAAAATCCAGATAAAAAGCTACTATGAAATTTTTATATAAATATATATTTTATATAAATATTTATATATTTATCAGAAGGTCAGAATGAGAGTTACAGGAGGTCAACATTTATAAAGAGAGTAGAGAAGGCATCTTCAAAGAAGAATTACCAGGGCTCATTGCAACTCTACCTTTATTAGCCATGAAATCTTGTGTTACTATAACCTTGTTTTGCTTCAGTTTCCACATCTGTAAATGGATATTGTAATAACAGGTCATCCCTCAGAGGACTGATGAAAGGATTAAAATGAAATAATCCATGTGAACAGAGCATATACAATAATTTATGGTTGTCATTAAATAACTTTTAGCTGCCATTATTAGGCAGTTTTCAAGGAGATGTTCAGAAATTTACCAAAGAAATTAAAACTCATGTTAACCCAGCATTAATATGCCCATCTGTATTCACCTGCCTGTCAAAGACTTGCTTACTAAATAAGATAATCCATTTATCAGACCGCTCTAATTAATAAGAACACAGCTCCTCTCCCTGTGCTCTTTTATCAAATATATGACATTAGTGGCAAAATGACATGACAGTGATATAAAAATTACAACATTAACAGGCTCTGAATAAATAAAACCCGAAGCAAAATCTTTCCTGATGCCAAGAATACAATAGCTGAGATGCGGATGGATATTTCAGAACTGAGTGTAGAACAGTAAATCATACAATACTGGCAGAACACTAGAGATGATACTTTTTCAAAATAAAACTATGAAATATTGGTGGGGACATTCAGCTCTGATGTTTCATTGTGAATGACACAGCAAGTCTAGTAAAGTAGCTGATTTATTGCAAACCTTATCACATTTTAAAGGGAGATGTTTCCACGGATTCTCTTTAGCCACTACAGAAACTGTGCCGCTGTATGCCAGAAGAGGGTTTGATCTTTACTCAAGCAAAAATCAATTTCTTCTACATAAGGAAATTCAGCCTTTACTCCTTTGAATATAAAGTTTTCAACATATGCACTATCACCAGTATATGTTCATGTTAAAAAAGCGAATCAATTTTTATAATCAATGGTTACAGTTGCTTGTGCTATGGAGAAATACGGTTCTGTTCTGTTTAATACCATTCTTTCCACCGCATACACCTGCCTTCCCTAAATTGACAAAGGGCACTAGTTCCCTCTCATTTCTCTTGAGATAGAACCATGACGTATTCCATAGAAAAGGGGGATGGGGCAGGGAGGTGTGGGAAACTTGGTCATTTCTCCAACTGTATCTTTGACTACTGGACTCCCAAATAACTCCGCTTAGGCATCTGGTTTTGCAGTCACTAAGAAAAATAGCTACATTAGCTTTCACTTGTAGCCCTCTTTCTGACTGATGGAACCATGTTGGGCTAACAACACAAGCATGTTAATAAATATTCCCCGTTTTTCTTCCCAAGAGCCCACACACACATTTTCCTCTTTAGATTCATTTTTCTTGTCCTTGCTCCGCATCACATCATGCATCTATATGAGTTCACACAAATACATTTTTTATTGTCCAATATTAAGACTTTGATTCCCATTTTGGGACCTCCATTAAATAAATAATGGTCCTTCAAAAATAAACTAATAGACTTTCATTTCCATTTTGGTAGCAACCTGATTTCTTTGAAAAATTGATAGAAAGTAACTACAAATGTTTATAACCTTTGCTTTAAGGCAGATGTCCCCAACTCCTGGCCATGGACTGGCACCGGTCCGCGGCCTGTTAAAAACCCGGGCCATGGGGGATTCCCTGGTGGCGCAGTGGTTGAGAGTCCGCCTGCCAATGCAGGGGACGCGGGTTCGTGCCCCGGTCCAGGAAGATCCCACATACCGCGGAGTGGCTGGGCCCGTGAGCCATGGCCGCTGAGCCTGCGCGTACGGAGCCTGTGCTCCGCAACGGGAGAGGCCACAACAGTGAGAGGCCCGCGTACCTCAAAAAACAAAACAAAACAAAACAACCCCCCCCACCCCGGGCCGCACAGCAGGAGGTGAGCGGGCAAGCGAGCGAAGCTTCATATGCCACTCCCCATCGCTTGCATTACCACCTGAACCATCCCCCCACCCCTCCCGTGGAAACTGGTCTTCCGCAAAACTGGTCCCTGGTGCCAAAAAGGCTGCGGACCGCAGCTTAAGGTATTAGCTACTTATTGGATGTACCTCATAGATATCCTGCTTCAATTTCCATAAAAGAATGATGCATAGACAATTAAGTAATTTTCTAATTGGTTTTGCAACATTTGACAATCATGACAATATAATAAATTAACTATCAAATAATACAGTATTAAACCTTCAAAAAATCACACATCACTGCAATCATAAATTATTTCTAACTAATCTTTTTAAATATTGATTTTTAATCTCTTAATATAAATTCAAAGAGATTTTGATGAAAGAAATGACGTTTCAACAATCCAGTTTAAGAACTATTAATTTAAACAGTGTCAGTGCCATGACAGATATTCAGAAATTTTATTTTTTATATTTTTAATTTTGATTTTGGAAGGTAGCTATTACCTATGTTACTGATTTTCAGTCTTTCAGCACCAAGGCTCCTTAGAAAAACTGTCATAGTAACATCAAATATAAAGATACATTTTAAAGTTGAAATCTGTTCTGTAAGTGTCACTATTGGTCATAACGCTGACTAACTCATTCCTAAAATATGTGACAGAATTCAGCGTATCTCTTCCTGAAAATTATTTGTCTTCTATTTTCTTATTTTGCCCAGTTTCTGGAATTCAGATGCATTTTGTCTATATCAGTTTGCTATTCTTATTTGTTTTCCTATTGTTCTTTTTCACCCTTACAAGATTCCCCTACTTTAATTAAATGTGGATATTTAATATTTACTCAAAAGGGAAAATGTAAAGAGACTCAAAAAAGATATTGAGGCAACAACAGTTTTCTCTTCATTAATATAACTCCTAACCTGATGATTCTGCTAATCTTTTGTAGAATGCTGTAAAGCCTTTATTAGTATTTCGATTATTTTTACATTAGAGAGAGGGGGAATAAAGGAGAGAATACGAAAAATAAGATTCAATTAAAAATTGAGTTTAGAAAGTCAACTAACAGATCATCCCCAAACTGCATGGACTATTACTGTTGAAAAATACTAACCTTCATAAATACAATATTTAGCTAGAATTACAGAAAGTCCTATTACTTATAAAAAAAATGCAAAGCAGTTCCTAGGAAGCCTTAACCTGGCAGGGTTTTATCCAAAATCCTTTTTAGGATAACAGTTCTTTCACAACTGTGAAAGACTCAGGTATTATGTTTATATGCTCTGGACAGACAAATGAGCTTTTAAAGTACCCCCTTCTAATGAAAACATCCCCTCTTCCTCACCCTCTTGAACTTTTTATCCTCTTGACATCTATACAAATCCTTAGGATAAGATCATGCTACCTTAATATAAATGGTGAGTTTATATAACATCATCAAACTGCTGTGTCCACTTATCCAGATAGTTTTGCATATGAAATTTATAAAGCATTTATGCAGCTCAGAGTAAATTCTAGATTAGCTAAGTTCTATTTTCCTTACCCTCATCCCTCAATCATGATTGACTGACATCAAAATAGTCCTATATGTCCAAATACATAGAAAACACTAAAAGGAATCAAATATTTTAAAAACAGCTTTATAATGAACTGTTATGTCTATAATTACTGCAATAAAATACACATGCTATACTTTTCATATATTACATACTAAAAATAATACAGAAAAAGTCAATGCATTAATTTTATATTTTTTCATAATGATATATAAAACAATTCAATTCATAAGATCTGCCTAAGAAAGCATTATCCAAAAACAAATTCATTTTTGAACATAAATATTTGCTGTTTTTCTTATTCTCTCTCAAATGTGCCTTTGTTCTTGTTTTGTTTCAAGGTTAAATTGTGTCTTTGCTAAAACTAAAATTACATAAAACATAATGCTGTCCACCTAATTTAGACTACATTTGCCTCTTCAATGTATGAACAGCAAACATTTTGGAGATGATAGGAACTAGAAAACTCTCCTGAACACCATGAACTTTCTTGCTGGAAAACAGCATGGGCTACATACATACACCATATTATTTCTGAAATATTCATGGATCACAAGTATATCTTTCCTAGAAGATTAATGTAACCATATTCTATTTTTCCACTATTAAAATCTTATCTCCATTTTTTCCTATTTCACTTTGGAATAAACATCTGACCATAATTTTTGTCATTAGACATGAAAATTTAAGGGAAGAATGAGAAAATCAGAAGTGAACTGTAAATGTGCCACTAACAGCACAATTCAGAATGAGTGCCATGGCGGAAGGGTCAGGTATCCTGAAGTTTGGCAAGTTTTGTCATTTTCTATTTTCTCTTATAATGCCCCCAATAACAAGAATATATAATGATTACTGTTGACCCTTGAACAACTGGGGTTCGACTGTGTGGGTCCACTTACACAATAGTAAATACTACAGTACTACAGTTCAACCATGCTTGGTTGGTTGAATCCGCACATATGGAGGTACTGTAGATACAGAGAGCTGACTATAAATTATATGCAGAACTTTGACTGTGTGAAGGATCAGTGCCCCTAAGTCCCACGTTGCTCAAGGGTAAACTGTATTTCTGTAGTTTCAAAAATCTCCTTTATTCTTTTTTTTTAAATGGCTTTGTATTTTAACTTTTTAATTTATACTGGAGTATAGTTGATTAACAATGTTGTGTTAGTTTCAGGTTTACAGCAAAGTGATTCAGTTATACATACACATATATCTATTCTTTTTAAAATTCTTTTCCCGTTTAGGTTGTTATATAATCTCCTTTATTCTTATCCATACATTTTTTACAACCACTTGAAGAAGAGGATCTGAAACTTGAACTAGATTGTTTCTTGTTAGTATATGTCCTTAAGTTAAGGTTAATTGTGCATCTTGCTAACTGAGCCATGACACATCAGCCATCAGCCTGAGGGGGGGGGAAAAAAATCCTACCACTAATTTAATGGCATATTCTGTCCCACCCTTGATTATATAGCTAGTTTAGATTGTTTTAGTCAATTCATTCAAGAAGATTGATTATTTCTGGATGGAATTAAGTACTTTAAGTTGTTGTACATCAAGAGTTGTTTTTTTTTAAAGATAAATATGCAAAATGGGAGTTGCCCAACAAGAGTTGAGAATGTTGCATTTCACAAGCTTATCTGACCTCAGTTCCATTTACTAGAGGGAACTTGATATCATCTTGATTTAGCATCTACAGTTTCATGTGGCTCAATATCGTGACTTGTTGGAAGAGACCATATGATACACTGTAACACTGTACAATCTGGAACCATGCTGCCTGGGTTCAGATTCCAGCTCTCTCACCTCCTATCTCTGAGGCCTCGGGCCAGGTATCTTATCCTCTCTGTTCCTCAGATTCCCTTCTGGCTAAATGGGGAGAGTATTTGATACCATTTTAGTACCTACCTCATAGGGTTGTTTTGTGTTATAGTACCTACTTCATAGGGTTAATCAAATGAGTTCATTAATTCAGTAACTTAGACACTGTGCTTAGGTACTGATCTCTATTTGGCACACCATAAACGCTACATGAATGTTAGCTATTATTACTGGGCATTACTTACTTTTAGCTTCTTTAAATAAAATCTTTTCAAGTTAGAGGTATTTTTTTCTTTATAATTGCTGCTGAAGTTATCTGTCAATGTTGATGCAGTTTAAAAAAACAATTATTATGATGCTTATAACCAGACATCTTAGTACTAATGGACTACAGCTCCGTAATTGTGGACTCATTTATTTCAAAACCTTATAAACATAAAATGCTAGACTACTTGTTTCTTTTGTCACTCTCCATGTTATTTAAGACCTCTCTGTCATTATTAATAACAATAAATGACAATAAATTTGCATTTTTGCTAATGAATGTTTGTATTAAAAAGTTTCTTTGTATTATATGATTAATCATTTTATTTTTCTCTTTGAACTGTCAACATTTGTGGAGGCTTTATAATTTCTTCCAACTTAAGACTCAATTTCTGATATTTTCCCCCATGCTTGCTTAGTTTCTTGTTCTCAAATAACTGATAAGTTTGACATGCCCTATTTAAAATTATGCAGGGATTTCCATATTTTTCTAATGCATGATATAATGCTAAAATATAAAAATGCCATGTCAGTTGCTCTCCACAGAAAGTGTTCTCTCTGTAGAAAAGAATATTCCCTTCAATATTTTGAAATACAGTTACTCCAGAAAATTTAACAGTACATTAATGTTGTGGAGATAGCTTATAAAATAGATTCTCACAAGAAGAGCAACAGCAACTGCATTTCTTGAGGATGAATGAGTTGTTGTAGTCGTGCACATAACACAAAATTACTCTAACCCCAACCAGTATAAAAGAATTAAACATTTTAGCAGCCTCATCACATTGGGCAATGTGTTGCCTATATTTAAAAAAATCAGGTAAACAAAAAGCAGGAGAATAATATATTTCCTTTATAACGAGAGATATTTCTCAGAGCATCTTATTTCTTTTTTGAGAACTCTATTTTTCTAACTTTTTAAGATCTACTTCATGGAAAAGGGAAAATACATACATATATATTTATACTCATTCACATATTTATACACATATATATTTAATATATATTATATCCTTTAGTGCCGTGAACATGATGCAGTATTAAATTAAATGCCTTCTTTTAATCAAAATTGCACAGAAATATACTTAAAAGAGAGTTCATCACAGTTTTATTTTTAATATCAAAATATTGGAAGTAGTCTAACTGCTCAACAACAGGAGCTCACACAAATTAAGATAAATCCACACAATGAAAGAATAAGCAACCATCAAAAGCACGTTGAATAAAAATATTTTGTAATTCTTTAAATCTTATTAGATTACACAAACAGCATACGTGTATGTTCATATATACATATGAACATTTTAGTATAGTTTTAGATGTAGACAGAGACACTGTTATAGATATGTAAATATAAAATATTTCAAGCCAAGTGCTTTTTATACACTGTACCAGGAGATAGAAAACTGAAGCTAAGGGAAGTTAATTAATTAGCTCAAGGTTATACATCTAAGTTAGGATTCAACTTATGTGTGTCTGCTCTCTTGAGCACTATGTTAAACTCCCTACTTGTGGAATAAGAAAAAGTTATAATAAGGGATCATAATTGCTATTTTTAAATAGAATAACTTAAACATATATTGTAAAGGAAAGAACAAATCTATAACAAAGCTCAATATTTCTCCTGATGGATACTAGTGTAAATAAAGAATTACTTAACTAGAGGAATAGTTGGGCTTATTTTCTTACATCCTTATAGATTTATGAAGAACTCACACTTTTAAGTTCTTCTTACTGCGTGCTTCATCAATATCACATACTATATATTTTTATCTTATATTATTTCATTATTTCCAGTTTCTTAGTCATTTGGGACAAGAGTGCAACTTGTAACCAAGTAACTTTTAGTTTTAAGCAATTTTGCTACATTGGATACTGATGTCACAGCTTTTAATTCTGGCATTAAATCAAAATGAATCCTTGGGGGGCTTCCTTGGTGGCGCAGTGGTTGAGAGTCCGCCTGCCGATGCAGGGGACACGGGTTCGTGCCGCGGTACGGGAAGATCCCACATGCCGCGGAGCGGCTGGGCCCGTGAGCCATGGCCACTGAGCCTGCGCGTCCGGAGCCTGTGCTCCACAACGGGAGAGGCCTCACAGTGAGAGGCCCGTGTACCACAAAAAAAAAAAAAAAAAAAAAAAAATAGAATCCTTGGTCTGCAGGGCTTTTTCCAACTAATTAATTAATTTTTGGCTGTGTTGGGTCTTCGTTGCTGATCGCGGGCTTTCTCTAGTTGTGGCGAGCGGGGGCTACTCTTCGTTGTGGTGCGTGGGCTTCTGACTGCGGTGGCTTCTCTTGTCGTGGAACACAGGCTCTAGGCACGTGGGCTTCAGTATTTGTGGCACACGGGCTCAGTAGCTGTGGCTTGCAGCCTCTAGAGCACAGGCTCAGTAGCTGTGGCACATGGGCTTAGATGCTCCACAGCATGTGGGATCTTCCCAGACCAGGGCTCGAACCTGTGTCCCCTGCATTGGCAGGTGGATTCTTAATCACTGTGCCACCAGGGAAGTCCATTGGTCTGCAGTTTTGAAATGCATATTTGCACAAATGCACCACTCTGGTGGTGGGTGTTGATAATGGGGGATGAAAGAAAGAAAGAAAAAAACAAAAAGAAGAAGGAGGGGAAGGGAAAGGAAGAAAAAAAAAAAAGAAGGAAGGGAAGGAGTTGAAAGTAGTTAAACACAGTAAGTGTTCAGACTCTGGAAAAAAGTGCCCCTGGATAAACAAAATGTGATCTATGCATACAACAGTATATTACTCAGTCATAAAAAGCAATAAAGTACCAATTCATGCTACATTGTGGGTGAACTTTGAAAACATGATGCTAAGTGAAAGAAGCCAAACACACAAGGCCATGTATAACATGATTCCATTTATATGAAATATCTAAAATAAGTTAATACATAGAGACAGAAAGCAAATTGTGGTTGCTAGTGGCTGGGGGAGGGAGGGTATGGAAATAGATTTCAAAATGAATATAGGATTTTCTTTGGGGTGATGAAAATATTTTGGAATTAAATAGAGGTTGTGGTTGTACAACATTGTGAATGTACTAAATGCCACTGAATCGTAAACTTTAATTTTATGTTATATGAACTTTACCTCAACAAAAAAATAAATAAGAAAAGAAGTGCAGATTCAGTGCACAATTCATTGTAAAAATATAATCTTAAAAAATAATATGCTATATAGTGGGTCATATGTGCCTGCAGACCTGTAAATATGCAAGTATAACAGTTGACCAAAATGTGCAATGGGCAAAAAAAGAGTAACAGCAAAAATAAATGAATAAATAAGTAATTTAGCAAGTTTAATCTTGTGTTTCATTTCTCTCTTTTACTATTATTATTACTGTTCATTATTGCTTCTATCTTCACTGTTGCCTAACAACAAATGACAACAAATGTGCACTACTATATGTATGAGTTTCATAAATTTTGCAGAGCTCAGCATGCAGAAAGGCTGGTATACTGAAAACTATGATAGAAAAGTCTCACTTTCACAAATTATACTTGACAAAATAATATTAAAAGAATAAAACTGATGAATGGGCTTATTTTTTTATTCCTGCTTTGAACACTATTCTTCTTTGATGACTTATGCTTGGGAAGGTCTTAAGCGATTCACAGAAGTTGTACTTACCATAGAATAGCTTTATTACACAGAATATTTTCTAAGTTTCCCATTACTGCCATGTGAATAAAATATAACTGTTTTTTTGAGAAAATGTATTAAATATGTTTTTTAAAAAAGGATCACAAACCCAAATTCTTACAGAGGTAAAGCAGGTGTCTTAAATGAGTGAAGAATGATTGCTACAGAGGAGAGGTGGGGAAAGGAATGCAGTGGAAGGTGCCAGTACCCATTTAAAGGAAGCTGCTACAATCCACTTCTGGTCAATATTTGCCACATGGAAATGGAACACAGGTCCACTTCAGCCACAGCTTCAGATTATCCAGGAGAAGACAGATATTCTCATTTTATATGAAATCAGCCAGTTTTTAAATATTGACAAGTAATTCGGGTTTTTTTAACATTGTAAAAATCACACACAAAATGTATCTGTGAGATGAATGTGTCCAGGGAATTGCTGTTTATGTTAAAAAAAAGATTCAGTACCAATTTCCAAGGACGCTCCATCCAGCAGGGTTTAAGTCAGTGTTCTACCATAGTAATTATTTTTTAAACTTAAATCCACAGATAGGCTAAAACCAAGTATTAGCACTTATCTGTATAACAGGGTACATTTAAAAGAAAAGAAATATCAACTGTTAGAGAATTAGTCCAGGAAAATATGATTGCAGCACTTTGTATGAACAAAGCCACATACAAAGGTGACCAGAAGGAGTTTGGTTAGAAAGCAACTGAAATGGAAACAAATTGACCTCAGGGGTAATGGATAATTTTAAAAGAATAGTTATTTGTTGATGCAGTGCTTTGAGTTGAGAAATTTTTGATACACATTAGATAGGTTAAAAGGGGAGGGGAGAGGCTAGCAAATATTTATATACCAGTTACGATACTATGTAGATTAAGTATGCTCTTATTATATATTATTTTATCATGAAGTGAACCTATCAACACAACAAAAAGGCCACCTATTGAATGGGAGGAGATATTTGCAAATTATATATCCCACAAGGGGTTAATATCCAAAATATACAAAGAACTCATACAACTCAACATCAAAAAGCAAACAATCCAATTTAAAAAATAGGCAGAGAATCTGAATAGGCAGTTTTCCAAAAAAGGCATACAGATGGCCAACAGGCATATGAAAAGATGCTCCCTAATCACCAGGGAAATGCACATCAAAACCACAATGAGATACTACCTCACACTTGTCAGAATGGCTATTATCAAAAAGACAACAAATAACAAGTGTTGATGAGGCTGTGGAGAAAAGGGAACCCTCATGCACTGTTGATGAGAATGTAAATTGGTGCAGCCACTAGAGAAAACAGTATGGAGAATCACCAAAAATTTAAATTAGAACTACTATATGATCCAGCAATTCTACTCCTGGGTATTTATTCAAAGAAAATGAAAAGACTAATTAGAAAAGATACATGCACCCCTATGTTCATTGCAGCATTATTTACAATAGCCAAGATATGGAAACGCCTGAAGGGCACCTCAATAGGTGAATGGATAAAGAAGATGTGATATATATATACAATGGAACATTACTCAGCCATAAAAAAGAAAGAAATCTTGCCATTTGTGACAGTATGAATGGGCCTAGAGGGTAATATGCAAAGTGAAATAAATCAGACTGAGAAAGACCAATACTGAATGATTTCACTTATATGTGGAATCTAAAAAATAAAATAAATGAACAAATATAACAAAACAGAAACAGAGTCATAGATACAAAGAACAAACAGGTGGTTGCCAGAGGGGAGGGAGGGAGGGGGATGAAAGAAATAGACGAGGGAGATGAAAAGGTACAAACTTCCAGGTGCAAAATAAATGAGTCATGGGTATGAAATGTGCAGTGTGGGGAATAAATAATAACTGTGTATTATCTTTGTATGGTGACATACGATAACTAGACTTATCATGGTGATCATTTTGAAATGTATAGAAATATCAAATCACTATGTGGTGTAATAGGAACTAACATTGTGTTGTAGGTCAATTATACTTCAAAAACAAACAAATTCGTAGAAAAAGAGATCAGATGTGTGGTTACCAGAGATGGGGGGTGGGGGGAGGGGGAACGGGATGAAGGCAGTCAAAAGGTACAAACTTGCAGTTATAAGATAAATAAGTACTAGGGATATAATGTATAACATGACAAATATAATTAATACTGCCATATGTCAGCAGTCCCCAACCTTTTTGGCACCAGGGACCAGTTTTGTGAAAGACAATTTTCCCACGGACCAGGGAGGGGTGGGGATCGTTTTGGGATGATTCAAGCACATTACATTTATTGTGCACTTTATTTGTATTATTATTACATTGTAATATATAATGAAATAATTATACAACTCACCATTATGCAGGATCAGTGAGAGCCCTGAGCTTGTTTTCATCTGCCACTCACTGATAAGGTTCTGATATAAGTCTGCAAGCAACTGATTTATTACAGTCTCTGTGAAGTCAAACCTCTCTACTAATGATAATCTGTATTTGCAGCCGCTCCCCAGTGCTAGCATCACCGCCTCAGCTCCACCTCAGATCACTGGCATTAGATTCTCATAAGGAGCACACAACCTAGATCCCTTGCGTGCGCAGTTCACGGTAGGGTTCGTGCTCCTATGAGAATCTAATGCCACAGCTGATCTGACAGGAGGCAGAGCTCAGGCAGTGGGGAGCGGCTGTAAATACAGATGAAGCTTTGATTGCTCATCTGCTGCTCACCTCCTGCTGTGTGGCCCGTAGCCCAGGGACTGGGGACCCCTGCCATATGTTATATATGAAAGTTGTTAAGAGAGTAAATCCTAAGAGCTCCCATCACAAGGAAAAATATGGTTTCTATCTCTTTAATTTTGTATCTACATGAGATGATGGATGCTCATTAAATGTACTGTGCTAATCATTTCATGATGTATGTAAGTCAATTAATTATGCTGTACATCTTAGGCGTATGCAATGCCAGATGTCAACTATATCTCAATAAAACCGGAAGAAAAAAAAATTTTGTTTGCTCAGAATGACATTTTGCTTAAATACTAAACGTGTGTCTTTTATCTTCATAGGTTAGTCTGAATGTTTGTTATAAGAAACTACATTTGTTAAAATGTTTGCTGTAGAAACATGTTTGTGCTCACTTGAAAGCTGTAAACTATGTTTATCATAGTAGGTTGATTTTATCCACAAACAGTTTGGGTAGTTAGTTCATTAACATCTCTGGTCTAGCTTTAATTAACTTTAACTCAACCTGTATAAAGATACTGTGGATTTTTTTTTTTAATTAGGAGCATAGCTAATGGCATATTTCCCCTTTTAAATAAATATTAGCAAAATATAACGCTTAACAAAATAGCTTTAAAGCTTAACAAAATAGCTTTAAAGCACAATACTTAATCCCCATTTGTCACTGTACCTAAAAGGCTGATATGCACTAAACATGTAATGAAATAATTTAAACATTCAAACAGAATCCTGACTAGTCAGACAAAGGTATGGTGTCAAGATGATGGAGTATAACAACAACACTAAATTATCTACTGGTAAAATATTCCTTAAATATTATACTCAATTCTGACAAATTTTAAGACAACATTAAATAGTAAAAGTGTGCTCCTAGAGACTTACTCCCTTCCTTCCTCCCTCCCTTTCTTCCTTCCTTACTCACTTCCTCCCTCCTTCTAGTTACTTCTTTCTTTTCTTTTCTCATGGCATCACTTTGAAAATCTATTCTCCTTTCCCAACCGTATACAGAAAAATATGATCAGCTCTGGCCAAAATATGGTACCCTCCTAGCTTTGCCTTGTGCTCTGTCTCATTTTCAACAAGATACTTAATCTCTATGCCATAGTTTTCTCAGCTATAAATGGGGATAAGAGTTCTTTGATCATAGAAGCTAATTTATTCTTTACAACAATTCTATGATCAAAGAACTACTCTTATTCCCATCATACATATGTCATATATTTATATATATACACATATAAATACATATGCTTTATATATATATATATATATACGCAAAAGTACCTGAATTATAATAAAGGTTCAAAGTACACTATTATTATTATCATTACTATTAATTTCATTTACTATTATCATATTGCTTTTGTGACCTATAGGTAGACAATTGGAACTTCTAATAATTATTAGATTATTCACAAAGGAAACTGGTTCTTAGAAAACTTGCTAAGTTACCACACTGAACATACTCAAAAATGAATAGTGGAATTGACCGACTATATTTTTTTAGGTGTTCAATGAAGAACTGTTTAATTTCTAAGTAAATATGAACTCTACCAGGACAAAGAGCTCTTCAGTGTTGTTATCCAGATAAGCTGATCAGAGATTATGTTTTCATTTATATGGTGATGATTGTGACATGTCCCAGGTAACTCTGTAAGACTGGGGGCTAAGTTCAGTGGTGATATTCATTAACAAAGTCATCAAAAAATCATAGATATTAAATAATGGCAAAAAATTAAATATACATTTTGAGATATAGTATTGGACACAGTTTCAATTTAACAATGGATATTTCATCTTGTTTATTCTCTGTATAGTTTTCCAAAAATGCATTTGAGATTGCTTAATCTATACAATTATAGTTATAACAAACATGACAATGTAGAAAACTATATGCAACTTCTGGGAAATAGTTTTTACAAACACTTATCTTCTGAATTAGTTTAAATACTATTGCAGGTTGATGAGCAGCTGTAGCATATTACAGCCCATCACCCTAATTCACCTCTCTAAAATCTCCAAATTGAGGCTTCCCCTTTGTTCCATTTCCCTTGGCTTCCTGTGCAATGTGACACTGTATGTATTTTGGTGTGATTTTACTCATTTGGAGTTTGGGGGAAGCAGGGAGCGAGAGAATTGGTACACAATTTGATCTACACAATGTTCTGCACCTCCCCAGAGATGCTATCAGAGATCTTTCTTCCTTATTTTCTTTCACTGCACCTGACTTTAACATGGTTATTGAACTCTTTCTTTCTTTCCAGTAGGTGGTATAGGTTTTACACAGGCATTCAACAAGGTCTTCCTCCATGCCAAGGAGATCATCAGACTGAATTCAGAGTCCTCCTTCCAATGGATTCAGAAAACATCAAAGCATAGGTGTTTCTATTACAACCAACAATACTTTATATTTTAATAAATATTCTCAAACATGGAACAATTTTAATAAAATTAAATTAGTACTTAAGGAATTTTTATTTCAAATATTATATCACACTGATTCATTGAGTGACCACTGTGGAAAAAAATGTAACCTAACAAATTTAAGCTCTTTTCCTATGGGGAGTCTGAGAGAACTATAATTAGGAGGATTAAAAGTTA
This sequence comes from Monodon monoceros, assembly GCF_005190385.1. Lineage (NCBI taxonomy): Eukaryota > Metazoa > Chordata > Mammalia > Artiodactyla > Monodontidae > Monodon > Monodon monoceros. The sequence continues at coordinate 140,561,800 of NW_021703768.1, read as the reverse complement.
TGATTTTTTAAGTTTGAGATGTAATTGAAAATAATGTAACTATTAAGTAAAATCAAGAGAACAAGTTTCTTCCCTTTACTTTCACTTCATTCTGCTTTGTCCTTGTCCCAATGCTACCGTATTAGACTGAGGGACAAAGGAGAAGACAAGCAAAAAGATGCAATAGACTAAATATTCTATCCATGAGGATCCGAATCTATACTACACAGCAGCATTCAGAGACTACAGGGCAGTGCTTCTAAGACTTCTGTGAAAAACCACCAGCTTGTTTTTAAAAATGACTTGTCAGTTGCAGAGTGATATTCTTGTAAATAAGTAAATTAAGAGAAAAATGATCACACGTGAATATCACAACAATGTCAACATGCTATAAAAGGTTCCAAACAGACACTCTTAATTTCTGTATCATCTCATTGCAGATCAGCAATAAACAGTTCTCAGATTGGCACCAGTTAATGGATCACATCTGAGTAGGGAACATGAATATTTAAGAAATAACTTCTGCTAATGAAGGCTTCATGTTCCATAATTAGTTTAACAAAACTCTCCTTGGAAAAAAATCTTCCATACTGAAAAAATAAACCAATTGATATTCACATATACAATGACTATATCACAAAAAGTAACACAACATTTTCTTGCTCACAAAAATATATGAAACTTAAAAAAAGTGATTGTCTGACTCTCATCTATATATTTTGTATTTGGGCAAATGATCCTGGAGAGGCTAAAACAGCTTTCTGAATTTGAATCCAGATTTTTGATAATTCATCAGACACCCTAGGATTTTTTTCTGTTCTTCATTTCACTGACTACTGACTCTAGAAAAGTCACCCGTAAGCTGATTATGGTGTTCTCATTATACTACAAAATTTCTGTCAGCTTCTACCCAGAGCCTCCACCCTCTGCCCATGAAGTTAAATGATTAAATGACTGGCATTCAGAGGAAAGTTTACTGCTGAAAAAATTATTCAGTTTCGAGTTTTCAAACCAACCAACGCTAATCAAAATCTACTTAAACTCCAAAAAAAAAAAAAAGATAAATTATCAAGGTTTTTCCCTCGATTCTATGGTCCCCCATAGTTTGAATGTTCATGCTAAATCAACGAACTTTTAAAATTATTATTATTATTTCACAGTTACTTCTGATTTTTAAAAAACATGAATTATGGACTGAGATCTTTCAAAAGACATTTGCTTTTGATCACATATAATCTGAATACTGAAAAAGAAAGACAAAATATGTGTTTAAAATATAAAATGTCTTTAAAAGATTCTTAGAGGTTATTGTAATAAAATATTTCTTATAGTTGGTACCAGGAAAGGAACTCCTCTTACATTAAAACAAAATTCATAATAGGGGAGTTCAAAATGTAGTCTGCTAAATGGTAGCTGTATTTACATCAGTAAGAGAACTAGTGACCTGATCAGTAGGTCCCAAGGAAGACGAAATTACACCACAAATGCCATAATGCTCACTTTCCATTACACATTGTATTGGTTCATTCATTTCAATGCTGCACAAGGAAGCAGATGCAGGGAAAAGAACATCAGAACATTGACCAAAGGGAACTCTTAGACTTGACCAGAGCCTATGCCTTTAAATTGTCAGTGGCATTCCCATGAAAATGATGAAATGTGCTTGAATGTGTTAATAAATGTGAGTAAAATCAGTGAATACTGAGCATTTGGACAAATAGGTAGCATATCTGAGTAATTATTTCATGTCTCAGGTGTGTTGAAAAGCAAGCTCCTAAGGGGCAAGATATTTTACTACTTAAGAACATGAAATGCATTGACCAAAGTGACATATTGATATTAGAAAATGATTTTTAAAAGAGATGTCATATTTTTGCAGAAAACTGAAGTTATGGACATCAGAAAAGCTATCTGTAACAATTGGAAATGTCTAATTTTCCTTAAAATTCCACATAGATACTTTTAAAGAAAAGAGCTGATGCTGGGGAACCCAAATTCTCAGAGTTTACTCTGAAATTTTCTATTATTCATAGTTCTTCACACAAAACTGAGATTATTTCTTCCTTTCCTATTCCTTCCTCCTCTCACATCTATTTGGTACTTAGTAACTGAAGCATCTAAAACAGGACGTGCAATGGTTTCTTGTTTGGATTAAGATAAGAACATTCATGATCTAGAAGCCCTCAGCCTCATGATCAAATTATGAGTTTGGCTCCACATAGCCAATAAACTAAGAGTTTGTCCTTGTCCTAGAAATAATTAAATGGGAAATGAACCCATTATCCAGTCTCCAAATTCAAAGAGAGTATAATATATTTGACGAACTCAGTCTTAAAACCAGATGCACAGCATACCCTCTTAGAAAAAATAGACCAAAAGTCAGAAATCTATGTACACAAGTGAATTAAGAGGCATATTCTTAGAGACTATACATTTTCCAATAATGCCTTTTCTCAAAATATATGTCATCTTTCTTAGGAAATAGCCTTCACGGCATGTTATTTATTTAAATTTTTTCTAAATAGTTTTTTCCTTGAGCATTTCATTTTATAGAAACAGTCTAAAGTTATCCAGAACTAAAAGGCGAGTGATTTAGAAGACTTGGAATAGGTTTGAGGTTTAAAAAAATTAGGTTGTTTGCAATGAGATTTTTATCTAAGCTCATATTTATTTAAGCTTAAGTCAGAGACAATTGCACAAGAAGGATTTTATGAATGTATGGGATAATGGCAACAAAACCAGAAAACATCTAAACCTGATTATTGTTATTTTTCTGAAGCACATTCTTAATTTGTACATACATACTCAAATATAAGAATCATCTGATGTCTCATTAATTTAGTTACATGGAAAAATGTATAAGCAGTCTACAGGTATTATTATGGACATGATGAAATAGAAACTTCCATTACTTATTCTGAAGTTTTTAAGAGAATTTTGACCTGCAATCAGATATTTCCTGAGGGAATTTAGGACTCTGGTTAAAATGACCAAAGTAGGACTATTCTATTAACTTGAAGTCCTCCATCTATAATCAACAACACACATTAGCTAGAGCTCAGTTAAAAGGACTAGAGACTTCAAGTAGGGATTCAAATGTAAAATGGTAACTCCGGTTTATATTAGTTATGCAGAGTTTCAATTTGGCAAGAAAGTCGCAGAATTAAAAATCACATTCAAATTGCCTTTTCAGTTTACCAGGGAATTTCCAAGAGTATGTGAAAGTCTTCCTATTCAATGTTGAGATATGTTACTAAAATTATTGTACCTTTTGAAAGAAACTATATTAAAAGATAACTTACATTGAATATTCCTACATTTTAAAAAATGCAATGAAAAAACTGGTTTGAAGGAAACATTATGGTAGTTACACAGTCTCAAATTACAAAACAAAGTCAGACCAACTCATAATAATTCTATTATTTGCAAGTACAATGAGGGTATGGTTAGAAAAAAGTTCAAATTTATTTCTAAATATGGCAGACTAGTACTTAGTTATGAGTTGCAGTGTAATAAATTTATCTTATGGATTCGTATAATTTAAATTCACTGCTATATGACCAAGGTTTGTGAGAGATGAATACTCATACATGCAGAATGCAACAGACCAACTGCACATTTCTAAAATAGCCAGTAGCCAGTTGATATTTTTTAAAAGAATCATTGTATTTGATTTCATAAAACTTTAAAGTATAGCACATGCAAAATCCATTAAGATCCATGTATCTCAGACTTACTCTGGAGCAATTATCATTAAGAGGTCTGGAAGAAGAGAAACAACCCGCAAAGGAGATTAAGAAGTGCATCCAGTGAAAGAGAAAGAAAACCAGGAGAAAATGGTGGACTGGAAGTCATGGATGAAAGCTTTTCAAAGACAATGGAAAGATAAAAGGTGCAAAACGCTGCTGCTAAATAAAATGTGAAATGGGATAACTGAATTAAATATTGTGGAGAGGATTGGTGATCTTGATAAGATAATCTGATGGAGAATTGAGGGAGATAACCTGACTGGTGTGAGTTCAAGGGAGTATAGAGAACATTAATTCTTTTGATGAGTTTTGCTATAAAATGGAAAGAAATGGAGTAATTGTTAAAAAGGCAAGTGCAGTCAAGAGGTTATTTTAGGAAGAAATAATAGCATACTCATCTGATACTGAAAAAGATTTGATTGAGGGTGTGAAAATATAAAAATCAGAAGTTAAAACATGTTAGTCTCATACAAATATAGTTATTATCAGCTCTTTATTTAACTTAATAATGAGAGAAACAGAACAATGGTGAAGAAGATTCGGTAAAAGGAAAGCTTGGAAAAAAAAGAATCTGGGGTAAGATTGTAAAGTGTAAAATATGCAGGGTAAGATTGCAAAGTTATACACAGAACATACTGATATCTTACAGTAATTAAACTATAATCTTTGGAGTCATTTTTTCCCCCGTAGGATAGAAATCGTTTTAGCTTTCCAGGTGAAAATAATTTGCAATTTATCAATCTTCTGCAAATTAACATCAAACTTTACAGGTTTGGAGCCATAATCAATAGTAAATAGTACATCAAACAAAATTACACCATTTTTAATAATCTACTTTAAAATGCACTAAAGATCAATAAATGGAGGGACACTAGGGTAAAATGATGGATTGATGTGTAAGAACACAAGTATAGTGAAATATTAATTATAGAATTTTGGTTATAAATGTATTGTTCACTGTAAAATTATTTTAATTTGCAATGTTTGATAATTGTTGAAATAAAACTTTTTTAGGAAAAATGCATTCCCAAGTGCTAGATGATTTTTAAGTTAGATAATTAGAAAATACTCTACTATAACTTTAGGAAAACACAAAGTAATTTTATCTTATTTCCAAGTTTGCATAGTTTTTCTTAACAGGGAAAGAGGATAATGTAGGACAAAGAGGGAAGATTTACTGAAGTAAAGATCAATACTCACACGTGCAAGAGGAGAAGGGATCCTATGCACAAAGACGTTGGCCTTAGCTGCGATCGCCATTCATTCAGAATCATATTTGGAGAAGGCAGAGTATTGGCGCTAATGAAAGTAGTTCAGGATATGAGGTGGGAGGAGTTTATAAAATTTCTCTTCTGAATGCTTCTATTGGAAGCAAGGATTGAGATTTGAGAAAACAAAGAAGAGATCTAAAATAGTCATTTGGGAAGGTGGGAGAGCAGAGGGCCCTGTGTGTCTCCACCTGTGTTCAGCTGTGTTGGTAAAGGTGCGATACAAGCAGCAGGTTGTATATATTTACTAGAGTCATGGTTTTGCCAGGTGAGTATGATAGAGGACAAATGTCTGTATGGTTAAGAGAAAACAGCCTTTGGTCTTTGGTGTTAAGGCTTAGAAAATGATTAATGATAAGATACAAAATAATTTTTTACCTAGAAAGAAGCTAATTCAAGCCAAAATTGAAATGTATGAGTGGAATAATCCATCCTTCCATTTCAATTATTCAATCTACAAGTTGGAAAAGATTTTTTGCATTGTAAAATGAAATACTGGCAATCTTTCTACTGAAGGACACATGTTTTGGGCTTAACTTGTACATTTCACAATGATGCTGATTTTTCTTCTCTAGTAATACTGGTAGAAGTACATTAGTAAGCTTAGTGTAGCAAACAAAATACAGATAATTATGCATCGTTTTAGAGATATAATATTAAACACAGGAACTGAGCTCTTATAATTAAAGTCACATGTAAAAAATTTAAATTTAGCACACAAATAAGACTAGAAAATATCCATAATGGAATATCCTACTGGGTTTTCAGAATATATTTCATGAAACTTTGCATTTTAAGTGACTTTCTTTGTAAAACTCTGATTAGCTTTAATTTAAATATAAGAAATTACCACTTGTACTTCTGCCTTAAAAAATCCGCCTATGTTATAAAGTTAACTCACATTCAAGCTTTATTTTTAAATACATGCATTTAACTTCTCCTTGTTATTTTTTTTTTAAATCACGTCACATAAATTAAATGAAAAACTATTTATGGTTTCCCACCAGTGTACTTAGACAAATAGTAATTGTATTGGTCTGTCTTCTTTTCTGTTTCTCTGAAAAGTTGTGTTCCTCAAATGAATAATTACCTACAGATAATTAAATGTTGTTGATATGGTCTACTCATCCCCCTTGTACACAAAAACAGCAGAGCCTGTCTTCTTGGAAATCTATCTGTGTCATGTCGGATAAGCTTACTGTCCATGACACAACTGGCATCAATCCCTACTCAATTACACAAGAATATAATACTGTATTAAAAGACAAATAAGGCTTGATTTTAATTGGCAACAGCCTGTGAGTCCATGTTCAATTATACATTAAAAAGACCAATTATATATATATATATATTTAACATCTTTATTGGAGTATAATTGCTTTACAATATTGTGTTAGTTTCTGCTTTATAACAAAGTGAATCAGCTATACATATACATATATCCTCAAATCCCCTCCCTCTGGTGTCTCACTGCCACCCTCACTATCCCACCCCTCTAGGTGGTCACAAAGCATGGAACTGATCTCCCTGTGCTATGTGGCTGCTTCCAACTAGTTATCTATTTTACATTTGGTAGTGTATATATGTCAATGCCACTCTCTCACTTCATCCCAGCTTACCCTTCCCATTACCCGTGTCCTCAAGCCCATTTTCTACATCTGCACCTTTATTCCTGTCCTGCCCCTAGATTCTTCAGAACCATTTTTGTTTTTTTTAGATTCCATATATATGTGTTAGCACACGGCATTTGTTTTACTCTTTCTGACTTACTTCACTCTGTGTGACAGACTCTAGGTCCATCTACCTCACTACAAATAACTCAATTTTGTTTCCTTTTATTGGTAATATTCTATTGTATATATGTACCACATCTTCTTTATCCATTCATCTGTAGTGGACACTTAGGTTGCTTCTACGTCCTGGCTATTGTAAATAGTGCTGCAATGAACACTGTGGAACATGACTCTTTTTGAATTATGGTTTTCTCAGGGTATATGCCCAGTAGTGGGATTGCTGGGTCGTATGGTAGTTCTGTTTTTAGTTTTATAAGGAACCTCCATTCTGTTCTCCACAGTGGATGTATCACTTTACATTTCCACCAACAGTGCAAGAGGGTTGCCTTTCCTCCACACCCTCTCCAGCATCTATTGTTTGTACATTTTTTGATGATGGCCATTCTGACCGGTGTGAGGTGATACCTTGCTGTAGTTTTGATTTACATTTCTCTAATAATTCATGAAGTTGAGCATCCTTTCATGTGTTTGTTGACAATCTGTATATCTTCTTTGGAGAAATGTCTATTTAGGTCTTCTGCCCATTTTTGGACTGGGTTGTATTTTTGATATTGAGCTGCATGAGCTGCTTGTAAATTTTGGAGACGAATCCTTTGTCCATTGACTCATTTGCAAAAATTTCCTCCCATTCTCAGGGCTGTCTTTTCATCTTGTTTATGGTTTCCTTTGCTGTGCAGAAGCTTTTAAGTTTCATTAGGTCCCATTTGTTTATTTTTATTTCATTACTCTCAGAGCTGGATCAAAAAAGATCTTGCTGTGATTTATGTCAGAGAGTGTTCTGCCAATGTTTTCCTCTAAGAGTTTTATCATATCCAGTCTTACATTTAGGTCTTTAATCCATTTTGTGTTTATTTTTGTGTACGGTGTTAGGGAGTGTTCTAATTTCATTCTTTTACATGTAGCTGTCCCATTTTCCCAGCACCACATATTAAAGAGACTGTCTTTACTCCATTGTATATTCTTGCCTCCTTTATCAAAGATAAGGTGACCACATGTGTGTGGGTTTATCTCTAGGCTTTCTATCCTGTTCCATACATCTATATTTCTGTTTCTGTGCCAGTGCCATACTGTCTTGATTACTGTAGCTTTGTAGTATACTCTGAAGTCAGGGAGCCTGATTCCTCCTACTCTGTTTTTCTTTCTCAAGATTGCTTTGGCTATTTGGGGTCTTTTGCATTTCCATACAAATTGTGAATTTTTTGGTTCTAGTTCTGTGAAAAATGCCATTGGTAGTTTGAAAGGGATTGTATTGAATCTGTAGATTGCTTTGGGTAGTACAGTCATTTCCACAATGTTGATTCTTCCAATCTAAGAACATGGTATACCTCTCCAACTGTTTGTATCATCTTTAATTTCTTTCATCATTGTCTTGTAGTTTTCTGCATACAGGTCTTTTGTCTCCTTAGGTAGGTTTATTCCTAGGTATTTTATTCTTGTTGTTGCAGTGGTAAATGGGAGTGTTTCCTTAATTTCTCTTTCAGATTTCTCATCATTAGTGTATAGGAAGGCAAGAGATTTCTGTGCATTAATTTTGTATCCTGCTACTTTACCAAATTCTTTGATTAGCTGTAGGATTCCCTTAGTATCATGTCATCTGCAAAGAGTGACAGTTTTACTTCTTTTCTGATTTGGATTCCTTTTATTTCTTTTTTGTCTCTGATTGCTGTGGCTAAAACTTGCAAAACTATGTTGAATAATAGGGGTGAGAGTGGGCAACCTTATCTTGTTCCTGATCTTAGTGGAAGTGGTTTCAGTTTTTCACCATTGAGAACTATGTTGGTGTGGGTTTGTCATATATGGCCTTTATTATGCTGAGGTAAGTTTCCTTTATGCCTACTTTCTGGAGGGTTTTTATCATAAATGGGTGCTGAATTTTGTTGATTTATCCTGTATGGGCCTCTCTGCACTTCCTGGACTTGATTGACTATTTCCTTTCCCATGTTAGGGAAGTTTTCAACTATAATCTCTTCAAATATTTTCTCAATCCCTTTCTTTTTCTCTTCTTCTGGGATCCCTATAATTTGAATGTTGGTGCATTTAATGTTGTCCCAGAGGTCTCGGAGACTGTCCTCAATTCTTTTCATTCTTTTTTCATTATTCTGCTCTGCAGTAGTTATTTCCACTATTTTATCTTCCAGGTCACTTATCTGTTATTCTGCCTCAGTTATTCTGCTATTGATTCCTTCTAGAGAATTTTTAATTTCATTTATTGTGCTGTTCATCACTGTTTGCTGTTTAGTTCTTCTAGTTCCTTGTTAAACGTTTCTTGTATTTTCTCCATGCTATTTCCAAGATTTTGGATCTTACTATCAGAGTACTATCATTACTCTGAATTCTTTTTCAGGTAGACTGTTTCCTCCTCATTTGTTTGGTCTGGTGGGTTTTTACCCTGCTCCTTCAACTGCTGCATATTTCTCTGTCTTCTCATTTTGCTTAACATACTGTGTTTTGGGGTCTCCTTTTCACAGGCTGCAGTTTTGCAGTTCCCGTTGTTTGTCGTGTCTGCCCCCAGTGGGTTAGGTTGGTTCAGTGGGTTGTGTAGCCTTCCTAGTGGAGGGGAATGGTGTCTGCGTTCTTGTGGATGAGGCTGGATCTTGTCTTTCAGGTGGTCAGGACCACATCTGGTGTTGTGTTTTGGGGTGTCTGTGACCTTATTATGATTTTAGGCAGACTCTCTGGTAATGGGTGGGGTTGTGTTCCTGTCTTGCTAGTTGTTTGGCATGGGGTGTCCAGCACTATAGCTTGCTGGTCATTGAATGGAGCTGGGTCTTAGCATTGAGATGGAGATGTCTGGGAGAGCTCTCGCCAGTTGATATTATGTGGGGTTGAGAGGTCTCTGGTGGTCCAGTGTCCTGAACTTGGCTCTCCCACCTCAGAGGCTCAGGCCTGACACCTGGCCAAAGCACCAAGACCCTGTCAGCCACACAGCTTGTCTATGTGACTCTGAGCAAGCGACTAACCTCTCTGTGCCTCAGTGTCTGTTTCCTCATCTATAGACTGGTGTTTGGCAGAGATGCTTTGCAGCTGTACTTCAAGAGACATACAGTGGTCAACCTCCCTGGAACCGGCTCTGACTTGACCACCAAGACCAATTATATTTTTAAATGATGCTCTAATGAAAAATCTTTTGAGTATATAGGCAGCATTGCTCTGTCTTCTGTGCTTTCAGAAGTTTGCAAACCATTTGGGCCATCAGAAACATGAACACTGTTTTTCTTGAAAACAAATCTCTTGAAACATCTGAGAAGTTATGATAACATTGCAGTTATCTACACTAACTGTGACACACTCCAGTGCCAACCAGCTGTTTGCACAACTGGTTAACTGGATGTCGTGATGCCTTGGGCTCTGCTGGGATCTTGTCAGAGATGTAAAGGGCTTCCTTCCCAGAAGTGCTTGAGAGAGACTGGAGAATATCAGGTCACAGAAATGAGGACAAGAAGGCAATACATTCAGGTAAGTTTTCCAATTAGAGACTTGTGAACCTCTTACAGAGTGGTCACCATTCAGTGTTTGTGAGTATGCTTTAACTTCAAAAGGATCAAGAATCTCTTTGAACTCCAAAAGGCCAAGACTGCTGAGTCTGCCTGCCTTGAAGCCCAGAAGGATGCCACTCTAGGGTATTCCAGATTCTCTACAAAACTCGGTCCTAGAGAACCTTTTTGATTCTCCTCATCCAAAGGATACCTACAATATAAAACACTCCAACAATAAGAAGCAAGCTCAGTGAACAATACAATAATAGCCTATCTCAGGGACCCTAATATCAAGATGAAAATAAGGTAAAATAATCATAATACTAGTGAAACAAAACTGCTGGACTGCTGGAAGAGAAAGATAAACACCTATCGACAACAACAACAACGTGTGTATGTGTATTCTATAAATATATGAAGAGTATTTTAAAATATTAAAATGTAACTTATATACTCATACACACAAAGAAAACCCTCCTCAAATTTAATACACAGAAATCTCTTGCATTCCTATACACTAACAACAAAGGATCAGAAAGAGAAACTAAGAAAACAATACTATCTACCATCACATCAAAAAGAATAAAACACTTAGAAATAAACCTACCTAAGGAGGCAAGAGTCTTGTACGCAGAAAACTATAAGATACTGTTGAAAGAAATCAAAGGTGACACAAACAGATGGAGAGATATACCGTGTTCTTGGATTGGAAGAATCAACATTGTGGAAATGACTATACTACCCAAAGCAATCTACAGATCCAGTGCAATCCCTATCAAACTACCAATAGCATTTTTCACAGAATTAGAACAAAAAATTTTACAATTTATATGGAAACACAAAAGACCCCAAATAGCCAAGGCAATCTTGAGACAGAAAAACAGAGTAGGAGGAATCAGGCTCCCTGACTTCAGAGTATACTACAAAGCTACAGTAATCAGCATAGCAAGCACTGGCACAAAAACAGAAACATAGATCAATAGAACAGGACAGAAAGTCCAGAGATAAACTCATGCACCTATGGTCAAGTAATCTATGACAAAGGAGGCAAGAATACACAATGGAGAAAAGACAGTCTCTTCAACAAGTGGTGCTGGGAAAATGGGACAGCTACATGTAAAAGAATGAAATTAGAAAACTCTCTGACACCATACACAGAAATAAACTCAAAATGGATTAAAGACCTAAATGTAAGACTGGATATGATAAAACTCTTAGAGGAAAACATTGGCAGAACACTCTCTGACATAAATCACAGCAAGATCTTTTTTGATCCACCTCTGAGAGTAATGAAAATAAAAACAAAAATAAACAAATGGGACCTAATTAAACTTAAAAGCTTTTGCACAGCAAAGGAAACCATCAAAAAAACGAAAAGACAACCCTCATAATAGGAGAAAATATTTGCAAACAAAGCGACTGACAAGGGATTAATCTCCAAAATATACAAAGAGCACATGCAGTCCAATATATATTAAAAAAAAGAAAAAAACAATATCAAAATAAATAAATAAATAAAAAATGGGCAGAAGGCCTAAATAAACATTTCTCCAAATAAGATATATGGATGGCCAAGAAGCACATGAAAAAGTGCTCAACATCACTAATTATTAGAGAAATGCCAATCAAAACTACAATGAGGTATCACCTTACACAGGTCAGAACAGCCATCATCAAAAAATCTATAGACAATAAATGCTGGAGAAGGTATGGAGAAAAGGGGACCCTCCTACACTGTTGGTGGGAATGTAAATTGGTACAACCGCTATTGATAACAGTATGGAGATTCTTTAAAAATCTAAAATTAGAGCTATCATGTGATCCAGCAATCCCACTCCTGGACATATATCCAGGGAATAGCATAATTCGAAAGGATACATATACCCCAATGTTCACTGCAGCACTATTTACAATAGTCAGGACGTGGAAGCAACCTAAGTATCCATCAACAGATGAATGGATAAAGAAGAAGTGGTACATATATACAATGGAATACTACTCAGCCATGAAAAAGAACAAAATAATGTCATTTGCAGCAACATGGATGGATATAGCGATTGTCATACTGAGTGAAGTAAGTCCGAGAAAGACAAATATATGATATCGCTTATATGTGTAATTTTAAAAAACTGATAAAAATGAACCCATTTACAATACAGAAATTGAGGCACAGATGTAGAAAACAAACTTATGGTTACCAAGGGGGATAGGGGAGGGATAAATTGGAAGATGGGGATTGACATTTACACACTACTGTATGTAAAATAGATAAGTAATAAGAACCTACTGTATAGCACAGGGAACTTTATTCAATACTCTGTAATGACCCATATGGGAATAGAATTTTAAAAAGAGTGGGTATATGTATATGTATAACTGACTCACTTTGCTGTACAGCAGAAACTATCATGACATTTTAAATCAACTATATTCCAATTATAAAAGAACCTCCTCCTTTCTCATCCACCTGTCTTGAATTTTTTTAGATAGCATTATTGAGGTATCAATGATACACAATAAACTGCATATATTTAAAGTGTATGATTTGCTAAGTATACACCAGGGACTCTAACACCATTAGCAATTAAATAACTATGTCCATTATCCCCTCAAGTTATCTCATATCCTTTGATAATCACCACCTCCTACCCTCTCCAAACACTGCTCCCTCCACACTTTATTCCCAGACAACCACTGATCTGTTTGCTAAAGATTACAGAATCTATAGAATCACTATAGATTCATTTGAATTTGCTAGAATTTTATATAAACATAATCGTATGTACTCTTTTTTTTTTTCCTGGCTTCTTTCATTCAGCATAATTATTTTTAGATTCATCCATGTTTGATGTGTATCAATAGTTGGTAGTCATTACTTTTTAATGCTAAATAGTGCTCCACTGTATCTACAATATTTCATTTAACCATTCATTTATTGAGGGATATCTGGGTCATTTGCAATTTTTCAGATAAATTACAAATTATTTGTAATTACAAAAAATCTTCTCTTAAATATTGGTGTACAAGTGTTATAAAAACACATATTTTCATTTGGTAAATGCCAAAGAGTAGGACTGCTGAGTCCAGTCAGATGGTAAATGTACACCTAACTTTTAAAGAAACCTACCGAACTGTTTTCCTGTGTCGTTTCACCATTTTACATTCGACTACAACATATGGGGTTACCAGCTACTTCACTTCCTTGCCAACATCGGGTATGGTCAGTTTTTAAAACTTTAGACGTTCTAATAGGTGTTTCATGTTATTTCACTGTCATTTTAATTTTTATGTCCCTAATGACTAATAATCTGAACATCACTGAAAGTGTTTATTTTCTATTCAAATATCTTCAACGATTAAGTGTCTGTTCAATATTTGTACATATTTTAAAAATTTGTTTCATTTGTTATTGTTGTTTTGAGAGTATTTTATATATTCTGATACAAGTCCATGTTTGTGGCTTATCTTTTAATTCTCTTTTTTAAAGACTAGAGGTTAATTTTGATTATGTCCAAATATCAAAAAAAAATTATAGACCAGGCTTTTCTTGCTGTATCAAATAAATACTTGCCTAAACAGAGGTCATAAATAGTTTTTCTTATATTTTCTTCTAGAAGTTTTATAGTTTTAGCTCTTATGTTTAAGTTTATGATTCATTTTGAGTGAATGTATGCATATGGTACAAGGTTTGGATCAAAATGCTTTTTTTTTTTTTTTTTTTTTTTGTAGGAGGATAGATATACAACTGTCTGAGCAGGGTTTGTTAAAAAGACAATCCTTTCTCCCCTGAATTGCCTTTGCACTTTTGTCAAAAATCTATTGGCCACATAAGTAAGGGTCTATTTCCGTACTTTCTTCCTGTTCCATTAAATTGTTCCTTTATTTTCTTGCTAAGACAGCCTTCTTCAAGGAAGTTTTAAAATAAACCTTGAAGTTTTAATCCTCCAACATTGTTCTTCTTTTTCAAAGCTGTTTTCTCTAAGTCCTTTGTATTTTTGTATAAATTTTAGAAATGGCTTGTTGATTTTATATAAACTCTACTTGAATGTTGATTGGAGTTGGAATGAATTGATATATAATTTTGGGAATAACTGAATTCTTAAACAATATAGAATCTTCTCCTCCATTAATACAATATATCACTCCATTTATTTAATTCCTCTCAGCAATGTTTTGTAAATTTTGGTCCATAAGTCTTACATACTTTTGGTCATATTTATCCCTAAATATTTTATATTTTTATGTTATCAAAAAATAAATTCACCACATGACCCAACAATTCCACTCTTAGGTATCTATCCAAGAAAGTTAAAAATATATGCTTACACAAAGGCTTGTATGCGACTGTTCATAGTGTTATTTACAATAGCCAAAAAGTGGAAACAACCCTAGCAACCACAAACCAATAAATATAACACACTATGGTATATCCATACAATACTATTTGCTAATAAAAGGAATAAATTTCTTATACTTATTACTACATGGATAAACCACAAAAGCATTTTGCTAAGTAAATTGAGCTGGTCACAAATTACCACATATTGTATTATTCCATTTATATGAGATGGTCAGAACAGACAAATCTATAGAGAAAAATTAGATTAGTGGTTGCCTGGGGCTGGAAGCAAGTTAAGGATCGGAGACTGATTGATTAAGAGATCTTTTTGGTGTGATGGAAATATTTTAAATTTGAATTGTGGTGGTATTGTACAACTCTATAAATTTACTAAAAAACATTGAACTGTATATCTAAAATGAGTGAATTCCATGGTTTATAAATTATACCTCATTAAAGCTATTCAAAGGAGTGTATATAAAACAAACACAGAAATCAGAATGTGTACCAAATACTAGATGATATTAGGGAGATATTATTAATTTTCTTAAGGGCAATAATTATATTATGGTTTTGCATAAAAAAGTGATTATTAAGATATACATGAGATATAGTATTATGATGCCTGGGAGTTACTTCAGGTGGTTCCCTCTTTCTATATATAATATATATTGCATATATATAGCATAGATATATATAAAGTAAATATGATAAAATATTAATAGTTGTTGAATAAAGGTAGAAGTTATGCATGTGTTCATTGTACTAATGTTCATGTCTAGTTGAAAAATTTTATATAGAAATTTAGAAAAAGTGTTGGATCATATCATTAGATGTTGGAAAGGGCTAAGATCAAATTCAGCAGCCATTCTTTGCGAAGATTCTAACTAAAGTGGGAATAGAGGTAAATGGCTTTAATATTTAAAGAAAAAAAAGACCAATTACTCCAAACCTTCAGCAAATGTTATTCTATTACTCCAAACCTTCAGCAAATATTATTCTAAGTGTTAAGATGCTAATCTTCTCTTATTTTAAATCAGATACTAAAAACGATGCCTGTTAATACAATTTTTACTTGATATTGTATTGAAAATTTTCATAAATGCAACAGACAAGAAAGTTAATAACTGGAAAATATATTAAGTTCTTTATTTTGAGCTGATAACCCAATGGAATCTAGTGAAAATTACTAGATTTAATAAGAATTTTTTGTAAGATGGCTGGATGAAAGTCAAATATAAGAGCATCAAGAGCTTTTCTATACCCCTATAAGTGTAATAAACGAAAGAGAGCAATCTCACTTACAGTAACAAGATAATATTTTTAATTCATAAGAATACAAGGAATATGTTACAGAAAATTGTGCCTAAATATATCATAAAATGTCAATTCTTCCACATTTAATATAAAAATTAATTGCAATTATAACACCAAAGAAAGGCCACTTTTGTAAATAACTGGATAAAATAATCTTAAAGTTCAAATGGAAGAAGAGTGAGGGGAAAAATACCTTGCCAGCAATAATATATGCTATAAAGCCTCTGTGATCAAATCAATATGGTATTAGTATAGAAAAATACATACAGGATCAGAACTGAGTAGTTAAACCAGAAGTATCCTCCTGTGTATGGGATCTACATGTGCTATGGCAAAGGCAGTCATTCAGTGGGAAATCAAATAGTGCTGGCAAAGCTACCTATCCTTCTGGGAAAAAAATGCCCAGACTCTCACATTTACAAAATTAAATATTATGGATGAATTAAAAATAAATTCAAATAATATGCAATAGTAAACTCTTGCAAAATAATCAAGAAGAGTACATGTACAATCAGGGGTCATCTCATGGTACACAGAATAGGAGAGATTTCTCAGAGACTGGAATTCCAAAAGCTACAAAAAAAGATAGAGCCAAATGTAAAAATATAAAGATTAAAAATATTAATTGACCAAAATAATAGTTAAAAAACAAAGTTCATAAATAGAAAAAAATGTAAATTTGATAACAAGGGTTATTATCGATAATACACAAAGACATCTTACACATTGACAAGATGACCACAAAGGATCTATTTGAAATATGGAGAAAGACTATCCCTAGACATTTCAGAGATGAAGAATATATTGAACTAACACTATAAATGCTATGATTTACTAGTAGTCAGATTAAAGAAAATTAAAGTGGCACTGAGTTATTTTTTACAAACTCTTGTCCTGCAAAAATTTAGAAAGAACTATAATACCGCATAGTAGGAATGTGGAAAAAAGGGTACTCAAGCATTGATGGTGAAAACATGAGCTACCTTTTAGAATATAATCTGAAAACATCAAGATTATATCCATACATAAACACACACACACCTTCCTCATGAAAAATAATGTACTAAATAAAATATAAGGACATTGCCTTAGCTAAATTTCCTCCACTTTGGAAGTTAGTGCTTCTTTCATACCAGGTGTGATAGAAACCCTCCTTTAACCCCAGAGGGAGGATTAGAGAACCAATGATGAAGATATGAAGTAATGGTGGCCATCAGACTTTCTCTGTAGCGAAAAGCCAGTTGTGGAGATGGGCATATAGATGAGTCTAAGTCAGTCTGGAGAGTCCCATAAATTAGGACTGAGACAGTCATGAACAAGAATGGGTGAGGCACCATTGTTCATAATGGAAAAAAACTGGAGACAAAGCCAATGCTCAGAAAGAAGGATTGTTGAATAAATTGTGGGATATCCATTACGTGAAAATTTGTACAATCTAAAAAAAGAATTAAAAATATTCCAGATGACCCAAATGGTTTGCAAGAGGTACTACTGAATGAGAAAACAACGTTTTAAATATTTATGTATAATTTGATCTCCTCTTTTTTAAAAGTTTATTTATTTTTGGCTGCATTGGGTCTTCGTTGGTGCACCACAGGCTTTCTCTAGTTGCACCAAGTGGGGGTCACTCCTCGTTGTGGTGTGCAGGCTTCTCATTGTGGTGGCTTCTTTTGTTGCAGAGCACAGTCTCTAGGAGCTTGGGCTTCAGTAGTTATGGCACGTGGGTTCAGTAGTTGTGGCTCATGGGCTCCAGAGCACAGGCTCAGTAGTTGTGGCACACGGGGTTAGTTGCTCCACGGCATATGGGATCTTCCAGGACTGGGGCCCGAACCTGTGTCCCCTGCATTCGCATGCAGATTCTTAACCACCGTGCCACCAGGGAAGTCCTAATTTGATCTCCTCTTGAAAAACAATTAAAAAACCTTTGATGGGTATAGTATATGTATGCTGTATAGAAGTGAGTACCTGAGTATACATACATGGCTGTGTGTACATATAGAGGTAGATAGGATTCTTTATATATGAAGAAAAACATATATCCTTGTAGGAACTATGGAGCGGGAGTCAAAGAAAATACTAATCTAAGAATACAAACATTGGGGCTTCCCCGGTGGTGCAGTGGTTAAGAATCCGCCTGCCAATGTAGGGGACATGGGTTCGAGCCCTGGTCTGGGAAGATCCCACATGCCGTGGAGCAACTAAGCCAGTGAGTCACAGTTACTGAAGCCCATCCACCCTAGAGCCCATGCTCTGCAACAAGAGAAGCCACCACAATGAGAAGCCTGCGCACCACAACAAAGAGTAGCCCCCGCTCGCCGCAACTAGAGAAAGCCCACACACAGCAACGAAGACCCAATGCAGCCAAAAATAAACAAAATAAAATTAATTAATTTTTTTTTAAAAAAGAATACAAACATATAATCACTTTTTACATTCATATATACTTTGTTCGTATATCTCTCTCTGAGTTAAAGTATAAGGCTAAACATTAAAAGGAAAACACAAAACCAGTACTGACACGCAATTTAATAAATCCCAGTGATATCACGTCACATCTTTATTATTCCAGTTGCCACCTCATATAGCTTAATTGCACTGTAGTCAGGTTAAGCTTCCTCCAAAGCTATTTTTGCATTATCTTCCTCTCTTAGGCAAATGGCACCATAGGGTTTATACCCCCTGTAAATCAAACGCATTCACATTACGATGCAAGATTTTGTTTATCACCCCTGTCAGGCCCATCTTACTTGTCAGCATGTTTTATGAACGAATTTCCGTCCTCAACTCTCCAAAATTATCATCACTCCTACCAAATCAATATGTTTGCTGGGCCAAAATCGTATATTAGGCTTACTGCAGTTTCTTTGATCATTGAAGTTCTTTCAAATAAAGTATTCCCCAGCCTCCTCTTTACCAGCTCATGTCACTCACTTCCCTTAAAATACCACTTCATTGCAAATTAAAAGACTTAAACCCATCCTTTTCCATTGATCCATTTCTGGGAATAGTCAATCAGGGTCAAAAAGATTTAGTGACAAGGATGTTCATTGAAACTTTATAATAGCAACACCACCAGAAACCGTTGTATGATTAGCAGGAGAGAGTTAGTTAAATAAATTATAGCACATCAATACAACAACCAAAAGACAGATATTAAAAATCACGTTGAAAACTATATGATCTCACAGAAAAAAAATATTTAGTATTTATCCTTAAATTTTAAAAAAGGTTTCAAAACATAGCAATTGTTTAATTGATGGAGTTTTATATTATGCAATACTACAGATATATAATTTGTAAGAAAACATAGTAATTAGTTTCACAGGGTGGTTTCTTATAATATTATTCATGAATGGATGATGGTATCATTGCCAAGATCAATTTGAGAAAAGCAATTTAAAGACAATTTAAAGCAAAAGGAGCGAAATAGTAGAGTGCATGCTGTTGAGCTGGATGCTTACTTGCAGAACAGAACTTAAAGTATTTGAAATGGAGAGACCATATTTTCCAGTAAAGTCTTCCTAAACACTGGTTCTCTCAGCCACAGTTATGTATAATTATGCATACTTATTTAGAGGCAGTGAGTTAAAAATTATATTTTCTGGCTAGTATCTAGAGTACAAATATTTTATGTTATCAATTAAATGCAATCAACAAAATCTATATAAAATTTTAATTATCAAGTAAAAAATTTAAAACCTGTTATGACAGACGCTGACCCAACTGCCCTTTACATTTTTTTTCCCTGTTCCATCTAAGTAAAAAGTTTGGAAAATTAAATACTAATTTTCACAACCCCCTTTACAGGTAGCCTTGCCCCTGCAACATAGTTATATACAGTGAGATGTAAGCAGAATTTTCTTGGTGGTTTTCTGAGAATTCCTTACTCAGTAATAGTAAGTGACAGCTACAGCCAGCACGATTCCTTCCTATTTTTTCCTTGACTTTATCACAGACATGAGGCCTGAAGCTTTTCAAGCCACCAGGAGGGAAGGACCAAGGGGATAACAGAGATTTGCTCAAGTAATTTCAACTATTACAAAGTTTATATAAGTGCCTCAAAGAAAAAAAGCAGAGGGTCTCCAGCTGGTACTGAAACATTTGATCTTATAAATAATAAATATATTTACCTAATTAAACAAAATATATGAATATATTTTCATGATAAACCTTCAAATTATCAAAAAGTATATTAACTAAAAAACACATAGCATCCACCTTTCCTCATTCCCAGTTGCAATTCTCTTTTTTTAAGACTATTTTTTTAGGGCAGTTTTAGATTTATAACAAAATTGAAGGAAGGTTCAGAGATGTATTTCTCTTTTCAAAGGGAATTCCTGTAAATAGCTTGCTCTTTGTTTTGCAAGACCTCTGTTTAAGTATTTACAAACATATATATGTAGCATTAAAGTATATGCTTTTGTTTTATATGATTTAGCCAGAAATGGTGCTGTGTGTATTGTTTTGAAATATTCTTTCCTCACTTACTAATGTGACAAGGAAATCTTTCCAGATGTGTCCATATAGGTTTCACCTCATTCCTTTTATCTACTGTATTGTAAGCCAAAGTATGAAGGCACTTTTGTATAGTTAAATATTCCTTACTGCAGGGAATTTAGGTTATATTCAATTTTTTGCTATTATAAGTGCTGCTATAATATACATTCATGTTTGTGAATTTTTTGTGCATATGTGTAAGCAATTATTTGGGCTAAATACCTAGTTCTACAATAGTGGCTGGAAGAATAGGTAAGCTAATTTGTAAATTTTGATAGTTACTGTCAAATTAACTTCATAAGAATGTTTTGTAAATATATATTATCATTGGTAAATGAGACATTGTGTTTCCCTACAATCTTACCCAAAATTGATATCATTAATCACTTTTAGTTATTCTTGCAAATGTGATAGGCAAAAATAAATCCATTTTAACTTGCATTCCCTAATTATTCAGTTATCTTGTCATACGTTTATTTAGAAACATATTACATATTTTCTTTTGTGCCTAGCTTATTCATATATTTTGTCTTTTTTTTTATAAGCTGTCTTTTTGTTATTGATTTTAGTATTTCTTTTTACATCCCTGATGTTAATTTTTAGCCATTTTTTTACAGAGGAAAGAAATATTTTACCCAAGAATGCCAACAGATAATTTATCTTTGTTTAAATATTTCATTTCTACAGAGCATTTAATTTTTATATAGTTAAACTTATCAGCTTTTCTTTAAGATTCAGGTGCATTCTCAGGCTTAGGCAGGCTTGCTCCTATCAGAAAGTTATAACGATTATTCAAAACTTCTTTCAAAACCTTTTATGTTTGGCCCTAAATTTAACTATTTAGCCTACCTGGGAAGTATCTTTGTGTATGCTATGATTTAGTGTTCTAACTTTGTTTTCTAAATAGAAAGTCAGAACATTTTTATTAATTAGTTTGTTTCATGAAATATCACCATTTTCCCCTTATTTAATTGCTCATACTTTCATGATATTTTGTTATTATGACATATTTCAGACATCTAGAAAATCACAATGAATAAACATAGCAACCAATGAGTGGCCACTATTCAGCTGTATTTAATCATAACCTTTTTTTTGCTTGAGATTAGAGGAGAAAAATCAGTACAGATAATACCCCCTTCCATTCCTAATGTTACTCCTCTCTCTCTCTCTTTAGAGAACATTAATTTCCTGAAGTTATTGTGCATAATTCCCATTCATGTGCTTATAATTTTATACATGTATGTAGCCATAAACGATAGAATTCCCATGCTTTATGCTTGACATTAAGTGATAGTGTATTCTAGCATGACTTCACAATTTCCTTCCCCATCATTTTATTTTTTGAGATTTTTTTTCCCCAGATGATTATTATATTTTACAATCAAAAGGTTTTTGTATTTAATCATATCACAAACTGGTTTTTCTGATGTTATTTCTCTTACTTTGTATCTGTTTATGAATTTTTAAATCTAACTTGCTAACCTATATTCTCTTGAAATGTTTTAGAATATGTTTGTGGGTAGTTAGAATTCTCAGTTCCTATATTACTGAAGCTATTCCTTCTCTCTTGAATGCTGCTATTGACGATATAGAATTTTGTATTATTATTTCATTGTCATATAACAGTTAGCGGTCCTCTTGTTTCTGTTGGGATGCTAGCTCTTATTTTGTAGTTAATTATTTTAAATTATCTTTAAAAGTCATAAGATTTCCTCATCAGCCTTGGTTTAATCTTTTCTGTACAACATGTATGATGTACTTCTTTTTTCATGTATCTCACTTGAGAATTGGCAGTCACTTTCTCTGTGAATAATTATAACTTTATTAGCTCTTGATATTTTCTTCTATTGCCTCTGATTATTTCCTTCCCCTTTTCATTGATTTTTCTTTTTCGAAGTTATATTAGGTGAATATGGCTTTATATTTCTTTTTCATCTAAGCATTTTAAATTCTCTTTCACATTTTTAAATCTTTGTCCTTTGCTGTATTTTCAGTAAGTTTCTTCCAGTTTTCAATTCAAAAAAAAAATCTGTCTACTCTACCCAAGTGCCCATCTAAATATTTTCTCCTTGATATTTTTCCATTTTCAAGGTATTTATTTGACTCCTTTTAAAACAGACACCCCTCAAATACCCAAAAATGTAAGATCTACTCCCACTCTCTGAAAATATAAAATACATTTAAAAAAATCCTTGCATTTGCTCCATCAACATTGTGGGTTTGTATATTATTTTTTCCATTTTTCAATTTTGTTGCTTGTCTTTGATATTGATTTTCAAATGCTTGTAATTGTTTAGTTATGTATTATATTTTCATTTGGGATTCGATATTCACCTGTTTTGATGTACTATTTCTATTTACTATGAATTGCTTTCAGTGAATATGAATGAGCCACAGGACTGCTGTCAAACAGAATGTGCTGGTAGTCTGAAGGCCCCCAAGTCCTTAACCACTAATAATATTGATACCAGTTGGTCTTCTGGATGCAGAGAATTTTTCCCAATTCTCTCATTCCAGGGCAAATATCTCTGCTGTTCACTGCTTGACATAAAGAGGGAACAAAGTTTCAAACCAGTCAGCTAGCTTGACTGGGCTATTTTCTCAAATATGTTGACATATTTGAGACTGGGACTTCTAATCTGCTTCTTAAATCCACTGTCTCTGAGTAACTAAATGACTGTGACAACAGAGTCATATCTTCGAGTTCCAGGAATTCTGGAATCATGGAAAAAGCATCCATTTAAAAAATTAAACACTAATATAAATCCTCTTCATACGACTTGGGACTTGGAGTAAACACGTGGCCATAGGGCAGTGAATGAACCCTTCTGAGGGCAAATTTCCATATTGTAGTAAGGATGATAATAGCTTTATCACAGGTTTATAGTGAGGATTAGACATACTATATGTAAAATACTTATAAGAATATTTGGCACATAGTATCTGCTTTAGAAGTGATAGTTTACTCCATAATATTTAAATACATTAACTATGGTAATTGGTGAACACTTATCTAACAAGGCATTGACAATTCAGAATATCTATTTAGCTGTTATTTAGTAAAGATAAAATGTTTGAGAAAATGAGGGCACCCGATAGCTAGATTTTACTGGATTAAAAGACTAGAAAATATTAATTGTATACAGTGTTACAGTGGTAGTTCCAGAGAGTAAAAGCTTAATAATTTGGAGGAGGCAATCAAAAAAATAATTCCTGCTTTTCAAAATTGGCCTTATATACTGCCTCATCTAGATGCAAATATAGATGATTAACATTATTGCTGCTTCAACCTCAGATTTTATGGAGATAAGCAAGTACTTGTGATCAAGCATTCTTATTGAAATCTAAAGGAATTCACAGTTCAGGTAGCAACTTTGGATACCAAGTTTAAAGGATAGAAGGAGAGAAGTTGTTGCAGAAGCAGTTTTATATACAGATACCTACAAAATTAGGCAGCTTATTTGGAATCCAAGTATATTTTTCTTACTATCATTTGGAGCCTTCTATGATTTACAGGTGAGGGGGGAGCAGAATATGTGACCCCAAAATATTCCACTTTGGCATGTGGATTATTTTAGCTGAAGGTAACTAAGGCCTAAGAGAGGCAGAAAGATTTTTCTTTTCTAACCTCTCCCTAAACTGCCTAAAATAATTTAGATAGAGGGTGTGTACCAAGGAAGAGGGCTAATACCAGAGACAACATTTTACAACACAAATTTATCTGCATGACATGGCAAACATCTGTTTACCAAACAGCTGCTCTTCCCATCTGCCTATAAATCGTCTTCCTCCCCTTTAAGTCCCAGACCCATACCTCCTTTTCCTTAGCTCAGGATGGCAGATAAGCCTCAAATACCTGACTATATGAGAGTCTCATACCTTTGGGTACTCGTATGTATAAAATTAATTGTTTTCTCCTGTTAATCTGCCTTATGCCAGTTTAATTATTAGACCAGTTAAAAAACCTAAAAGGGAACAAGGGAAAACTTTTTTCTCCCCTCCACAGATAAGGGTCAGTTTCTGAGGCTGCAAATTAGATCAAATGCTATGGTAGAGGTGATTTACCTTTTCCATGGTCAATCTGATTCATTTTTCTACAGAAAACAAAACAAATAGATCAATTAGCAGATGGTTGCTTCCTTGGTCATCTTACTGTCTCAACTAGACTAATACTTTAGTTTCTAACATCGTATATAATAATTTGGAAAAATCAACTAGATTTTCAATTTACCAGGTTTTGTTTCATATGGATTTAATCATAATTTCTTATTACACTAAGCAATTAAAAAGTGAACAGGAGAAACTGTAATTTTGTTTAATGCTGATAAAATGCATAAATCACATATTTTAGAGGGCATCTCATTACTCCTTCAACAATGAGTTGCAAAAAATATTTTTTACATTCTAAAGAAAGAAGGGAAGTAGAACTAGGGGCTGCTTACACACACTAGCTCTGAAGTCAAATTATGTGAAGATGGACTCTGATTTACTCATTTAAAAGTTGCATGACTTTAGGCAACTTCTCTAACCTCTCTAGGCCAGTTTTCTATCCTGTCTGTGACACAGAGATAACAACAATACTTACTTCATAGGGTTGGTGTTATAGTTAAAGGAGATAAGGTACACAAAGCACATTAATACAGTGAAAATAATAAGCACTGAGTAAATATTAGCTATGATGATCTTACTTGCATCAATTAAAGCCTTTCCATTACACATTTTAAAATAAGAATAATGGACAAGTTTGACACATTTTAAACAGATTTTGCTTCAACAAATACTTAAACCTGGCAAGGAAATCTCACCCAAAGGCATACTGATTCTGTGTATATTTTTGTTCACCTCTAAACCAATGTAATGTAGAGGAGTAAAGAAGAAAACAAACCCTCTAATTTGGTTCTTAGTCTAATCAAGACTGTGAAAATTAGGTCAGTTTTAGAAAAAGAATGGATTTGTAAAACAAATAAACAATTGATTAACAAGTCAATAGAGACACCAACTCCTTCAGTGTGTGATTTTTTTAAATTGCAAGTTAAGTTAGAGATGATCAGAGAAAAGTAGAATTTAGGATCAGGAAATCTTTATTATTCTTAATTATAATATAGAAACTGATGTGCTGGCTAACCTCATATTATAAAAAGGCAAACTACTCTTTAAGTTAAATTTATGCTGATTGGGTCCTTTGATTGTGACTGTGTTCTGTTGTTTTCTTCCTTCTAAATAGAACTGAACACTCAACCCTTAATAATGGATAAAGTCTTTGAATACGTTCAACGACTGCGTAAAACGCCAGTCATATCAAAATAAATAATTTCTTTTACACACCTTTATTTAAGTTTTAAAGGAAGTGCTGGATGAGAGTGGTTGAAACAGAGTATAAAATTGTGATGGGCTGGTTTCCATAGTATCTTTAAATTTTAAGCTCTTATTCAGTCTCCTTATTTTTTCTTTGTCAGGAAGATTTGTTATTTATATATGATAATGAACTTCATCTTTATTTTAACATTTGAGTCTAAAGATAAAAGGACCTGAAGTCTGTCAGGATGATGTAGACAGGTTTTTATCCCAAAACAGTAGGCAGAGACATTTCCTTTTTCATTCATTCAAGTGTTCACTCCACCAACTGTTTGTGCCATAGAGACCATAAGAATGATTGAGTTTGGGGTTGTGGGGAATGGGAAGAGAAAAGAGTTATTTGTATAACAGAAAATTACAATTCTCAATTTCCTTGAGCTTTACTTACTATTTAGAAAAACTAGATCAGCCATTAAGTCATTTAAAAAATACTTATAGGTTTACTGTTGTTAATTTCTTTGACATTCATGTCTTTCATTTTGGTAGTTAGCTTATCAGACTTAGGCTTTAAGTGCATCAAATAAAACAAGCTTTATTTTTGCCTATGATAAAAATTTGTAAGAGACCAAAACTTCTAATGTAAAAAACTTGAAAATATGAATACCTTTTTTAATCTTTTTATTGAAATAAAGTTGATTTACAGTGTTGTGTTAGTTTCTAGTGTACAGCAAAGTGATTCAGTTATATACATATATATGTATACGTACATATGTTACATGTATATGTGTGTGTATATATATATATACATACATATATATATTTTTTATATTCTTTTCCATTATGGTTTATTACAGGATATTGAATAGAGTTCCCTGTGCTATACAGTAGGACCTTGTTGTTTATCTATTTTATATACAGTAGTTTGTATCTGCTAATCCAAAACTCCTAATTTATTGCTTCCCACCCCCTTTCCCCTTTGGTAACCATAAGTTTGTTTTCTATGTCTGTGAGTCTGTATCTGTTTCATAAATAAGTTCATTTATATCATATTTTAGATTCCACATATAAGTGATACCATATGTTATTTGCCTTTCTCTGTCTGACTTATTTAACTTAGTATGATAATCTCTAGGTACATCCATGTTGCTGCAAACAGCATTATTTCATTCTTTTTTCTGGCTGAGGAGTATTCCACTGTATGCATATATTATACCACATCTTCTTTATCCATTCATCTGTTGATGGGCATTTAGGTTGCTTCCATGTCTTGGCTATTGTAAATGGTGCTGCAATGAACATTGGGGTACATTCATTTTTTTCAAATTAGAGTTTTCTCGAGATATGTGCCCAGAAGTGGGATTGCTGGATCATATGGTAACTCTATTTTTAGTTTTTTGAGGAACCTCCATAATGTTCTCCACAGTGACTGTACCAATTTACGTTACCACCAACAATGTAGGAGGGTTCCCTTTGCCCTGCACCCTCTCCAGCATTTGTCTAATGATGGCCATTCTGACTGGTGTGAGGTGATACCTCATTGTAGTTTTGACTTGCATTTCTCTAATAATTTGTGATGTTGAGATTGTCAGAATAGACAAAAAACAAGATCCAACTATATGCTGTCTATAGTAGATACACATTAGATTTGACTATATAAAAATATTGAAAGTAAAAGAATAGAAAAGGATATAAGAAAAAAATGCAACCTTAAGAAAACTGGAGCAGCTATCCTAATATCAGAAAAACTAGACTTAGAAAAAGTGTTACCACATATAAAGTGGGACATTTTATAATGATAACATGGTCAATCCACCAGGAAGTTATGACAATTATAAACACAAATGCACCTAACAAGAGAGTGCCAAAATGCATGTAGCTAATATGATGGAACTGATGAGAAAAAATAGGCAATTCAACAATAATAGTTGGAGATTTCAATACCCACTTTTAATAATGAATAGGACAACTAGGCAGAAAATCAACAAGGTACTAGAAAATCTGAGCACCACTAAACCATAAGATAGATCTAGCATACATCTATAGAACTCTCCTCCCAGAAAAATACACACTTTTTAAAATCACAGATGTAATATTTTCCATGATAGATCATATTCTAGGCTATAAAGCTTTAATAAATTTAAAAGGATTGAAATTATACAAAGTATATTCCCCAACCACACAGAATGTAATTAGAAATTAATAACAAAAATAACTTTGGGAAATTCACAAATATATAGAAGTTAAACCACACGATAGTAGACAACCAATGTGTCAAGGAAAAATATACAAGACAAAATAGAAAATACTTTGAGGTAAATGAAGATTGACATACAACACACCAGAACTTATGGAATGCAGCTGAAGCAGTGCTTAAATGGAAATTTATAGCTATGAATGCTTACATTAAATAAAATAGAAGACAGATCTCAAATCAACACTCTAACTCTCCACCTTAAGACACTGGCATAATTTCATTTATGCTAAACTCTAGAAAATATATATCTATTCTTTAGTGATAAAAACATCTCACAGTTACTTGGAGTCAGGGATGGGTAGTTAGGATGGATTGATTTAGAAAAGGAACAAGAACAATTTTGTAGATGATGGAAATGTTTAGTATCTTGATTATGGCTGTGATCATACAGAGTGTATATTTTCTTAAAATGCCATTTAATGTAAATTATCACAGTAAAATTGATTTAAAATTAAAAATAATTAAAAAGCAATGTGCATAGTATTCTACCATTTGTATGTAGATAGATGATGATGAAAATAGGTATACAGATGATTAGATAGGTAGATAGATAGATGGTTGCGTGACTGGATA
The DNA here is from genome assembly GCF_005190385.1 of Monodon monoceros. Taxonomy (NCBI): domain Eukaryota; kingdom Metazoa; phylum Chordata; class Mammalia; order Artiodactyla; family Monodontidae; genus Monodon; species Monodon monoceros. Next base: position 140,533,257 of record NW_021703768.1, on the reverse strand, counting down.
GGTATTGCAAATGTTGGTTGGTGCATAGAGTAATTTCAGCTTTCACAAGAAACTGGTAACAGTGGTTTCCTCTGGGGAAGGCAGCTAACTCACTTGGGAATGTGTAGTAAGGTTTACTTTTCACTGTAAATGCTATGAAGTTCTTAAATCTGTACCATGTGCATGCACTACCAGGTAAATAAAAATGATTAAAAATAATGAAATAAAAGTAATATAAAGATATTTTCCCAAAAAAAGCATACTTTTCCAGCATACAAATACTAAAAGAAATGATAAAAGGAGTTATTCAATTAGAATGAAAATGTTCCATATAAGACATATATTTCCTATATAAAATAAGAAAAAATGAAGAGACATAGAAATGTCAATAGGTGGGTAAATCTAAATGAATAATTACCATGCAAACAGTAACAAGATGCCTTTTAAAATACGCATAGAAAAATAAAGCATGATAGCAAAAACAGATGAGGTAGAGTCAACATCTTCTAATATCTTAGCATTACATGGGAAATGCTAACAGTACCAGTGTATTTTAATAAGTTTCTTTAAATAAATCAAGAGCTAGAGTTACTAGAAAAGAACAGAGGAAGGAAGGAAGGAAGGAGAAAGGAAGGAAGGAAGGAAGGAAGGGAGGAAAGAAGGAAGGAAGGAGGGAGGGAGAGAGGACGGAAGAACAACGGAATCTAGAAATAGCCTGTGACTCAGTAATTCCACTCTAGGAGAATACACAATTCATACAGACTACTGTAAACTATGAGAATGAAAGAACAGCTACTTCGTGCAACAACAGGTGATTCTTACAAACAATAATGAATGAAAAAGCCAAAAGAGCAAAGTTTATAAATAGATAGAAATAATCTATAAACAGCAACATCAGGTGTCAGGGTAATGACTCCCTTTGGGTTAGATAGGCTAGGGACTGACACAGGCCTCTCATGTACTGGTAATGGTCTAGCTCTTAATCTGGTTGGTAATTGCATGGTGCGTTCACATTATAGCACTTCACTGAATTTATGATGAGTAAACTCTTCTGTATGTGCTATATGTCAGTAAAATTCACTGATAAAAATAAATTGAACCAAGTATATCCATTGATATATATTTACATTAAGCTATTAAATCTTTATCATCAGTCACTATAATGAAAAACCTCATCAATGATTTAATAGTGTTTTTTTTTGTTTTGCTTTGTTTTGTTTTGCGGTATGCGGGCGTCTCACTGTTGTGGCCTCTCCCGTTGCGGAGCATAGGCCTCGGATGCACAGGCTCAGCGGCCATGGCTCACGGGCCCAGCCGCTCCGCGGCATGCGGGATCCTCCTGGACCGGGGCACGAACCCATGTTCCCTGCATCAGCAGGCGGACTCTCAACCACTGCACCACCAGGGAAGCCCCTAATAGTGTTTTGATGTATATGAAAATGGTTACTAATGAACAAATGATGAAATCAACTCTCACGGTTTTATTGCTATCAATATATCTATATTAAGCTATTTAAATGATGCAGGCTTCTGTAAAAATATCAAATGTATCTATGCATATGCCTCAGCAGATATTTTAAATATTACAGGGTACTTAATTAGACAATCAATTTTCCTTAAAATTGAAATATTTAACAAAATGTATTTTAAACAGTATTTTTAAATTAATCACATTGCTTCACAGTCAGATCCCTAAAGAGAAGTCATAAAGAAAAAAAAAAATTAATCCAATACATGTGACTAAAAAAAGTTTCAAAGTTGCAGAGACACACATAACCCAAATATCTACTTGAGGGAATATTCCCAGCTCTTTAATTATCATTTCTACTGTAATAGAGCTCACAAAGAAAATACAACAAATTATACTTATTAACCACCCCCCCAAATAATCCCTTTGAAAAGGTAATATTCAAAAGAGTAGTCATTTATCTCTTTTCCTTTCTCATTTCCTTCCTTCCCTCCTTTTTTTTCCTCCTTTCTTACTTTCATCCATTTTTCTTCCTTTCATTCTTTTATCTTTTGGTTAAAAATGTCTCCAGATGAGGGGCAAGATCACATTTAGCATATACAATGACTTTCTGTAAATTAGCAAAAGGTACCCTTGACTCTGAGTGGACACAGTCCAGGTCATCTTAGCAAGCAGGAAACAGATTGGGTTTCAGATGTATTTGCCCCTTCATCTGGGTGACCCAGTACAGGACATAACCCACCAGCTATATTCATGACCCTGATGAGAGAAGCAGAAAGCAAAACATTAAAAGAGACCCTTTCCTCCCAAAATGAGACAAGTAATTAAGTCACTGGTAATTCTAGGAATGTGAGAATGGAAGACTTTGACTAAATAATAGCATTAGTTAGAAGAAGAATACAATTTACAAAAAGCAAAAGTAGAGAAAAATAGGAGACCTAAAGAGTATGTGAAAAACTTCTTGAAACCCTTGGCAAGGGGACCATACGACACTGGTCACCAAGGACGTGAAAATTTCAAAAAGCTACCAAATGATTATGTCAAGTGATAAATATAATACTTTAGGGGAAGGGTGGTCAAAGCGAGGTGTGAATAAAGAAACACATATTGTATAGTAAGTGACTGCATATTAGAAATGAAAAATGACCAATAAGGTTAACTAATAGTAATTTTGCAGGTATTTCAAAGTTAGCAACACAATGTTTTTATGTAAGTTATCTAGAGAAGCAGCGCCGCCATTCACTGACCCTTAAATAAAAGATGCACTAAGGGATAAAAAGGCTATAGTGGAAAACCAAATAATTTAGTTGCCTTAGTCTACACTGTAAAGACGTAAGTGAAAGCCAAAAATACCTTTGAATTGGGCAACTTAGAGGTACTAGATCTAATCATGCTAAGAAGACCCAGTAGATGAATAGATAAGCTTGAAGTAGATAAATCACTACTTGTGCATAGCACCCAGTCAAACATTTTGAGGGAACTCAAGGGCACAATTTTAGTTGTTTAGTAAAATAGACAGCCTGTCCTTATGAAAAAGCTAACAAGCTGGAAAAGTGTACAGTGCCTGTGTAACCCTAAATGGTTCTGGAATGACTCCTCAGTGTCAAAGATCTCTTCTACAAAAGACAAACTGGTGGGAACTATTAGTTTAAAATGTAGAAGAAATAGTCACATAATTTTATAAAGGAAAATCATAATTATTTATTTTATTAATTTATTTATGTCATAATATTTTATTTTATATTATTATTTTATTTTTATTATTTCATTTTATTAATTTATGTCATAATAATATTATTAACACAACTTTATAGGTAAGTACTATTATCTTCATTTTGTTGAAGAGAAAACTCTACATACCAAGTGAAACGTATATATATTATGCAAATTTTTAGGGAATGTATTAAAAGCAAAGACATGAACTGTCTTCCAATGCAAATGAGAAGTTAAATATAAAAGCACAATACAGAGAAGAAAAGTGCTATAAACTCTAAGAGAGATAATATAGTATGGAGATTTCTAGAAGGAGGATATTACTTATTGTTGAGGTTAGTGGAGTGTTCTTCATTCTGGAGAAAGTCTTTGACCTGGGTCTTACAGAATGCATAGCATGTGTTCATACTAGGAAGGTCTGAGAGGCATCCTGACAAATGATAATTATTGAGAAAATAAGAGAAATATAATATTAAAAAATGAGTCAAATCATTTTTTGTTTTACTATTATCCATACACAGATGATGTGATTGTACCTAACCATAAAATGAATGAACCAAATCTTTTAGAACTGACAACATAATTTAATAAGTTAGAAGATATACATGTTAATAGGTTTCTTAGATATCATAACATCCAGTTAAAAAATGTGTAAGGAAAATATCTTGTTCACAAGGGCAACAAAATTTAAAGAGTCACAGAAATAAACTAAATAAGTGGTCTGCAAAAGAGGAAACTATAAAACTTGAAAAAAATAGGACTTGGATTAACGGAGAGCCTTGCCAAGGTAAATATGGAAATATTCAAGATGGGAATATTTCAATTCTCCCTCAGTTGTTTAAACAATAGAAATTAGTGTCAGTCAAAATCTCATTTTTGGTGGACTATGGGGGAATACAATTTACAAAAAGTATTCTAAATTTTACATGGAAGAATAAGTGTATAAAGAATGCCAGGAACATTTTCAAAAGCAATAATAATGAAGGATCATCTTCCCTATTATGATGGCCAAGAAACACAGATAAAGGAAAGTTTCCCAAAGTAGTGGGAAGATGGAAGCAAGATGGGCTCTTAAGTGAAGATGGGATGCTGGTTCTATAGAAACAATAACATCCAGAACAGATTTGTTCATTGCACCCCAAGGCTAAAAGATGCTTTTAATAAGCACATTTAACAATGATGAAAAAATGACTTTAAACAAGAGTCAATTTAAGTTACCATCAAACAGGGAAGAGCTTAAAATGTTCATCTAAAAGGTTTACTCTTTATGTGAAAGAACATACAGCATCAAGGTAAGCTAGAATATTTGGGATATTTCCTAAAATACTAATACTGATGGAAAGGACATTAAGTGGACCTCATGTCTCCTGATACCCCATCAAGAATGATTCGATAGATTAGGTATTTCTTCCTTTAGGATTACACTGCAGTGGGAATGTCCTATAATACTTGCAGATTGAGCTCAGTGGGGAGAAAACATCTCAATGTGTCCCCTGTACTTGGCAAGAAAGAGCTGTAGCATTATACTTAAATTGTGAAACTCATTTTGGCTGAGAAAGCCAGGTCTTGAAATGTGTTGCCAAGAGAGTAAAATGATACAAATATGCATACTGAATTATATATAAATATGCATATATACATAGCCATCCACACACACCATGTTTAGATGATAAATAGACCAAAGATTGGTATTGAGCTATCGAGATACATAGTCCAAGGGTAGTCTAAGAGGGCTCAGGATGCACTGTACTTCGGGAGAACATTAAGCCCACATACACAGTAGCATGTTTTCCAGAATCCATTTAATCTGGGTTCAAAGGGATTTGAGGCTCTTGAACTGTTAAGACTTGAAAGGTGAGAATGGGCTGCCTGTGACACGAGCCACAAATCTTGAGCATATGGAAGGGGCTGACTCGCTGTGCTCCGCAAATGAGAAATGTGTCTCTCTTGGCTTTTTAGGAGGTGCTATGTGCTGAGACACCCGGAAAGAACAGCTCTACCAGCAAAGCCTGAAGTGACGTACACTTATAATAAGAGGTGTTATTTACAACACCTTGCAATTTAAGTTTGAGGCTGAATGTAATGTGCTGGGAAAGAGGTCAATTGTAACAAACAAAGGGGAAAAGAGCCCTACAGCTACACTTTTCACCATCAAAGCTTCTCAACCAGATTTATATTTCAAACTGGAGGCAGAAAAGGATTTGAGGAAATAGTCTAGCTTCCCTCTAAACAAAACAAAATGAAAATATTAGGGTGTATTCTACCTTGTAAAACTGACAATCGACACTAGGATAAGTTAGCTTTGAAAACCTTGGGGGTGACATGAGGGTGGGATCTGGTTCATATAAAGGGTTACTTGATTTTACTTTAGTTTTTTAACTATAGTAAAACAACTAAAGGTCAAATGACAAAGGATCCCTAATTCACTTCCATTTTCTCCTTCACTTGTGATTTTTAAAGTTACTGATGGCTTGCATCTTTCCTCTCTCTTCTCTGAGGCTGTGAAATATACAAAATGCCAGCGAACTGAAGCAGCGGAGCAATGTTTACATTAATAGTGCTGGGAATTAACTTCATCAGGTGGCACTTGCTGCCTTATTAGGTAACAGTGGAAATAATTTGGATCTCTAATTGCTCTCAGGAACAAGAGGGAACACCTGCATCCTCAGTCCTCCCTCATTTCCAAGGCAGACTTACGGGATTCTTCACCACCTAACTAGTATTATGCCTCCTCAGATCAATAATTGCAGTCCTTAAATTCTACTCCCTAGGGGAGTATTTTCCCCCTCCCCGTAAAATCATCTTTCACTCGTCCCTCTGAAATATATATCTTAATGAAAAAATGGGCCCAAACAAATGAGTTTCTCTTTGGATGACACACTGGTCTGGCTTGTGGATAGAAAATGAGGTACAACCTGAAGTCGGTGTTGATGGAAGTGATTAAAACAAGAGCTTTTTGACAGGGCAATAACTATAAAATCTTGCTGCTAGTAATAATCTCAACAATACAACCGCAATACCAGAGCACCATATGTTACAGCATAGCAATCCATCTCTATGAGTGTCACTTACTTAGGCAGGTTCCAGAAGAAGCTATCATTATTTTTAAGTGGGGGGAAAGAAGGACACAATTCCATTGCTGTACTACATTACTCACTCCAGTTCAATCCTTCAGCTGACTTATTTACTTTCATGAAAAGGAATCTATGTACTTCAAACTATTAGATCAGATACCATGAGATCCATAGTTTCCATTTTTGTTGCTATTCTTTGGATCATTTATTCCTTATCTTGCTGCCTTCTAGGGAGTGTGAACTTTCTTTTTAATCATCAATTTTAACAACAAAAACATTTCTGAAATTTGTTAGTAATTATTTAATCATATATATGTGTATACATAATAATCCATAATTTATTATTATTGTTTGTAAGAGAAACTCAATATGTACAGCTGCAGTAGCAGATGGGATTTAAGGCCAGAACAGTAACCAACAACAACGGAAGGACAAAAAAAAAGAAAAACAACAATTTGGCAAAAGAGAATCTTTAGAACTTAACAATAAGAAAGGTAACTTGTCTTTAAATTGTGTTGGACCTTGACAAAGAGAGTATCTTACATTAAGAGCAAAGGAACAAGTTTAACCAAAGTAATTATTACCAGGTTTCAAGTTTGCAAAGCAAGAAATATTGATAATACACAAATTGTGTTGCTGGAGTGAAAGGAAGAAAATCATTTTCCCTAGCAAATATTTGTTGGAAATACCATCTAGGAACTATTATTTAGCTTATAAATTTAATGATTTTAGTTGCAGAAAGGCTTGCTTTACTTTGTGTGCTGTATCTATATTAATAAACTATTGGCGGTAACTGGGTAAGTTACATTATGTTTCTGTGACTCAGTTTCCCACTCTGTAAAATGAGGATAATAATAATACCTACCTCAAAGCATTGTTGTGATTAAATAGTTAATATACATAAAGTGCTTAGAAAAGATCCTGGATCATAGTAAATGCACTACAAGTGGTTGCTGCTATTATTGTTGTTATTTATAGGAGTTAATTATGGAGTCCGAGCAGATTTAATTCAAATCCTAGACCACCAATTACTAGCTGGGTGGTAGTGAGATCAATTGACATATTATTTAACCATTTTAAGCCTCTGTAAAATAGGGACAATAACAGTGTCTTCCTCAAGCTAGGAAGAGTAGATGAGCTCATTTACAGTAAGCCCTTACACCTGTGTCTGGCACCAAGTAAATTTAGCTATTTTTAATAATAGTGAAAGTATGGGTATGGTCACATTCTTTGTCACATTAAAATAAGAAAATTAATCTATTCAGGTCAATAGAATGTGCTTGTGTCTTCTTTCCAACCTTTTAAATGAATGAATTCCACCAAAATCAGCTATCTTTTCCCTGAATACATCCAGACAATCCCTGATTGCTAACATCTGATATGGGGCTTTCTCAAGATTTGATGACAATATCTGATACAAATAAATGATTTTATAGGAAGAGGTGCAAATACTTCTTCTCAAATGTAAGGTAAAATGGAGCTGGCTTGTAAGGATGAGACAAGTGGCAACATACTCTGTTTTATGCACTTCTCCAGCAAGGTGGTATTTCAAACTCCACGGCAGATGGGAAAAAAACTTGAGGACAGCTTGTTAGAAAAAGACCCAGACTGCTAAGTCCATCACATCTCTCTTTTTCTTTCCTCATTAATTCTCTGATCCTTATTCCATTGTATAACTTAACTATCTCTACAGGCAAAAAAAAAAAAAAAGCCTGTATCTAGTTCTCACTACCACCCTTTAGAGGCTTGTACAGTTCTTGAGGCATAAGCCAAGAGGTTTTTCCTAAATGAGAAGCCGGCAGGAAACTTTCACCTGCTCGGCAGGCGAGCAACACTTGTCAGTGAATCTCAATGAACTCAGTACAACTGCTCTTTTGTTTCAGTGTTTGATGTTGCAGGTAGAGAAGATATTTCACTCCTATGAGTACTATAGGTCAGACTACCTCATTCAAAGAGAAAATATCACCAAAGATTTAAAAGAAAAGGATGAAAGGGAAAACATGGCTATACACAGAAGGAAAAAATGTTTTATTTGGTTTTTACATAGATAGAATATTAGCTACTTAAATCAGACTGACAGAGATGTGCACTACATCTGTTTTGTACTCCCCTATCACTCTTGTTGAGAGATATCTCCCATGGATATCTCACACTGTTCACTTAGGGTTTCTTTTCTAATTAATGATTAATGCCATCTCTTAATTACAGAGAGTGGCAGACTCTGTAACATGAAGCATAGTCAGAACTTTGAATTCCTGTGGTTTTCTTTTCAGTCTGTTACTAATCTGTGGGGTTAATATGTAACTTTACCTTACATTAATCCTTATCTGAAACAGGTAACAAAATTCTAAAAGAAAGAAGGGAAATTCTGGAAAGGAAAACCCCAGGCCCCATTTGGGTGGCCTGTGTGCCAGATCCAGACCACAGAGGTACTTCTGCTGGCAAATATTTTTAAAAGGTTTGGATTATAATGCTAATATTTAAGGAGTATTAAGAAGTAGTGATGTGGGTTTTTAGTTTCTCTTGAAAAACTTGAAAATCTGGCATTATTATACTGGAACACCTGCATGGCGAAAGTTGGCTAAGTATCTACTATTCCTTTCAGATGGATCATTTGCTCTCCAGTTTACTAGAGATTCTATATTGTCCTCTTGTGTAATCTATCCTGCCTCTTACCCATTTACCATAGTTAAATGGTATCTGTAAGCCTTCGATTTTAAGACCCCCCTACCTCCAGTTATCAAAAGGCGAAACCCTTCACCATCAAATAAACTAAAAACCAACCAAACAAAAATGACCGTGTAGGTCACTCTGTTACTGCTGCTGGGGTTACACTGACCAATATCATCATCTCTGTTCTCAAGGAGAATCTAGAAATGGTGATCAAATGTACTCCAAAGATAATATAAGTAGTGCGATAAACCTACTAGTGCAGCTCACAAAGACCTAGGATTTTGGACATAGGAGAAGGGAACAGGAAAAAAGTTTGTCAACTACTCAAAGGATGTTTCTAGATAAGCTCTGTCCAGAGAAATATAATGCAAGACACAAATGTAATTTAAAAATTTCTAGTAGTCACAGAAAAAGAAAAAAAGACACACTTGAAATTAATTTTAATAATAAATGTTACTCAGTTCAATAAATCCAAAATACTGTCATTTCAATAAGCAATCAACATACAAACGTTAATGAAATATTGCACTTATATTTTTCATACTAAATCTTTGAAAGACAGTGTGTATGTCTATTTATGGCACCTCCCAGTTGAGACGAGCCACATAGTATTTTCTGCAAATACTATGTCTATTTCAATTTGATTATAGGTCAGATGCATAAAAGTAATAGGCATAGGTCAGATGCTTGGGAAATTAATCAAATTTTTTGGCTACAAAAACACTACCAGGAAGTATTCAAACTGGCTTAAGCCATATACACTATTGATGCTCAATAATGAATGGGTGACAACCAAAATTTTTAAATTTCTAAGAAAATTTTCCAATCCAATAGTGATAAATTCACCTTTATGTATGAAATTATTGGCTTACATAACTGAACAGTCCAGAGATAGCTCTAACCTCTGGAACAGGTGGATTTAGGTACTTAAGTCATGAATTCAGAACTCAGTCTTGCTGTGTTCTGCTTTGCTTTATTTCTCCATTTATTAAGTATGTTGTCTTCTTGATGGCAAGATGGCAGGCAGAAGTTCTAGACTTTCTTCCTATAACCTTAGGTGTCTCAAGCTTTACTTACAGCAGTTTTGTCAAATCAACAATTTAAGTCCACAGGTTCTAATTAGTCAGGTTTAGATTATCTATTCATCCATAAATTAATTACAATAGCTAAGGGAGTATCTCCTCATTGAAGAAGCCTAATTCCAATACTTCCTCTTGAATTCCAGGGTATGGTCAGGCTATCTGATCACAGGTAGGTTGACTGATAGTCATTATTTAAAGGAAAAATGAAGTGCTCTTACCTGAAGGTTAATATATGGAAGATGGGTAGGCAAACCCAACTAATCTTTACTAGGTTAAATTGTGAAGAATTTTGGACACTATACCATAACTTTCAGATCAATAACTTTTTGTTAATATCTGGTTTTGTTCCCATGGTTAAGTTGGAGCCTCTAGAAAGCCTACATGTTGAACAGTCCCCTGGTAGTTAACAATTCAGGGCAACAATTCAGCACACATAACTTGCATATTATGCAGATACCAGTAGACAAATTCTTCAAAGAAACACAAAACTGTTAAAATTCTGCAATATAAGTGGTTGAAAAGTGGAAAAACTCAGTCTTTCAATAGATTGGCTACTCTAACTTTGAATGGTTTATCTTAATGTTTGAACTAATTAGTTAAGATATTCTGTCTTATTAATAAGCTATTATGATCACTTCCCTTAAAACTCTATTTCACTATTTCCAGATAATTTCTAATTGCTTTTAATTTTTTTCATTAAGTTTATTCTTGAGTATTTCATTTAGGTGTAAGTAGATAAAACATCATGCATAGGTATCCTGTGATATCTACACCTAGGTCTTACAAGTTTGAGTTTATACAACCGTGATTTATTACTTCCGAATGATTTCTTTCCAATAAGGTTCTTAGGTGTTCACTTGCTTTCAAAGTAATTTTACTTTTAAAGAGTTCATTCTATTTGATAACACATTTTACTTTAGTCATATACAATGACATTTTAGTGTCAAATAAAATATTCAATACTTTGAGATAAATTTATCATGGACTTATATATACTACCAAAATAGATAGCTAGTGGGAAGCAGCCGCATAGCACAGGGAGATCAGCTTGGTGCTTTGTGACCACCTAGAGGGGTGGGATAGGGAGGGTGGGAGGGAGACGCAAGAGGGAGGAGATATGGGGATATATGTATATGTATAGCTGATTCACTTTGTTACAAAGCAGAAACTAACACACCATTATAAAGCAATTATACTCCAATAAAGATGTTAAAATTTAAGAAAATTTAAAATTAAAAAAAATTTATTACAAGCATTAGTGGGAAAACACTTCCAATTTATATAGCTTGAATTTGGTTAACTCATAGCAGTGTTTGTAGTAAGTACCCAAAAGGTTTTATTAATTATATCATAATATAAAATCTAATTTTAATAAATTAAAAAGCATTGTACTGTACTGCATCATTACATATGATATGAAGTTAGATTTTTAAAATAATATCATAAATTTGTACCATATTCCAAGTGATAATTTTTATAGATTGTTGTCATGTAATCATTTGTCTTTTGATAATTTTCAAATGCCAACTATATTATTCTAATAATAAACATAAATATAATATAAAAGCATAAAGTTGTATAGCAAGAGACCAGGTCTACAAAATTGCAATTACTTAGGAAATTTAGAGTTTAAAATCAGCTTCTGCTAAGTCCTGATTTAATTCTTATTTAATAGAAAGTGAAGTACCCAACAAACTGCTTTACATATTTTTATAGGCAACTAGGACTAACATTAACAAATAATTTTAAAATTATATTTTTATTCCATTATTCCCAAATATCCAAAAAGTGTCTTGAGTCTCTTATCTCAGAGAAGAAGATTATTGAGGCGATTTTGCAGAAGAATCAATGAACACAGTATTTTAGCCTAAACTATCAAGGAAATTAAGGACTCTGCATGTGTTTATTGAATGAATTACCATAAAGCTTTACTATTAAGAAAGTGCTGTAGAATACCAGTCATTTCACCTTCAATAATGCAACTGTAATGTTAAGAATCCATTATGTGCATTTTAGTCACTCAATAGACAACTGTTGAATAAATCAATGTGTACTCAGCAATGGTTATCTTTTTCTTTCTTTTTTGTTATTGTTGTTGCTGTTATTACTATTCTATTTTAATGCAGAGTATTGTGCCAAGGTAGAACAGTTTCAAATGAAGACAAGCCAAAGTAAGAGGTTTACTCTAGTTCAATCAAAGGTACTGAATGCCAACATTTCCTGCTCATAATAAAAGGTAATATTTTGAATTGTTTGCTTCTGAATAATGGTTTGAAACTCTTTGGAAGTTCTCCAGGTGCAGGTTAGCTATCAAAGTTTATGGAGCATAATTTTAACTTAGATCTTGGAAAAATTCAAATTCCCATACTTAATTCTAATTCCATAGGACTAATTCTATGAGGACTAAGAATCTGTATTTTAAGCAAGTAACCCACATAACCTTTTAGCTGGCAATTCTCAGGCTGTATAACAAACACTGTACCTACCACTTAAATATATAATAATCTTTAGGCAACACTTGTTTTGTACCCTACCTCCATTCCCCACCCCTAGAGCCATGGTCACTGAATTATACTAAATGTTATGTACTTAGCTCTAACCAAAGGTAATGACATAAAAATTGACTATATAAAATATTACATATATTCCTTAAAACAACTATCAAAGATGTTATAAAATATTGTATTGTATTAAATATATTTAATGTATTTAAAATATTGATTGCTTCTTGAACTTCAAAAAGAAACCTATGTTCAGCTGTAATACATGTAACAATTATCATTAGTATATTTCATCCTTTTGTTCATCATGATAAGTGCATGTGTGTGTGTGTGTCTCTCTCTGCCAATAACAAATGCATATAAGAATCACCAGGGAAATAGTTTGAAAATTCACAGGCCTATCCACTCTACTGGAATGGAATCTTATTGAAGGTGTCCTCTAATGTTAATTTTGAAAGTGTTTTCTAGGTATTTCAAACTTTGACCCCCTCAACTAAATTGAGAACCACAGCTAAAAGCAGTGAGTAGAAATCATCCCCACAACGCAGATTAATAAAATTATTACCCTGCTCTCAAACAGTTCCTGCCAACAGATCTGCATGCATTTATAAATAAAACTTATAACACAAATTCCAAATTCTCCTCTAGAAGAAAAATTCCTGTTTCCTCTACTCATAATACTTCAGACACCAACTGTGAGTATTTTTCCTGCACAACGAGCAATTCTGACATTAGCTACCTGGAGTTAACTCAGAGCGCACAGATTAAGGTCTTAGTCCCAGAAGACTGTCCCTCATTTCAGATACCCATCGCAAGTCCAGGCCTCCCATACTTCAGCCAGCTGTAAAATGGGAGTTTGCCTGACCCTCTCCTCTGGTTCAATAATAGCTCACATAACTCAGGGAAAAGCTGACATTTACCAGTTTATTATAAAGGATATAATAAAGAATACTGATGAACAGTCAGATGAAGAGGTAAATAAGGCAAGATATACAGGGTGTGCACAGAGCGTCCATGCCTTCTCTGGATGGTGACGCCTTCCGAGGACCTCCATGTGTTCACCAACCTGGAAACTCTCCAAATACTTTCTTTTACAGTTTTTATGGAGGTTCTATTACTTAGTCATGGTTGATTTGATTAAATCATTGGCCACTGGTGATTAACTTAGTCCTCAGCCCCTTGCTACACCCTAAGGGTGGAAATTGGGGCTGAAAGTCCCAACCTTCTAATCACATGATTGTTTCCTCTAGCAACTAGCCCCCATCATCTAAGAGTCACCTCTTTATTATAAACTCAGGTATAGTTGAAAGGGGCTTATTATGAGTAACAAAAGATGCTCTTCTCATCTCTATCACTCAAGGAACTGCAAGGATTTGGGGAGCCATGTACCAGGAAGTGGGGATTGAAAAAAATTATGTACTTTTTATTATATCACAATATCACATTCTCCAATAGCACTGTTGAGTAATTTTTGATGAGATTTTCCCAACTAATGGTTTTACGAAGACATGAATGGAAAAGAGTATTACACCTGATAAAATTTCTTTGTTTTGACTGTTCTTTTCAAACTTTCTCGCTCACTTACTGAAATCTTTCCTCTATCCTAAAGCATCTAATTCCCTCACCCTACATCCTGACATACCATTCTGATGTACAGTAACTGAGTCCTCAGATTGGCATCCCATCCTCTCCCATCCTCACAAGAACAAAAGCTGCTCTTCTTCGGATCTACCCTCCTCTTTAAAGAACAAATTAATTTTTCTTTCCTGTCACTTCAGTAAAATGGAGTTCGCTAAAACATATGCCTGAAAAGAACGTAGTGGAGTCAATTATGTTATTATATTTAAAGTTAGGAGGTATCAAGGAAAGAAAGTTGTTACATAAAAGTGGATCAGAAAATAAGGGTGTCAGAAAGAACAAGGTTCCTATACATTATCTAGAACACTTGGGTCTGCTGGGGTTAGAACAATGAGGGTGGTATTGTCTCATGGGAGACCTACTGTTTAGTTCAGGCCTTTATTTCACATACCTCTATGAAGCTGACAGACATAATAAAATGAATCTATTCATTGAACTGCTAAACATTTATAGTAATATTTGGACATTTTGGAAAAAAGCAGCAGATATTATGATCATTCATGAATTTCCAAAAAATTTCATGAAAAAACTACAGAAAAATGATTCTTAATCCTAAGTGAAGTATTCACTGAAAACCTCAATACCTTAATTTCTATGTTTGTGGAATACACGTCACATTGAAACATCTTGCATTTCTCAGCATTCCTTCCTTTGGATATTGGTCAACACAGGTACTTTTAAATACTAAAATAGTCTCTAAATACCTACATTCTAGGAAAATAGAAATGCTCTAGCCCTGTATCTTTTTCTTTTCCCAATAAAGTATAGACTCTATTATGATGATGACACATATGATAAACACAGCCCTAAAATATAAAGAACGAACTATTAAAAAATAAAGATTTATTTCAAACACATTGCTCTAGCTTAAGTAACCAAGCACTTAGGCGAACACTTCCTATGTTTAGGCATAAGCAATCATTTTGCTACACAAGGTCATGTTTGGAAATGATAATCCAAGTCGAAGTATTTTGCCCCTAGAGCCTTCATTCAGAGTATTTTCCAGTGGTGTCACAAGTAGATAAATGCACCTAATTACTAGATTGTACATCCTGATATATGTTTATTTGACTATGCAAAGAACCCACCAAATGTATAATTTTCCCTTCTTAAAAAAACAGAGTAATTTAAATGCAAAAGATATGTTAATCAGCATTATCATTGAGATTTTTCATATGGCAAGTTAGGATGCTTGGAATGATCATTTTGCTGTCAGCAATAAAGCAGCTTACACTGGAAATCCATTATGGAAACATCTCAACAATCTCAAAAAAATGGAACTCAAAGTCCCCCTGTCAGCAAGCATGGTGCTGGCTTTTACATAATAATAATAATACGGCACCTACAAACTATTTCCAACAAGAGTGGGGAAAGAAAGGTAGAACCCAGGCTATAATACTGTAGAAAAGAGTTGATAAAACAATAAGAAGAACACAATTTGAAAATGAAGGAAATAAACAGAATATGCTCTTCCAAATTACTGTACAAGTTCTTTTGAAGTACAAGTAGTCATTGCAATAGAAAAATTTGAAGTGGAGGGGTTTTAATCATATGATGAGTAGTGGGGACTCACCAGCGAAAGGGTGCTCCTATAAGCATTTCTTGCAGTAATTGTTATTTTAATTTGGCTGAAATAAACTATAATGCCCCAGACCAGTGATAAAACTGTATATAGTTTGGCAGCTTTTTTCCCTTTAGGAAAGAGATCCATTAAGAACACTACTATTTTGATTTAACAAAAAAAAAGTACTGTTACTCATTTTTATCAATGCAATATAGTCTGGAAACTCTTCTTCTGGTGCCCCCTCCATTAAACTATCACATGTTAGATGTGTATTTTATATTCAGACAGAAAAGTTTCATTTGGGGGGTTGTTTTCTAACTAGGAATTGACCCAAAAGTGCCACCTCTGCCTTCTCCACTTCTCTTCCAAAGTTCTGAAAACTCTACGGCATTGTTATTTTGTTATAAATTTTAATTAATTAATGAGATGAGTATGTATAAACATACCTATATCCTTTAAAAATGCAATCATTTCATTCCTGATACATTCAACTGTGTACTTTCTAAATAGAAAACAATGCACTGATTGTATGAGGTTTCAGTGTAAATGTTATTCCCCTTAAGTTCAAAATTAACGTAATAAAATGCATCTAAAATTTTATAAACTGGTAGAAGAAACAGAAGCGCTATTTTTAAAACTCTAATTATTTTACCTGGGTATGGGCTGAATTTCAGCTTGTGAGTATACAGATGGAGACCTCTTAGGGATAAAATGTGTTAGTTCAGGAAAGAGGCCATGAAAGCTTGAGCAAAGCGCAGGTTGCAGTGCGATTCTTCAACAAATGGGTAGAAGATTTGAAAGTAGAAACAACAGTGTAAATGCCGAATTATGTAATCAGAATAGAAAAAGAGAGGAGGGATCAAAAACATAATGATGTAAGTGGTAGAAAGCCTAGGAGACCTAGAGAACAGCAAAACTAGAAAAGAGATAATAAAATGAAAGATTATTAGCTCACACTGACATATTCTAAATGGCAAGCATATTTGTTTAAAATGTAGAGATCTACATTTCTAGATGTGTGAGTGAGAAATCATGAAAGCAGTGGAAGAGAGATATAGTTACAGATTTATGCCTCAGTAGTCTCAGAGACTAAAGAGTGCTTTGGTCTCTCAAAAGATAAAATGTAAATATTATAGAGAAAACATAGTATACATATATCGATTCAGAAAATCTTCTATTATAAAAGCTTATAAATTATGCCAAGAGACTGAATATTCAAGTAATATGATAATGTTGATAAATAGTTCTGCAATTTCAAGCACCACGGTTTGATAATGTGAGAGATTCTGTGATTAACACAACCAAAGCTTCCTCTTAACTCCAAGAAATTGAACAGTGAAATATCCTCAGAACAAAATTGACATTTGATCTTCTATTTTCTATTCTGTAAAACCGTTAAGCTGACTGTTTTCCTCAGAAAACTCTCTTGGGTATTGCTACTATGTTGCAACTTTTAAACAAAGGCTTGAACTAATGACTTTGGTTGGTGTTTCTCCTCCCACAATCCTTATTATAGCCAGTTGACCTTAGATGGTTCTACCTCTGTCTTATGGTTCTACATCACCTTCATTTGAATCCAAGCTCCATTTCTTTTCAGGCAATAGATCTATAACTCGTTCTGGAGATTAACAAACTTACTGTGAAATATCCCAGAGGAGAGAAAAATAGCCAAATTATATATGGGGAAATCTAAGAAGCAGACTTTTAAAATAAGTGCCATTATCCTGATGTGGCTTTCCTAGAAGTCAGCAAATCACCAAAAAAAACCCCAAAAGCCTAGAATTTGACAAAGATTCTTTGCTTGATCAAACTTTAGTCAGTCTCCTCAACCTTCATCTAGGTACATCTATGCATTTCCTTGTAAAATCTAGTTTTAGCAAGAACCTTGGTAAGTCAGTTTAAACATAACCCCCCAACCATTGATAGCTGATTGGTTCCTCATTCTCCACCATCCCTCAGATGATGTCTGCTTTCTCTGGCCTGTATTCAGCAAAAATTCTATTAGGTCATTTTATTCCCCTTACTCTTGATGTTTCCTCTTGGTAATTTTCTATTCACTGACCCCCACCCTGCTCCTTGGCAGTAAATTTTCACTTGCCCATGCTGTATTAGTAGTTGAGTACAATCTCTATCCCCCATTGTGAAATCCCATTGCAGTGGTCCCTGAATCTATGGCCATGGTCCTTAATAAAGTCTGCCTTGCCATCTTTAACAAGAGTCACTGCATATGTTTTTTCTTTAACACCTTCTATTATGCTGAAGCTATCTCCCCAATGAAGATGATGGGACAATAGTAACTGAAAGTAATATGCATTTTACTCTGCTTCAATTTTCACAAATTGAATAGCCCCCTTTTCCAGAAAAAAAAAGAATCTTCCTGCTCATAGAGATTCAGTGGCTAGATGCAGAAGTACCAAAATGGCTGTTGACAGACTACATCATTTAAAGCAAACTTCTTTAGAATAAACAGATCTGTAGAATTCCCAAAGAGGTAATAGATAAACTGTTGTATTTCCTACTGAAAAAAATGATTCCATTTAGAAGGACTCTAGTAAGATCTTTCCAATTTTGAAAGTTAATTTTATGTATTTTTACATTTTAAAGAGAGAAACAAAACTTTCCTTCCTATGAAGGACATTTGTAGAAAATCTTAAAAGAAATGTAGGTTGAAGGACCCACCTGTGGTAAAGAGATTTTCTGATGACTGGAGCCAAGATGAGGATTTCCCGCAGACTGAGGTTTCTTTAAGTGCTTCAGGGTCCCTGTCTGCTATTTTCTTATCTAATGTATCTTCACCTCTCAGCCCTTAATGACAGCATTCTAAGAACCTAAAAGGGGGGAAAAAGACATTTTTGAGAAGACTGCTGAGTTACAGCAAAGTCACCTTGTACTTGCTTCAGATGTTGTACACTCAGGAATATAAAACAGAAACATCTTGTTACAGCAGTCAACTTGCTGAATATATAGTCAGAGTGAAGAGGCTACGACACATCCAAGTAATATAAAAAAGGGGAAAAAAGACTTTCACTGTATGTACAAGGCTAGTTTCGTTTTAAGAATTACTTTTACAAAGGATGTTGCTGCATTTTCTTTGAGAAAGGAAGTGGCAGGCATGAGAAGAGATGGAGAGAGAAATGTAAGCAAGGTCATTATTCAAGACACATTTATGGATTGCCCACTACGCACAGTTACAATGACGAACAAGACTTAGACTGTCTTTCCAGAGTTTCCAGTGCAGCTGTGTAAAAGATAACCAAATATGCAATTATAATGCAATGGGATAAATGTAATGGTGGAGTCTACATGTTTCCTAAATTTGGGAGGCGAAAAGAGAGTAAAGGAAGACTTACCAGGAGAAAGAAAAAAGCTTGCAACCAGAGAGCTGAAGGAAGTATAGCGGTTAACCAAATTAGAACACTGGAGACACAGGTATAGAAAATTTTATATAAGAGGGAAGTTCAAGAGCTTAAAAGTGTAAGAAAGAGCTAAGTCTGGGAAGATGAGGAGACAAATCTCACCTTGACTTCTATGCCCTGTTTAAGAGGAGGGACCTGAACCTAAAAATTACAATCAGATTTTGAATAATAAAAGCAATGCCTCTTGGAGCATCAGGCTCACTGGAGGCCTTAAAATCTTACTAAATATCTTTACCAACTTTCTTTAAACTCATTAATAGAAGTTTTTCTAAAGTTAATCTCAAAGTGTTTAACTTTTTTTTAATGTGCTTTTGGATCTAAATCAAATGAATATATGTAACATATGTATTTTTTTTTTTAAGAAACCAGGTTTTATTTTTTAAAGACTGAACAAAGAAACAAGTTTTTCTTTGGATTTGGCTAAGCTGGGATGCTGATGAAATGGCTGTTTGCAAATGGACCATTTGTGTCCATGGAGTAACATATATAGGCACCCATATAAATATGCATACACATATGTAGACATATATATGCTTTCTTTTCTTTCTTTTTTTTGACCCTTCTATCTTTTGGAACTAGGCTGGCAAACCTAAATGTTTAGGAATTTGTAATACTTTTGCAAAATGAGTTATTTTAATCTAATGAACATATGCAACAGGCAATTTTGCAAAATAGTAAAAAAAAAATGGCATATATCAAGTATTAAAATCTACTTGATCCGAGAGTCCTTCAAGATGGCGGAGGAGTACGACGTGGAGATCACCTTCCCCCCAACAAATACTTCAGAAATACATCTACATGTGGAACAACTCCTACAGAACACCTACTGAACGCTGGCAAAAGACCTCAGACTTCCCAAAAGGCAAGAAACTCCCCACGTACCTGGCTGGGGTAAAAGAAAAAAGAAAAAACAGAGACAAAAGAATAGGGACGGCACCGGCACCAGTGGGAGGGAGCCGTGAAGGAGGAAAGCTTTCCACACACTAGGAAGCCCCTTCGCGGGCGGAAACTGCGGGTGGCGGAGGGGGGAAGCTTCGGAGCCGCGGAGGAGAACACAGCAACAGGGGTGCGGAAGGCAAAGAGGAGAGATACCCACACAGAGGATCGCTGCCGACCAGCACTCACCGGCCTGAGAGGCTTGTCGGCTCACCCGCCGGGGCGGGCGGGGCTGGGAGTTGAGGCTCGGGCTTCGGTCGGAGCGCAGGGAGAGGACTGGGGTTGGCGGCGTGAACACAGCCTGAAGGGGCTAGTGCGCCATGGCTGGCCGGGAGGGAGTCCGGGGAAAAGTCTGGACCTGCCGAAGAGACAAGAGACTTTTTCTTCCCTCTTTGTTTCCTGGTGCGTGAGGAGAGGGGATTAAGAGCGCTGCTTAAAGGAGCTCCAGAGACGGGCGCGAGCCCGGCTAAAAGCGCAGACCCCAGAGACGGGCATGAAACGCTAAGGCTGCTGCTGCCGCCACCAAGAAGCCTGTGTGCGAGCACAGGTCACTGTCCACACCTCCTCTCCTGGGAGGCTGTGCAGCCCGCCACTGCCAGGGTCCCGTGATCCAAGGACAACTTCCATGGGAGAACGCACGGCGCGCCTCACGCTGGTGCAACGTCACAACGGCCTCTGCCGCCGCAGGCTCGCCCCGCCTCCGTACCCCTCCCTCCCCCGCGGCCTGAGTGAGCCAGAGCGCCCCCATCAGCGGCTCCTTTAACCCTGTCCTGTCTGAGCGAAGAACAGACACCCTCAGGCGACGTACATGCAGAGGCGGGTCCAAATCCAAAGCTGAACCCTGGGAGCTGTGCAAACAAAGAAGATAAAGGGAAATTTCTCCCAACAGCCTCAGGAGCAGCGGATTAAAGCTCCACAATCAACTTGATGTACCCTGCATCTGTGGAATACCTGAATAGACAACGAATCATCCCAAAATTGAGGCAGTGCACTTTGGGAGCAATTGTAGACTTGGGGTTTGCTTTCTGCATCGAATTTGTTCCTGGTATTATGTTTATCTTAGTTTAGTAATTAGAGTTTATTATCATTGGTAGATTTGCTTATTGATTTGGTTGCTCTCTTCCCTTTTTTAAAATATAAAGATATATATATATATATTTTTACTTTTTCTCTTTTTGTGAGTGTGTATGTGTATGCTTCTTTTTGTGATACTGTCTGTATAGCTTTGCTTTTACATTTGTCCTACGGCTCTGTCTGTCCATTTTGGGTTTTTTTAAGTATAGTTTTTAGCACTTGCTATCATTGGTGGAGTTGTTTTTAGGTTTGGTTGCTCTCTCCTTTTTTTTGCAGTACGCGGGCCTCTCACCATTGTGGCCTCTCCCGTTGCAGAGCACAGGCTTCGGAAGCGCAGGCTCAGCAGCCATGGCTCACGGGCCCAGCAGCATGTGGGATCCTCCCGGACTGGGACATGAACCCGTGTCCCCTGCATCGGCAGGCGTACTCTCAACCACTGCGCCACCAGAGAAGCCCGGTTGCTCTCTTCTTTCTTGATTTTTTTTTTCTCTTTTAAATTTTTTTCTTATTTTTATTTTTAATACTTTTTATTTTAATAAATTTATTTTATTTTCCTTTTCTTCCTTTTTTTCTCCCTTTTCTTCTGAGCCATGTGGCTGACAGGGTCTTGGTGCTCTGGCTGGGTGTCAGGCCTCTGCCTCTGAGGTGGGAGAGCTGAGTTCAGGACATTGGGCCACCAGAGATCTCCCGGCTCCACATAATATCGAACGGCGAAAGCTCTCCCAGAGATCTCCATCTCAATGCTAAGACCCAGCTCCACTCAACGACCAGCAAGCTCCAGTGCTGGACACCCTATGCCAAAGAACTAGCAAGACAGGAACACAGCCCCTCCCATTAGCAGAGAGGCTGCCTAACATCATAATAAGGTCACAGACACCCCAAAACACACCACCGGATGTGGTCCTGCTCACCAGAAAGACAAGATCCAGCCTCATCCACCAGAACACAGGCATCAGTCCCCTCCACCAGGAAGCCTACACAACCCACTGAACCAACCTTACCCACTGGGGGCAGACACCAAAAACAAAGGGAACTATGAACCTGCAGCCTGTGAAAAGGAGACCCCAAACACAGTAAATTAAGCAAAATGAGAAGACAGAGAAATATACAGCAGATGAAGCAGCAAGGTAAAAACCCACCAGACCAAACAAATGAAGAGGAAACAGGTAGTCTATGTGAAAAAGAATTCAGAGTAATGATAGTAAAGATGATCTAAGATCTTGGAAATAGAATGGGGAAAATACAAGAAACGTTTAACAAGGACCTAGAAGAAATAAAGAGCAAAAAAACAATGATGAACAGCACAATAAGTGAAATTAAAAATTCCCTAGAAGGGATCAATAGCAGAATAACTGAGGCAAAAGAACGGATAAGTGACCTGGAGAATAAAATAGTGGAAATAACTACTGCAGAGAAGAATAAAGAAAAGAGAATGAAAAGAATTGAGGACAGTCTCAGAGACTTCTGGGACAACATTAAACAAACCAACATTCGAATTAGAGGAGTCCCAGAAGAGGAAGAGAAAAAGAAAGGGATTGAGAATATATTTGAAGTGATTATAGCTGGAAACTTCCCTAATAGGGGAAAGGAAATAATCAATCAAGTCCAGGAAGCACAGAGAATCCCATACAGGATAAATCCAAGGAGAAACATGCCAAGACACATATTAATCTAACTACCAAAATTAAATACAAAGAAAAAATATTAAAAGCAGCAAGGGAAAAACAACAAGCATCATACAAGGGAATCCCCATAAGGTTAACAGCTGATCTTTCAGCAGAAACTCTTCAAGCCAGAAAGGAGTGGCAGGACATATTTAAAGTGATGAAAGGGAAAAACCTACAACCAAGATTACTCTATCCAGCAAGGATCTCATTCAGATTCAACAGAGAAATTAAACCTTTACAGACAAGCAAAAGTTAAGAGAATTCAGCACCACCAAACCAGCTTTACAACAAATGCTAAAGGAGCTTCTCTAGGCAGGAAACACAAGAGAAGGAAAAGACCTACAATAACAAAGCCAAAACAATTAAGAAAATGGTAACAGGAACATACATAGTGATAACTACCTTAAATGTAAATGGATTAAATGCCCCAACCAAAAGACATAGACTGGCTGAATGGATACTAAAACAAGACCTGTGTATATGCTGTCTACAAGAGACCCACTTCAGACCTAGGGACACATACAGACTAAAAGTGAAGGGATGGAAAAAGATATTGCATGCAAATGGAAATCAAAAGAAACCTGGAGTAGCAATTCTCATACCAGACAAAATAGACTTTAAAATAAAGACTATTACAAGAGACAAAGAAGGACACTACATAATGATCAAAGGATCAATCCAAGAAGAAGATATGATTGTAAATATTTATCTACCCAACATAGGAGCACTTCAATCCATAAGGCAAATGCTAACAGCCATAAAAGGGGAAATCGAGAGTAACACAATCATAGTAGGGTGCTTTAACACCTCACTTTCACCAATGGACAGATTATCCAAAATGAAAATAAATAAGGAAACACAAGCTTTAAATGATACATTAAACAAGATGGACTTAATTGATATTTATAGGACATTCCATCCCAAAACAACAGAATACGCTTTCTTCTCAAGTGCTCGTGGAACATTCTCCAGGATAGATCATATCTTGGGTCACAAATCAAGCCTTGGTAAATTCAAGAAAATTGAAATCGTATCAAGTATCTTTTCCAACCACAACACTATGAGACTAGATATCAATTACAGGAAAAAATCTATAAAAAATGCAAACACATGGAGGCTACACAATACACTATTAAATATCCAAGAGATCACTGAAGAAATCAGAGGAAATCAAAAATACCTAGAAACAAATGACAATAAAAACACGACCACCCAAAACCTATGGGATGCAGCAAAAGCAGTTCTAAGAGGGAAGTTTACAGCAATAATCCTACCTCAAGAAACAAGAAACATCTCAAATAAACAACCTAAATTTACACCTAAAACAATTAGTGAAAGAACAACAACAACAAAAAAAACCCGAAGTTAGCAGAAGGAAAGAAATCATAAAGACCAGATCAGAAATAAATGAAAAAGAAACAAAGGAAACAAGAGCAAAGATCAATAAAACTAAAAGCTGGGTCTTTGAGAAGATAAACAAAATTGATAAACCATTATCTTTTACCTTAAACATAAGACAAAAAGAACTGTTAGAAAAGAGATGCTGTTGGTGGTGGGTAAAAGTGAATCCTGTGTTTTCCTTGCTGCAAGAAAAACTGCTGAGCCTATAGGTAGGTTTTGTTCCCATAAATCCACTGTGTGCACTAGGTGTAAGCTAATGTGCCATCAACTTGGATTATACTTATTTATGTGCATTTCAAGACCTGATCGGTGGTCTAGAAAGAGTTAATACTGAATGAACTAAATAAGAGTTCTGCTGACTAGAACTGAAGAATTCACTTGTGGCCAATGAATATATAGTTACACATCAGTTCTTATAAATCCCTAGCATATGTTTATACATAGACATTACACTATCTCTTTTCATACCTTTAAATCATGGTCATAATATGCTAATTTTAAATGTTATTCGTAACCATTAAGTTACAGAAACAAATTACAAGGTATGAGTGGAAAAAAAAAAAAAATCTCTGCTTCTTAGTCTAAAAATCCCCAAAGAAATGATGCAGTAAAACAATAACACCACTTTTACAAAATTTTTAATGCATTTTTTATGGTTTTAGTCATCAGAAAAGCATGTTTGTATTTTTATGCATATGGTATATTTTACTATGTTCTTTAATTGGACAGGGAAAATGGTTCTTTCTCTTCTCAGTGAAGCTTGCTATAGCCAAAATGTGCTGTGTTTGCCTACCCAGAGCTATCCTCTCCCTTCTGTAAATAGATGACCTCAATTAACTTGTTAGAGACCACACTCCCTTCATTGAACTGTAATTTTGGTGGGACATTTATATGAGGTGCTGATTATAATATTAGCATGATATGGGTGGAAAATGGCCTAAATTAGGTCAACCAAAATCTCTCTCAGGAATATGAATCCTGAATATAATGAACAAACAGAAAACACTTTATTCATTCTGTGACAGTGGAAACCTGATGTTCTTTTCATTTTTTAAACATTCCTAGCTTTTAGAATTTACCTTATTTCTGTCTTTCTTGAAGCCTGGTGGTTCTATTTTTTCATTCTTTCCATAAGCTGCCTCATGTATTGCAAAAAAAAAAAAAAAAAAAAATTGACCCAAGTTACCCATAGATGGTTTCTATTGCTTCTAACCAAATTTCCACAACTGACACAAAGACTGATAGCAAAGCTCATATGGGATGAAGCAAGTGCTAAAAGAAAATAAAAAATTGAGTACCAAAAGGGAGAAAAAAAACAATATATTATGGGAAGAATAGAGGAGGGAGAGCTAGCTCATGTTTGCTTAAAAATAAGTTTTATGGAGGAAGGAAAAGAACGGATGGAATTTTCAGAGAAGTTGATGGGGATCAGAGCCTGTTTAAGGAGAAGGAAGCAGCATTGGCAAAGGGATCAAGGGAAGACAAGTTCAAAATGCGATTGGGGGTTAGGAACAACCTCAGTTCACAATTACAGAAAGAAATGGGAGACAACCTTGGAAAGAACAATTTATTCGTTTCTAAAATAAATGTTTATTGTGGTTCTGTGATGTAATGGTGAATAAGACAGACATGTTCCATGCCTTCAGGAAATTTACATTACTTTAGAGGAGAGAGACAAACAACTAACAAAAGTATTCTCCAAAGAGCAAATAAAACACTTTAAAAATGCAAGAATTTCTGTGAAGGAAACAAGGGACTAAAATACAGAGACTAAGAGCATGGATGGGAAGTAGGTTGAGGGAGGGCTGAAGGAAAGATGTAATATTTTAGATAAGAATTGAATTATAGGAAAGTTGGAGGAATGGATTATTCCCAGACTAAGAAACAGAAAATATTGTGTTGGCCAAAAAGTTTGTTCGGGTTTTTCTATAACATCGTACGGGCAAAACCCTAATGAACTTTTTGGCTAACCCAATATGAATGTCCTAGGGAGAGAGGACTTTGACTTGTTCTCGGACTGATAGAAGATGACTTCAGTCAGGTGAGCAAAGGAGACTGTAGCATAGGACAGTGCCGGAGAAACAGTCAGGAGTCAGATCCTATAGGTGTCTTATGTCTCACAGAGGGGCTTGGAATTTACTTCAAATTTATGAGTAAGCTATTTACAGTTAATAAAGATCAACATAATGGCTATGAAGAGAGAGGAATTAGCCCTGAATGATGAATTACATTTCGGTAATAAAGAAATGTGAGAAATCAAGAAGGGCATATCATGATGGCATAAATGAGAGATTTAAATATGAGCATGAGGTAGTTTATTTTTTTTTATTCAGTACATGATTTAGAACTACTAAAAGTATTTATCATAGTGACAACTACCTTCCATAATAATATTATCCATAAAACATATTTCCACTTCTAATCTACTATAGTGTTTATACTTCCTACCATGTAATTTAGCACTTAATTACATTCTGACTAGATCTGTATGTTTTACATTATTTTGTTTCCCAACTAGATTGAAAACACCTTGAGGGCAAGGCCTGTGCCATATATTTTTGTATCTTTCACATTATCTAGCTTATATATGATATGAATATGAATTAGTAATAATATTAAATCCATATTTAATGCTTACTTTTTTCTAGGCACTGTGTAAGAGCTTTAAATGTATAAGTTAGTTTAATTCTCATTCCAAATCTATAAAGAAGGGCCTGTTATTATTTTACAAATGAAAAACAAAACTAAATTTACCATGATTAAGTCCCTCATACATTTGTTACTAATTGACTGGTTGACGTACAATGTTTTAGAGATGGAAAAAAAAAAATATCTGGTTGAGATAGGCTATTTATTGGTCAGAATATTTTTAAAAATACATGTGGACAACATTTTTACAGTATTAAACCACTTCCTGGTCCTATGAGAATCACCTGTGAATCTGTTCATTGTGATAGAATCCCACAAAATTTCCTCTATCTGCATTTGCTAGCTATTTCTGACAATATGTGTCATTTGAATGGAAGGGTTTATTTAATACAGAGACACTGTCTCACTTACACTCTCTTTCACTTAATTAAGCTAAACCATATTTTTCCGACCACTAAATCAAAAAAATGACTACAGAGTCTACAAAAGATGTGACTGGTTCATTTTGTCTAGATCCTAAGCATTTCTAACATTTAAATATATATGCAGAAATGCCTATCAAATAATGATTGTGACACAGATTATGACTGTCGTCCAATTATCTCAACAGATACAGATGCCATAAAATTTAAAAGAGAAAAGAGACAGTGATATGTAGGGGAAAAAATAACAAACACACACTAATGGTAATTAGAAGCAAACATAAAGGCTGTCAAAGAAAATTACTGTTGGGTTCACTATGGGGGGACACAAAAAGGAAAACAAAAATAAAAATAATTTAGAGTCTACCTTGAGGCATGCAAGTATAAAAAACAGTGGAGGGATTTTAATTGGGCAAAAGTACTCTAAATATTTGCTTAAAACTATTTCTCTCCTTAAGACACAACAACAGTGATGACATACTTGACATTTGCTCACAATCCATTTTCCTCATCCAAGGTTTAAATTTTGTAAACAGGCAATTCCAGTTTCTATTTTGGTTCACATTCTGAATGCAAATAAATATGGCCCACATCCCCTTAGGAAGAGAGCATTTAAATTATAAGTGAAAGATGGCATTAAAATAAATATCAACATACCAATCTGTATAAAAAATCAGACAGATCAGATATTTGGCAGTAGGAGTAGTGAAGATGAAGAATAAGAGGGAGATGGAGAAGGAAGAGGGGAAGAAGAGGAAGTATACCACCACCATCACCACACACACACACACACACACACACACACACACACACACACACACGCCCTCAGGCCTTAATCCTTTTGGAAATGTTTAGATTTGCCCAGGAATAACCATTCTCTGGCCATGTTTAATATCTCTTCCACCCGCACCCTCGCCCCCAGACCTACTCTAGTTTGGTGACGAGTTCTTGGCTTACAGAAAATTGTGTCATTCAGAAATATTAGGATCGCAACAGGCTGATTAATAACTGTGTTGAAAAGCTAAATTTTGGTGATAGACCATGTAAATCTCTCTCATATGAGATGTCATCTCTGCAGCCTGTAGGGTTGATAGAGTTTAGCTCTTAGTTTCAGCTGAATTTCTTTAGGAGCTCTGGCTATACAGGGCAACAAGGAAATGCCATTAGTGGCATTCATATTTTCTTAATGGACAGGCAGAAACTTGGAATAGGAAAACTCTGCAAATCATCACTGGCTATTTGGGTAAAGTAGGAAAAGGGGCATAATAACATGTGAATGAAAATGCTTCTAAAATATTATTTAAATGCAGTCCTCAATTCTTCAAGAATTTAGAGAATTAGTCACTTGTTGCCTCATTTAGTACTCAAAATTCACTTTAGCTTAAAGCATTCTAATAAATATAAAAGATCCTGGAAATATATGAAAATAACATTCTGTAAACATCATATGGCTTCACAATTTGGGCTCAATTTATACATATTACATTTTTTTCTTATATGTGTTACAAAAATATTCTCTTTATTTTTAACCTTTTACTTCTCTTTAGTTATACATATTTTTTTCAACACACAAGTTTTCTTTTAAGGGAACAGCTATCCAAATGTCATGGAACACTAATGTTCAGTAAGCATAATTTTAAAAAATCATAACTTAAGATTTTTCTTCTTCTCTGAATACAACACTTATACGCAGAAATTTGGTCAGAGAAGTAAGGCCTCATAAGACATGAAGGCATTAGTCTAGAAGCTGAAGATTAAATGTAAAGGGAAACTGTTCTAAGTGAGGCCACAAAAAGAGAGCCCTTAAACATTCTGGAACTTTCTGAAAACCAGCCACTCTTCCCACAAATGGACCAAATTGTGGTTCTATCTCGAACTTTGCAGAGCTTCTCTATTCCTAACTCCGTCTTGATAGCTTATAATAAAGTCAGTAAACTGTGTGCCAGTAGTACAGCCCCAGGAACACGGCTGTGTGGGCTCTAAACCACACTCTGCCTCCTAGTAGCTTCTTGACCTTTGACAAGTAACTGAACCTCCCTATACCTCAGTTTCTTCATCTGTAAAATGGGAATAATTCTAATGCCTCCGTCATAATGTTGTTAGGTTAGTATTTGTAAAGGTGTTAGAAACATGACTAGAGCATAGTAATGCTACATAAGTGTTTAATAAATAAATATATGACACTAAAAATTTTATTTTCAGTAAGTATCAATTAGGCATCTATGCTATTCCAAGTCATGTTACATACGATGGACCAGGCAGAATAGCTCACGTCTTTGGATTGTTGACCTTACATTCTAGAGAAAATAAAAGAAATAGGCATGTAAACAAATAAGCAAGATATTGTCTGATGGAGCTAAGTGCTGTAAAGAAATGAGTGTTAAGAGACAGTGATAGAGAAGTTCTGAATTGGGAAGGCTCTTCTGAGATCTGGGGTTGGAGACGAGAAGGCAGACCAGGCTTAAAAAACAAAAACTCTAAGAACTCAGTGACTGGAATCCTTGCCCTAATCCTGGACAGAAAAGATGCCTGGGCGTGGAGCACAGAGAAGGAGGGGAGAGGCAAGATAATGTCAGAGAAACAGGCAGGGGTTCCATTAGCCAGGGCTTGGAATTTGAATTTTATTTTAAGTGAAATGGAAAACAACTGCAGGATTTAAAACTAAGACTCGTATTGATCTAGTTTAACTACTAATAACTTCTTTGTTCCTAAATGGTGACTGAAATTCAGTGCCCATTTATTTGACATATTTTGCACTGGCTTGGTGCTTTTGACCCTAAATTGTACCTTGTTTTTTAGTTGACAAACATAGAAGATACTTGCTGGAAGGTTTATGTATATCTGTCACTAACATATTTTACTTCTTAATTGCTTGGTAGCTACGTTCATCTAGTTACACTTAAATCTAGTTATACTTTTTCTCTCACTATACTTCACTCATTCAAATTTTGGGTAATAATTCCTCTTTAGTTGTTTGCCATTAACCCTGAGCAGGACCAGCTATATACATAAGCTATAGGCAGCTACCTACATTTTTATAATGTGTGTGTGGGGGCAGAGGGGGAACTAGACAACTTTTACATGATAAAAGCCTTCTTTATTACTAGTCTATTGTGGTACCTAAAATTTTTAACATTACACTTATTGCACTGGGTCGCAGAGGTTAACTGGCAGAGTAAATAATGCATATTTTACTGAGGAGACAGAAAAATATTATCAGAGGTTAGGGGTCTGAGAAAATGATATAGGGAACACTGGAGACTACACAGAATAGGAATTCTAGGCCACTGGCCACAGTCCCTTAAGAAGGGTTTATCTATCGGATATATGTTTTTGTACCTGCCTTGATCTACACAAGATTTGAACCTATAAGTGGACGTTCAAACTTCTTGCAATTAAAATTATTTTCCAATATTTATGAACCCAACATAGGAGCACCTCAATACTTAATGCAAATGCTAACAGTCATAAAAGGGGAAAGCGACACTTAACACAATCATAGCAGGGGACTTTAACGCCTCACTTTCACCAATGGAGAGATCATCCAAAATGAAAATAAATAAGGAAACACAAGCTTTAAATGATACATTAAACAAGATGCAGTTAATTGATATTTAGAGGACATTCCATCCAAAAACAATAGAATACACTTTCTTCTAAAGTGCTCATGGCACATTCTCCAGGATAGATCATAACTTGGGTCACAAATCAAACCGTGGTAAGTTTAAGAAAACTGAAATCATATCAAGTATTTTTTCCAACCACAACACTATGAGACTAGTGTTACAGGAAAAAATTTGTAAAAAATACAAACACATGGAGGCTAAACAATACACTACTAAATAATCAAGAGATCACTGAAGAAATCAAAGAGGAAATAAAAAACTACGTAGAACAAATGACAATGAAAACATGACAACCCAAAACCTATGGGATGCAGCAAAAGCAGTTCTAAGAAGGAAGTCTATAGCAATACAATCCGACCTCAAGAAACAATAAACATCTCAAATAAACAACCGAACCCTACACCTAAAGCAATTAGAGAAAGAATTAAAAAACCCCAAAGTTAACAGTAGGAAAGAAATCATAAAGATCAGATCAGAAATGAATGAAAAAGAAATGAAGGAAACAATAGTAAAGATCAATAAAACTAAAAGCTGGTTTTTTGAGAAGATAAACAAAAAAGATAAACCACTAGCCAGAATCATCAGGATAAAGAGGGAGAAGACTCAAATCAACAGAATTAGAAATGCAAAAGGAGAAGTAACAACTGACACTGCTGAAATACAAAGGATCATAAGAGATTACTAAATGCAACTATATGCAAAGAAAATGGACAACCTGGAAAAAATGGACAAATTATGATAAAAGCACAACCTCCTGAGACTGAACCAAGAAGAAACAGAAAATATAAACAGACCAATCACAAGCACTGAAATTGAGACTGTGATTAGAAATATTCCAACAAACAAAAGCCCAGGACCAGATGGCTTCACAGGGAAATTCTATCAAACATTTAGAGAAGAGCTAACACTCATCCTTCTCAAACTCTTCCAAAATATAGCAGAGGGAGGAACACTCCCAACCTCATTCTATGTGGCTACAAACATCCTGATACCAAAACGAGACAAAGATGTCACAAAGAAAGAAAACTACAGGCCAATATCACCGATGAACATAGATGCAAAAATCCTCAACAAAATACTAGCAAACAGAATCCAACAGAACATTAAAAGGATCATACACCACGATCAAGTGGGGTTTATCCCAGGAATGCAAGGATTCTTCAATACATGCAAATCAACCAATGTGATACACCATATTAACAAACTGAAGGTGAAAAATCCTAATGATCATCCCAATAGATGCGGAAAAAGCTTTCGGCAAAATTCAACACCCATTTATGATAAAAACCCTGCAGAAAGTAGGCATAGAGGGAACTTACCTCAACATAATAGTCTGTATATGACAAACCCACTGCCAATATCATTCTCAATGGTAAAACAACTGAAACCATTTCCACTAAGATCAGGAACAAGACAAGGTTGCCCACTCTCACCACTATTATTCAAAATAGTTTTGGAAGTTTTAGCCACAGCTATCAGTGAAGAAAAAGAAGTAAAAGGAATCCAAATCGGAAAAGAAGTAAAACTGTCACTGTTTGCAGATAACATGATACTATACATAAAGAATCCCAAAGATGCTACCAGAAAACTGCTAGAGCTAATCAATGAATTTGGTAAAGTAGCAGGATACAAAATTAATGCACAGAAATCTCTTGCAGTCCTATATACTAATGATGAGAAATCTGAAAGAGAAATTAAGGAAACACTCCCATTTACCACTGTAACAAAAAGAATAAAATACCTAGGAATAAACCTACCTAAAGAGACAAAGACCTGTATGCTGAAAACTACAAGACACTGATGAAAGAAATTAAAGATGAAACAAACAGATGGAAAGATATACCATGTTCTTGGATGGAAGAATTAACATTGTGAAAATGACTATACTACCAAAAGCAAGCTACAGATTGAACACAATCTTTATATAACTACCAGTGACATTTTTCACAGAACTAGAACAGAAAATTTCACAATTTTTATAGAAACACAAAAGACCCCAAACAGCCAAAGCAATCTTGAGAAAGAGAAACATAGCTGGAGGAATCAGGCTCCCTGACTTCAGACTATACTACAAACTACATTAATCAAGACAGTATGGTACTGGCACAAAAACAGAAATATAGATCAATGGAACAGGATAGAAAGCTCAGAGATAAACCCACACACATACGGTCACCTTATCTTTGATAAAGGAGGCAAGAATATACAATGGAGAAAAGACAGCCTCTTCAGTAAGTGGTGTTGGGAAAACTGTACTGCTCCATGTAAAAGAATGAAACTAGAACACTCCCTAACACCATACACAAAAATAAATTCAAAATGGATTAATGATCTAAATGTAAGACCAGAAACTATCAAGCTCTTAGAGGAAAACATAGGCAGAACACTCTATGACATACATCACAGCAAGATCCTTTTTGACCCACCTCCTAGAAAAATGGAAATAAAAACAAAAATAAACAATGGGACCTAATGAAACTTAAAAGCTTTTGTACAGCAAAGGAAACCATAAACAAGGTGAAAAGACAACCCTCAGAATGGGAGAAAATATTTGAAAATTAAGCAACTGACAAAGGCTTAATCTCCAAAATATATAGGCAGCTCATGCAGCTTAAGATCAAAAAAAGAAACAAACCAATCCAAAAATCGGCAGAAGATCTTAATTGACATTTCTTCAAAGAAGATATACAGATTGCCAACAAACACATGAAGGGATGCTCAACTTCACGAATCATTAGAGAAATGCAAATCAAAACTGCAATGAGGTATCACCTCACACAAGTCAGAATGGCCATCATCAAAAATCTACAAACAATAAATGCTGGAGAGGGTGTGGAGAAAAGGGAACCCTCTTGCACTTTTGGTGGGAATGTAAATTGATACAGCCACTATGGAGAACAGTATGGAGGTTCCTTAAAAAACTAAAAACCGAACTACCATACGACCCAGCAATCCCACTACTGGGCATATACCCTGAGAAAACCACAATTCAAAAAGAGTCATGTACCACAATGTTCACTGCAGCTCTATTTACTATAGACAGGACATGGAAGTAACCTAAGTGTCCATCGACAGATGAATGGATAAAGAAGATGTGGCACATATATACAAAGGAATATTACTCAGCCATAAAACGAAACGAAATTGAGTTATTTGTAGTGAGGTGGAGGGACCTAGAGTCTGTCATACAGAGTGAAGTAAGTCAGAAAGAGAAAAACAAATACTGTACGCTAACGCATATATATGGAATATGCAAAAAAAAAAAAAAAGGTTCTGATGAACCTAGAGGCAGGACAGGAATAAAGACACAGATGTAGAGAATGCACTTGAGGACACGGGGATGGGGCAGGGTAAGCTGGAACGAAGTGAGAGAGTGGCATGGACATATATACACTACCAAATGTAAAATAGATAGCTAGTGGGAAGCAGCCACATAGCACAGGGAGATCAGCTTGGTGCTTTGTGTCCACCTAGAGGGGTGGGATAGGGAGGGTGGGAGGGAGACGCAAGAGGGAGGCGATATGGAGATGTGTGTATGTATATAGCTCATTCACTTTGTTGTAAAGCAGAAACTGATACACCATTGTGAAGCAATTACACTCCAATAAAGATGTTAAAATAAAATTAAACTAAATTAAAATTAATAATAAATAAAATTATTTTCCAAACCATTAATTACACAATTCTATTTTCCCTGTCCCATTTTAGATGCACTCTACTAATTTCTACTAGTGCCACTCTTATTTTCTAAATTTCTAAAAACTGTTCAACTTTTAAAATACTGTCTTGGAATTACAAAAGAGAGGCATATGACATTAGGAAGCCACAGAGTCACATTCTTTGAAACTGAGACTTAAGAGAAAAAAAAATTCAATTTAAACAAATAGCTGTTGTGCAACGTACTGTGATAAGCAACGTGAGGAACATTGAGACAGGGTGTCTTCTCTCCAGGAGCTAATAATGAAATTACTTTTAGACTCAATGTCTTCATTTCATTTGACTCTCTGTGACTTTGTAAACATTTGCTGCTTGCGTGCTTAGATGTCTTTAAAGTTTTGGGCATAGTTTGCTGGTCGGTTGAGGTTTTAATCATAATACTCAAATATGTAGTATTTAAATCTAGACTAATTATGTTTCTCCAGTACAACCAGGTAGTAGAAACCATATTTTGCATAAAAATCCATTTAAAGATTCAATAAAGCACTAAATTGTGAATATGTTAGACTTTTAAACGTAAAACCAAATATTTTTTCAAAAATGGGTTGAAGTTAGCATTTAAAAAATGTAATTACTGTGATCTTTTCAGAATGTTTTCCTCCAGACTCTGCATCTTCAAATTCAATAATTACTATTATTTCATTTTCTCTGTGAATGGGTTTTTCCTTAATTTTTAAAAATCCTTTGCCACTTGCATGCCCATTTTGGAAAAGCTATGTTGGTTAAACATTAATATTGTTCTTTGGTATGTTCCAATTCTAAAAAGAAATTAGTGGACTTGTTTTTGGCATCCAGGAGCTTCCCTACTTAGATGAGTGAGCTGATTAACTGCACTCGTGTTAGCCTTTTGACGTATGTGATTTGTTACAGTCTCATGACTTTTAGTACTTTGATCTCTTTTTTATTCTTTTCAGTTTTTATAATAAAGACACTTATTTCTTTAAACTCAAACCATAGAATTATGTGTATGTATAGTGTTAGTTTTCCTGAGTCTATGTTAAATTAAATATTGACTTTGCAAACCCTATATCATTTCTTATTTACCATTCTCAATATGTAGAATTTATTAAAAAATTGACAAGAATGCCCTGTGGTAAAATCCCCACAGGTGTCAAATTGGATGACCCAACAAAGCCAATAACAAAATTGACAAATCTATAGTTACTTCGATAAAAATGACACAATTTGATTTTAACAGGGACCGATATTTTTTAAGGACACTTTGAGACATTTTCTTTGAAGAAATAATTTTCTTCAATTTTAGAAAACTATGAGTTTTTTTTTTCTTTTTAGAAAATTGCTTTCTTGTGAGGCTTGTTAGCCTTTCTGTTCTTTCTGACTTTTTCCAGAAGTTGATTTCTCTTTCTTCTGCACTTTAGAAAATATTGGGAGAGAATTTCAAGTATTTAAAAAAATATTTTTAGCAGATTTACCTTTTGTGATGTGTCAGTCAGTTCAAGGGGGCACCCTGAGCTTTCTCACATCTTTTGTCAGTGGAACAAATTT
Organism: Monodon monoceros; assembly: GCF_005190385.1. Taxonomy (NCBI): domain Eukaryota; kingdom Metazoa; phylum Chordata; class Mammalia; order Artiodactyla; family Monodontidae; genus Monodon; species Monodon monoceros. Next base: position 140,497,151 of record NW_021703768.1, on the reverse strand, counting down.
TCATTCCTAAAGAACAATTGTTCACGTTAAAAAAATAAGTCTCCTATGTAGGTGCCCTTGCTGATAGCCTCCGGAGAAAGGATAAAAAATAAATGATCCTATAGACTGATTAATCTACTCTCTCCCCTCATCAAATCTAGGGCTCCCTGGAAGGTTGTAATGAAGGGTTCTTCAGGGAAAAATGCTCTGCAGTTTTCCAAACAGTTTTTAAACTTCTACCATAGGACTGTTTTCTAATTTAGCTTCTGTAAGCAGAGGTCGTATAAGAACAAGAAGTCAAATGAAGTAAAGTACTCTTAAAGGTAATGTTATAAATATTTGCTACCATTCTTAAATACCCACAATGTTAAGAATATCAATATCCTCAGTTAAAAGAAAGGGGGAAAAAACTTGTTACTTTCAATTCTACACAATTATCAAACAAAAACTCTCTTTCGCTCTATCACTCAATCTATCTGTTCACACATATATATAGTTAACAAAGTTACTCAAGCCTAGCTGCACAATAGAATCACTTGGGGAACCTCTAAAACTTACCACTGGGAGTTCCAGCCCCAGAGAATCTGCTTCAATTGTGCCACACTTGCGAGCAGGCATTGGCATGTGTCACCTCAGAGTCATCTCCAGATGACTTTAAGGTGCAGCCATGATTGACAAATACTGGGTTAGACTGACACCTCTTCCTTCAAATGTACACTTGAAAACAACCGAGAGGTAAAACTGTTAGGAAGAATTTTCCTTTCCGATGAAAACGAGGCTTGTCTGGGGATGACTGTTGTGTCTTTCACTGGTATTTATTTTTTCTATATATGCAATCACTCACCCCACGTTTTTATTGTTAGTCTTAGCATCATTATTAGTAGTAGTATCACTGCTTCTGGAACTCAGCTTTCAATTAAGCAATAGATTGGCAGATACATCCAGATCCTTTGCTCTACAAAAAATCCCCCCCCCGAAAAAATTATTTTAAAACTTCATCCCTGACCTCAGTGTACTTTCCCAGTTTGCTATGAAGACACACAGGCTAAGGAATGCAGATGACAAGGAGAAAGGGACTGGCTTTGTCCACTGTTGCATTTGTAATGTTGAGGATTAAAAATACCAAAAACCCAACTGCCACTTCTAAGATGTCTGGAGGAAAAGCAGGGTCCTGTGCACGCACCCCACACACAGCACCACCAAGCCACCCCTCTGGCCCAACCTACGGATCTGTCCCAAACTACAGATCTGCCCCAACCTACGGATCTGCCCCCACCTACGGATCTGCCCCCACCCTCACCCCATTTAAAGAACCAGCTCGCCCACCCTCAAGGAGCAAGCAAGGGAACGTGTTACTTGTTTTCACTCCTTCGTGCTTTAGCACGAGTCCCAATAAAGCCTTGCCTGAATTTCTCCTCTGGCCTCTTATCAATTTCTATTGACTAAAGGGTCCAAAAACCTGGGTCGGTAACCAGATCATAAGTAGATACAGGTGACGTCTGTTAAGTGCTGTGCTCTATCATTGAAGACATTTTAGTCTTAAACTCTTTTGACATTGGATAGGCAAAAAACTTTATGTCCCTCCCACTCCTGCTTTCCAGTTCACTGAATACTCAGTGATCAGGAACTTGGGATAGCAGAGTCTGTGCTAGGTAGTGTGCCTTTTACAGTAGAGAAGGAGTGTTTTGCAATGAAGTGTCACCATACTAATAATTGGCAGGGAGGAGTGGTTACACCTGTGTTAACGATAGAGTTTGGTATAACCTGTGGTTAAATCGTTGAATAGCAGTGCCTATATGACTCAAAATTTTGTTATAATAAAATGAGTAAGAGCCTTGACTCTGGAATCAGACTCCCTAGGTTCTAGGATTTCCTATTTGTGTATGCTTAGACTAATAATTTAATCTTTAAGCCTCGGTTTTTCCTATCCCTAAACTGGGAATAATAATAGTACCTATTTCAGATGTTTTTTTGTAAAATTACATTCTGGAACCTATATCAAGTGCTTAATAGTATACCTGGTACATGTGAGTCCTCAAGAAAATGCTAGTTTATAGTTGTTATTGTTTTGTTGCTGTTGAATTATTATTATTATGTATTACTACAAGTAATGTAAATATGCCTCACAGAGTACCCTGGGATACATAAGTGACAAAATAAATTGCAAGTAATGAAACTTAGCTAACAGAATCATCATTTAAAAAGCTATAATGGTAGAAAATCATGCTCAAGCTAACACAATGTTGAAGATGCATAAATGACAAAATGTTCTTTATAAAAACGGGAACACTGATTATTCTCACCATCTACTGTTATAAAATGGCAGTATCATCTTTGGCAATATTGGCAAAACTTGAGTGGTAGTCAGACTGCTCAAGAAAATTAAATTAGAAATGCTAATGTTAGCTTTTATACATTGTACTTTAGTAACTAAGAGTAATTCCATGAGCAAGTACTGATGAGGGACACTTAAATATCACGTTATCAGAAGATGATGGAGTTTTTATAAAGAACATTTTGTAGTCCACATCCAAATACTAGATCCAGTGGAGGACATTTCAAGGTATCTTAAAAGGAACATTTATTATTAAATCTAATACATGAGTTTAACTTTTTGAAGGATCAAAGCTAAAACCAAGGGAAAAATGTCTTATTCAATCAAGTTCCCATCAGGAGCACTCTCAAAGCCCACCAAAAAGCTAAAAATGTTACTTCAATAAACAGTTTCTAGAATGGAATATTCCACGCATCCAGAGTCTGTTTAAATATTGAACAGTGATTATGCCATACTTGGAGAGACTGAGACACACACAAAGTGACTGGTCCAGCTGGTGCAAGGGGCAGAGAAAGACCGTTTCTGTTGGTTGACAAGGCAAGAGCTTGAGGATAGTGTCTGCAGATTGAAATGGGCCATGGCATTGGTTGCAAGTGTGAAAAATTAGAGAATAGAGGGGGAGGTAGCAGAATGGATTTGACTAAGCTGGGTATATCTGCATTTAGAGGGGAATGGTTGAGGTTCGGTGTAGGGCTATTCGAACAGAGAGCACAAAAGATGAAAACGAGGTTGGCATCGGAACATATAGAGGCCTTCACTGTGGCTGAAGGGACTGTGCCATAGATAGTCCTTGGTTAAAGATGACAGTGATTTGAGTTTGAGTCCTTAAGTACATTACCTATAATACCAAGAAACCTGGACCATCATATGGTAGGTATGTAATAAGTAATTGGTGAATGGAAGAATAAATAATGAATGAAGAAGGAAGTTATAAAAAAAAAAATCATGGAGAAAGGAAAACTGAAATGGGCAAGATTCAAATTGATCCAAAGGAGGTAGAAAAAGGACACTATAAATAAGGAGAAATATATACACAAAAACATTTATACAAATGTTTAGAAACAATAACTTTTATCCCATATTCAGGTGGTAGATTTCACCAAAGGGCTTCCTTGATACTGTCAAATAATTCTGCAATAGCATTTGATTAGAAGCAGTGTGTTTTAAAGTGCTTCAAAAGTAATGTGTATGATTTAAGTGAACAGATCTTTACGAGCCATAATTGACTTTTGAGGGAAGGAAAAAATGATATCAAAAACCTTACTTATTTAGGCATAATATTTGACTCAGGTTTTGTAGTGATCCAGATGAAACAAACAGCATGGGGAGCACAGTTTATGAATTTTCATTACACTTCGATACACTATGAATAAAGCTTTCTCTCTGGTAGATTCTGCATGTCCTATCTATCAATACCAGCCTTCCAACATTAATGTCAACAACAATAAAACAGTGATGATATTTTCACAACTGTTTGTAAACAGATCATAAGCTTTTATTTGGTAATAAATTACACAGATGGTCTGTGACTCTCTTAATATGTGCAATGTGTGTGTGTGTGTGTGTGTGTGTGTTTTCCAGGAATCAGGATAAGAATTAAGAAATTCATCCTAAATGCCAATGTTTTGCTCACCACTTAAAAAATGCAGAATATCCATTATATAAAGATGTAAGTAGGAAACTTGTCCTTCTGAGAGGACAAGTGAAAATGTCTGATGTTTTAAATCCCCAAGTAATTGAATGGTTCCAACTACAGATGTTTAAGGAGAGAGGTTAGCTTGATGCCTGGCACTTCTACATGATTCTATTTTACTTCTCACTGTATGATAAAAGACCAATTTTAACTCACTTAAATGCACAAAATGGGAAATTCATTTCACCTCAGCCGATTCATTTCCTTCAATGGAAACACCTTTATTATAATTTTTTGTTGTTGTTCCTGTTGGGATCAAACTGAATTCTTAAGGGGATCAATTAATTCTACAGAGAATTGTGATATTGGGGATAAGACCTCAGAATATGCAATCAAAACTTGCAATAACATGATTAAAATAACCTATTTTTATTTGAAATTATATACTACATAGGAGGATTCCAAGTTGCAAATCATCAGTGCTTCAAAATTTTATCTGAAAATAGATTACTAGGAGTTAGGATAAAACTGGATTTACTAAAGTAAATTATAAAGAGTGTTTAGCTTGCCAGGCACATCCCCCAAATTTAACTTACAATATAAGTGATATATGATTTTGTGAAGAAAGTACAACATAATCCTGATGTTACCCTAGAAACAGACATTTTAAAATAGAAATTAGTTTTTTATTCATTTTGATTTTGATTGCTTGAGGAAACATAGGTTCAGTTAGATAAATAAGAAGTATCCAAGGATTTCTGTGGCTACTCTAAAGAAAAATTGAGCGGCCTTTTCTAAGTTCCTATTATGTGTCAAAAATATTGTGCTAGGCAATTTACATATGGTGCCTAAATTAGGCTTCAGATTAACTCCAAGGGTTATAAATCTTATCTCATTACAAAGATGAGAAAATGAGATATGCTAAAGTTAAGTAATTGCCTTAAGTCAAATAGATCTTAAGTGGTCTATACAGAATTTTAAATCAGTTCTGTCCATTTTCTATTTTCTAGACTAAGATTTTTAGGTTTTTAGAGGTTTAGGATTCTGGATATTTACAATGACTAAATTCAGTTCAAAACATAACTTTCCTTTTTCATGATAGTGGATCAGAAACACTATCAGAGGTCAATAAAGAAGGAGCACAGTATCCTAAACTATCAAAGGAAGATCTACCAGCATTATTTTTATCATCAGCATCGTTGTCATCTGTCACTATCAAGGCCTTGCTATGTGTGAGACACTGCACAATGCTCCTTACATGTATATTATTTAATCTTATAAATAACACTATGAAGTATATCCAGCTATTATTCCTATTTTACAGATAAAGAAACTAAGACCCTTTGCACTTCAGTAATTGTTATCTCTTTACCCAGATAGGCTGACATCAGAACCCATTTTATCAACTGCTATGTTAAAATGCCTTTCTACCAACATCCATATGGATGTACTATATATTTAAGTTCTATTTCTTGAATCCTTTATTAGTATTTAAAGACTCTCACCCTAGGTCTAATAATTGAATTTGTCAAGTTTACTAAGTCCCTTGGATTTACTCCCTCCTATTATAATCTCATACTTGGGACTTCCTTTCTAGGGAGCAAGTTTGTTTATACACTCACCTAGTCTTTCACTGGAAGTCCGAACCATGACCTAGTTTCAGACAGTACGTATTTCTTTAATGGAAGCTCCTACTGGTTGTTTTCAAACAGATGGCTGATAGAACAATCTAATCAAGACCAAAGTCATATTTTTGTCTCTGAAGTAGATACAGAGAGAAGAAGGAAAAAAATAAAAGACCGAGGAAACGGTCACTTGCACTTTGAGGCAAGAACTTTGAATATAGAGTTACAAAACAAATCTGGGCTCAAGTTCTAATTTTATGACATTGTCAAACTGGTATTTCTGTACCTTAGTTTTCTCATTTGTAAGAAATAAATGTAAGGTTATGCTGTATTTCACTGATTCTAAGATGAATTTTTTCCCCACATTTAGCATCTATGAAATAAGAACATATCTTACAATAAATGATGTGGCAGAGTTTAGTTATAAAAATATTTTCTCAGTGGCACCTAAAATAATGTGTCTTAAAATTGATGGTGACTTAGATTTGAGAAAATATAATATGACCCTTACCAATCATTATATTCATTTTGTTTGGCTCCCTAACATCTAATCTACTCAGATACTTTTGTCTAAACAAATGATTGTATTCCCATTTTCTTGACAAAGATGTAACTGGGAAACTTCAGGGTAAGCTTTCTGCCCTGCTAGGAAAGGCAGAGAAACATCTCTCTGAACTTCATCATGTAACTTCTAAAACAGCTAACAGCTACAGCTATTTCCTTTCCAGCTTGAGGTTAAAAACATTAGCAGAGAAGAACAGAACCACAAGAAATGCTAAAAGCAGAGGGAGGAGCCATGATTCATCATGCCCAGAACACTGCACTTCCTGTTACATATGACATTTTCTTCTTACTAAAAAAATACAGATCATGAGTAACCAGTGTTGTACGTTGGGGAAAGGGTTCAACATTACGCTATTGAACCACTAGGTACTGATAAAGTTCCATTTTGAGCCACTTTCTTTTGTCAGTAAAATAGAGAAAAGTGTACAGAAATCATATTTATATTTTATGTTCATCATATTTGAAATAGAAACAAAATTAGAAAAATAGGTAACAGGGCCAAAGTTTAAAATGATTCTAATATTATGTTGAAAAAAAAAAAAAAAAAGCAAGAGTTCTAGAGTTAGACTGCCTGGGTTTGTAATTTGGGCTCAATTCTGCCAGCCTCAGTTTTGGCATCTACATAAGAGGATAATACTGATAATTCTTATGTTTTTTCTTGTGAGAATCTAGTGAGTTAAGACATGTGACATATGTAGCAAAATGTCTGGCTCATATTAACTGCTCATAAATGCTATTACTACTATTAAACCAATGAAATATAATTTATTTTTATTCTGCATTATTTACAATTAGTTCCATAATTTTTAGAACAATCTAATATATTAAAGAAAAGTTTCAGATTTAGTTGGTAGCAATAAAATATGCTGTTAATGAGTTCCAAGGAGATATTGAGGAAAAAAGAAATGCTGAATCTCTGTATTCCTGAAACCACAAGAATAAGATGAGCCATGAACACATTTGGGGTTTTATTAAATAAATATACAGATGGCCAACAGGCACATGAAAAGATACTTCATGTCACTAATTATTAGAGAAATGCAAATCAAAACTACAGTGAGGTGTAACCTCACACTGGTCAGAATGGCCATCATCAAAAAGTCTACAAAAAATAAATGGTGTACATTTACAGTATCCTAATTTCTACACAGGCCAGCCCTATTCACTATGGGAGGATGTTGCACAAGGCTGGATGTTTACAGTTATCTTCTGTTATACTTTCTGACCTCAAATTAAAATGTATATTTTACAATAAAACAATATTTGAAATAGGGACGGCTCCATAGAATTTGAGGTATGTCTTTCCTACTACAGTACTAACGACTTTTTAAAGCTATACTTCTCAACTTAATCTACTCTATTGAAGGCATCCTTTTGAATATTATATTTGTTACACCCATCATAAAGGGATCTCATGCTATTAATCCCACATTTCTAAGGAATTTCACAAAGTTTTTTTTTTTTTTTTTTTTCGGATGGCAACTGAGATGTGAAGGGAATTATTAACTACTGAGGATTTCTTTAATTGGACAAGAAAACAAGGTTACTTAAAAGAGTTGTTTCTAAATTTCAATGCTCTAAGAAAACCAATTATTTATTTATTTATTTATTTTTAGAAAACCAATTATTTAGCAGGATTTAATGTATATATTTTCCCCTGTGGTTTGCAAGCTGAAAAGGTGCTGACATTTGTTTTTACTGTGGACTCTTAAATGGTACTTGAATTTAGTTTAGAGTAACTGCATACACAGAATTAAAAGTAACTATGGTACAGACAATGTACGTTCTTAAGTTTTCTTCTCGCTCTTATAGCAGGTGAACATATTAAGGACATATTGCACATACATACTGATCAGAACTATAGAATATCTCTCTCCTCTGTTCTCACATTATTTCTTATATATCTTTCAGGACTCACCACATCATCTCCTCCATTACCTCTCAATTTTTTGTTCCACCTCTATGCTCACAGAGCATTTGTGTTCTCTATAATTTTACAATTTTACTGAATGATCTGGCTTAATATCTAGGCTGAAGTTTCTTATGGGCTTGTGGTCTTTATCTCTGCCTCTCGCAACCTAGTGCAAAACCTTGCAAATTAAAGACATTTCAGTAAATGTGGGTTGTTTACTTAGAGCTGGAAAGGATATACAATGTCATCTTTTCCAAACTCCTACAAGAATGCAGAAATGCCTTCTACAGCTATCCTGGCAGATGGCATCCAGCTTCTGTGTGAAAAAATTCATTGATGAGGAAGATGCTTAGCATCTTATTAAATAACTCATGGAAAGTTGTTGGTTTTCTGTTTTTGTAATGATGTTGAAGCAAAATATGTCTCTTTTGACTTGCAATTATTTATCTTATTTATATTTTTGATAGCAATAAAATATAGCTTTAGGACTTCTGCATAGTATCCTTTCAAATATTCGAGCAGCTCTATTATGACCCCAACTGATATTATTCCTTGTCTCCTGCTCAAACCCTTCCCAAACCTACCTCTGTGTCTTTTCCTGAGATTGAAGGAGCTAGATCTCATTTAGTTCAGCTCTTAATTACTGTTCAATTCATTTACATAAAGCATATTGATTTGTAATATCAGTAACATATAGAAGGGACAGCCATAACTGAAAACTAAGGAGTAGTATCTATGTAATTCAATATCATTAAGACTATCCTTTTTAAAAATTTTATTTAACTACAGATGATTGAAAATATTGTGTTAGTTTCCAGTGTATGGCTTCAGATTCTTTCCCATTATAGGTTATTACAAGACTCTGAATATAGTTCCTTATGCTATACAGTAAATCCTTGATGTTCATCTATTTTATATATAGTTGTGTGTATCTGTTAATTCCATACTCCTAATTTATCCCTCCCTCCCCTTTCCCCTTTGGTAACCATAAGTTTGTTTCCTATGTCTGTAAGTCTGTTTCTGTTCTGTAAATAAGTTGATTTGCATTATTTTTTTAGATTCCACATATGAGTGATAGCATATAATATTTTTCTCTGTCTGACATTTTACTTAGTATGATAATCTCTAGGCCCATCCATGTTGCTACAAATGGCAATATTTCATTCTTTTTATGGCTGAGTAATAGTCCATTGTGTGTGTGTGTGTGTGTGTGTGTGTGTATGTGTGTGTGTGTGTGTGTGTATATATATATATATACACTACATCTTATTTTCTTATTTATCCATTCATCTGTTGATGGACACAAGTTGCTTCCATGTTTTGGCTACTGTGAATAATGCTGCTATAAACATTGGTGTGCACGTATCTTTTCAAAGTAGAGTTTTTGTCTTTTCTACATATATGCCCAGGAGTGGGATTGCTAGATCATATGATAACTCCATTTTTAGTTTTTTAAGGAACCTCCATACTGTTTTCCATAGTGGTTGCACCAAGTTACATTCCCACAAACAGTATAGAAGGGTTCCCTTTTCTCCACCCCCTGCAGAAGTGACAACATGTGACATCTGAGGCTAGGTCATAAAAGACATTGTGGTTTCTGCCTTCCTCTTTTGTATCACTTGCTTTGGGGAAAGCCATCTGCCATATTATGAGGATACTCAAGCTGCTCTGGGCAGAGAAACAAGGTAAGGAACTAAGGCCTCCTGCTAAAAGCAATATGAGTGAGCCAAATTAGAAGTGAACCTTCCAGCCCTGACAAGCCTTTAAGTGACTGCAATCCCAGATGACATTTTGATTGCAACATCAAAGAAGACACTACGTCAGAACGAACAAAGCTGCTCTTAAATTCCATATGCACAAAAATTGTAAGATAATAAATGCTTGTTATTTTTATTGTAACAGTTCTATTGAGATATAAATAACATACCCTAAAGTTTGCCAATTTGAAGTGTCCAATTAAATGGTTCTAAATACATTTACAAAGTTATGCAACTCTTACCAGAATCTAATTTTAGAACATTTTCATTATCCTAAAAATAAACATTTACCCAATACCAGTTACTCCCTACTCCATCATTCCCCTACCCCCCACCCCTCCACCACCTCCTACTTTCTACTCCTCAGCCCTAGGCAACCACTGATCTACTTCTGTCTCTATACATTTGCCTACTATGGCCATTTCATATAAATAGAATAATACAATATGTGGCCTTTTGTCACTGGCTTATTTCACTTAAAATATAGTGTTTTTGAGCGTCACCCATGTTGTAGCATGTATTTTTTCATTCCTTTCTATTTTACCAAATCTTATTCCACTGTATGGATATCCCTTCATCCATTGATAGATATTTGTGTTTTTTCCACTTTTGGGCTATTATAAATAATAATAGCCCAAAAGTGCTTTGGTCCTTCATTTGTAAGTTTTTTAGTGGACATATGCATTTTCCTTTTTCTTGGGTATGTGCCTAGGGATGGAATTGTGGATCATATGGCAACTCCATGTTTAAATTTTTGAGGAACTGCCAGACTGTTTTCCAAAGTGGCTGCACCATTTTACATTCCCACCAGCAGTGTCTGATGGCTCAAATTTTTCCACCTCCTTGCCAAAATTTACCTGCCTTTTGAAATCTGCCATCCTAGTGAGTGTAAGATGTCATTTGACTTGCATTTCCATAATGACTAATTATGTGGGGCATCTTCCTGTGTTTATTAGCTATTTGCATATCTTCTTTGGACATGTGACTATTCAAATATTCTGCCCAATTTAAAAAAATCAGGTTTACTTGTCTTATTATTACATGTTTATTATTTTAAATTCTAAATTTTCAAGTAATTTGTTACATAGTAATTGATAACTAACACAAGCAGTTCCTCTACATTTTCTTAGAGAAAATGTGATATTGATACATTTTAATTGATCAGAAGGAAAATAAGGCTAACATTTTATTGAGGATAAAATAATGGCATTACTGCATTTTTAGTCCTGAGATTCATAAATATACATAGTTGAGGTCCAAAAAGATAAAGAAAATCTCATCAGAAATAGAAATGAAAACATAATTCAAATTCATTTGCTTGCCTAATTACTACAGGAATGATTATGATGAGCCAAGGAAATTTATTAAGCCTCATAATCAACCAGAACAATTTCCTCCAACAATATAGGACGGAAAGAAAATGACTGATAATTTTTTTTTCAATTCCCCTTTTCTAGGCATTCCTTTGTTTATATGAAATAAGGAACATTTAGCATAAAACACAGAACTGCCTTTTATAATGCTTTTATAACACATGTAACAAACTCATGTTTTTTTCTTTAAAAAGTTATAGCTCAAAATGGGATAATTCTGAATGGCATAAGTTATTTGATGAGTGGATACTCGTGGTCAGATTTAGAAACCAGATTAAGTTAAGCATTTTGCAAACTTTTACTCATATTTAGATTTGAAGAAGAATATCATGCAGTATGATTTTTGAAATTATTTTTGTAAAAAAATGTGTCTTTATTGACCTAGTCTCTACAATGGGATATAAATATGGGTAAGAAATGGACAAATGGCCTAAAAGAAGACTGTGAAGGGAGTGAATATGTTTTAAAGCAACATCAGCAAATATGTATGTAGTTTAGAGATATGTTTCACTTCTTTTCCTCAACTGATAAGAAAGTCGTATCAGGGCTTCCCTGGTGGCGCAGTGGCTGAGAGTCCGCCTGCCGATGCAGGGAACACGGGTTCGTGCCCCGGTCTGGGAGGATCCCACATGCCGCGGAGCGGCTGGGCCCATGAGCCATGGCCGCTGGGCCTGCCCGTCTGGAGCCTGTGCTCCGCAACGGGAGAGGCCACAACAGTGAGAGGCCCGTGTACCGCAAAGAAAAAAAAAAAAAAAAAAAAAAAAGAAAGTCATATCAAAGGGGTTTAAAAATCTTCCAACTATATTATCTCTCAACTATCTTATTTTTAATACAATTTACTTCTGCTTTTCTAGACACATGACAAAGAAAATTCAGTCCATTTACTTGGATGTTCTCATTGCTATATAGTACTGTATGCTTTTATTTCCAAATGCCTGTTATGAATAATAAATTTAACTCAACACATATACACCCACATGCTTACAATCTAAAATTACTGTGACATATTTGGAGAAAATGGCATCAATAATTGTATTTATTTTAAATAAAAAGTTACTAAAAGTATATGTAATTTTTTTAAACATCTGGATGAACACAAAGAATTAAATTCCAGGGACTGATGATATTATAAAGACTCTGTGATAATTATAAAAGTATCAAAAGTAGCTCCCCGTAAAGATATAAAAGGTACACTGTGACAAAGTGTGACAATAAATTATTCTTATTATTTAGTGAAAGAACAAATGTAAGCAATACAATATAGGCTCTTTTATACAGCAGTATGAATTCAAAAGGCAGCTCTATAAGCAAAAGAAGAAAATCTTTCTGGCCATGTGAATTTGTCATTCTGAGTGTTTTCATGATTTATGTGTCATAAATAACTTTTAAATGATTTATGGTAGAATTTTATACTTTCTTTTTTTATGAAGATATTACAATATCATTGATAGATTATGCTCCAGCTGTTTATATGTTATACAAACATTTCCTTTTTCAGCATTTTGAAATTGCCCAAAATATAAAATTAACTTTTACACTGAAGTATGATGGTGAAACCCACTGTGTTTCTACTCATGCTAAATGAGTTGATTGGCATATTTCTTATGCTATTTTACTGAAGGTGGATTTTTATTGGGTGTCCTATGATTGCATGTGGCCAATCTTAAAAACATTGAAAGAAATCTAGATTGTATTTTCAACTTTACAGATTATTTCTAAACATAAAGATCTCTGGCAATAACTAGATAAAACAGTGGGGTTTTAGTGAGTGATTTTTTTTTCCACTATATAAGCCAGAGTAACTTTTTTTGTTTGAAACATCCTTTAACTCCTGCCATCTTTCATGTAATATTTTTCCCTTCTGCATAACATACAAATGTATTAAACAATATTCAAAATTAAAACTGCTTACTGTGGTGTAAAAGGCTCTGCAAAATCTGGCCCTGGATCCTTTCTCCAAATTGACCTAAAGTTGTGCATGCTGTCTGCCATTTGGCTTCAGCAAATGCCCTTCTAGCAGTTTCTAACATATCCAAACTTTTTTTCCAAATTAGGACATTGACACTTTCCATAGGGAAGACTCTTTCCACATCTGGGTCTTCCTTACCATTCATGTCTCAGCTTAGCTTAAACACTATTTTCTCAGAGAGGCCTCCTTAGCCCCTTCAATAAATCCTGTCTCCATTCTTTATCACAGCACCATATTTATTTCCTTCAGAGTGGTTATGACGATTTGAAATGATTATTTTATGTTTTTATTTTGTGAGATTCCCCAGTCCCAGTTTCAAAATAAGGTGCAGGAGGGCAGGCTTTGCCGGTCAGGTTCTTAGTTGTATCACAAGGAGAGAGGCAAATACTTATTGAGTAAATAAAGTAACTTGTACAAAATATCTTATTGTAACTAAGACCCTCTAAACTGAAGTAATCTGTATACTACAAGTCATGTCCTCAATTTCTTCCCAGTTTTAAGGCCAATAAGTGATATGCTTTTGTAATAGTAGAAGAGTGACATTTCAGAGGGAGCTTCCTGAAAAATTCAAATAATATAATAAAGATAAAATGAGTAAGTAATCTCTAAACCCTACATGTCAGCAGCTGTTTTCCTTAAAAATTAAATCTCTTTTAAATATTTCACTTGTGTATAAGTGCAACATGTATGTTTTAATCAGAATATTAAGAAAAATTCTAATACAAGTTACCTCATGACATGCTCTTTGTGAAACGTTGTTTAAAAAAAAGAAGAAAGTCACTTTTTAAAAAATAAGCAATTAGAGAAATGGATCCAATCATTTCTTTTAAAATTCTCATTGTATGGAGAGGATAATTTATTTTTAGCGAAGAACTGAGGCTAATAACTAAGGGATCATCCTTTTTTAAGTTTTAGCAGTGACGCAAATTTGAGTAGCTTGAGTACATTATCAAATTTGTTTAACTAGGTAGCAAAGATGGATTTAAAAGTTAAGGAGGTAAAGAGCTCTTCATGAAAAGTCAAGATATGTATATATATGTATATATCAGAGTATGTATTTCAAGTGTTTTTTTCAAGACATCTAAATATAAAATCCAGAAATTAAAAAATAATCACTGGAAATTCCAGATATAATAATTATATACAAGATATATAAAGAGACAAGAATAGGAAGATATAAGATACAAATTCTTGAGTTTTTCTTTTGGTTTATTAAAATTATTAGACTAATTGTTGCAATAATAAGCCTGACACCAGCCTGTCAGAGTAAGTCTTTTGGGAAAACCTCTCAAAACTTGGAATCCTGGCTTTGCTTTTTCAGGACAAAAAAGAACATACCTTAAGAACTTTACAAATTTAGTTCATCCTTTCTTACTTGAAAAAACTGAGCCCTCTATTTTTTTTTTCATAATTTCTAACAAGATTCCACTGAGTATGATGTTTCATATATTTCCCTTGGTACTGACATTTGTGGAAAGGAATGAAAGACAAAGAAATAAGTAGACATTTTTGTATATTCTCTTTTTGGTTATCCCTCCACATAACAGGGTAGTTTTAGGAATAAACAGATTCATTGATCTGCTTTGTACATACAAAAAAAATAATTTAGTGGCTGGTATCCCCAGGTCCTAAGCATTTTGTTTTCAATTAAGAAAATAAAAAATTCAAGGGAAACACATCATTCATCCTCTCTTTCTCCACACACCTCCCTCTAATCCTTTATTTTTAAACCTCATTCCTCTTCCCCTCCTAGCACTGATTGTAGGATGTGGCCCACTGGAGAGTAAAATTAAAACAAAAAAAGCAAAGTAGAAAGTCATAAAAAAGTATTTAATGGAATTTTGCTTCAAAGAAAATGCATGGTTAATTGTAAAAAAAAAAAAAAAATCCTTTTCAGGCTCTTAAAATTTACAATTGCTCCATGGTTTTAAACCTCAATTAAATGCAAAGGTTTAATAGACACACATGACTTTAATGATGTGAGATGTCCCGATATTTTTTTACATTTATTAAGAAAAATGCAGCCGCATCCTGTTAAATATATTGAATGATCATTTTTTAAAGCTTACCATATGCTTCTTCATTTTGTTCAGTCTTTCAACTTTGTTCAATTACACACAAGTCTCTATCCTTAATAAGGAGAAAAACCTTACTAATAAAATTGCAATTTAGATGAATTTCTTAAACTGGATAATGAAAATGGTACCAATCATGGGACATATAAAATACAAAGTAAGCACTCAAAACATTCTAGCATTAGAGAAATAAAAACTGTCATACTGTCTAACAAAGAAAAAATAAATTCAGAGGGAAAATCACAGGTCGAAAATGGCAAGGCCATACATATGTCAGGAATTTCCAGGACTAAGTATGAGTTTACAAAGGAGAACATTAAAGTTAAAGGGTAAACAGTAAGTCTAGTCAGAGAACTTGGACATTAGATCATAGTATGTCAGGGCAAATAACAGTTTAACATATGTATCCTTTTTTCCTTCAGTTCTTGAAACTAAAGCAGTTGAGAAGAGCAGATCTGGGATGTAAACGAATACTTGCAAAACATGCAAATGAGTGAGGCCAAACAGTGTAAGTACTATTTTCCTACCAAAGGAGTTCAAATGCAATTGAAACGGCAATTAACTCCTTTAGTCAGTGTCAGGCAAAGCAACAGGGAGTGGTAGAGACCATGGCTAACTGGAGAGCACCAGCCTGGTCCTTTCTGTTACACAGGCCCAGTTGATGCTCACCACCTGAAATGTGGGGCCAGTGGGGCCAAACCTTCCGAGTTCCCTAGAAGTCATGAATTGGATTTATGTGAAAATTTCTGATTGCCATCTCAATATTTGCTCATTTATAAAAACAATCTTTCTGTCAGCAAAACATGTCTACTGCCAGCTTGAAAGAATGAGGGGAGAAAAAAAGAATACATTTTATTTTCAACCATAGAATTTTCATTTGTAAATGACCTGTGGTATTTTTTATTCCAGTCCAAACATTTATGAAAAACCAAGTTGTGCACAGATCATATGGCAGATCAGTTGTAGAGCTGCATAAAAGTATTCTGGTTTCTTACTCTATGTTCTTTGGTATATAAAATGCATTGAAGATATACAAATGCTGGTCTTTCTCTCCCTGAAGTTAGAAGGGTAATAACAAATAAGACCTTTGCTACCCTATTTGTAGTAGTTTAATGTAAATATATACTACCAGTACATTTTGGAAAGGTAATTTCTCAACTAATATAAATAACCCCCAAATATTTCTTTTCTTTGGCCCAGTTATTCCAGTTCAGAATCTCTCTTCTAAAAGAATAATACCAAATTGAAAAAATAATTGTGCATATAACTACTAATCACAATACTAGTTATAACAGAAAAAAAATTTAATGTAACAGAAAAAGAGAAAGACTTAAATCTTTAATGAGACAAATATGGTGAAAAACAATCTGAGCAAATATAGAAATGTAAAATTATGTGGATAGTTTTCGGAGTTTTAAAATCATTTGAAAAACACAGACATATACACAGGGAATAGTGCCTCTAAGCCTAGCTCCTAGATATAGCCGCTCTTACCATAACAGTTTATTATACATAATGAATTTATTCTTATGTGTGTGTGTATATATATATATACATATATAAATATTCACTCTTTGCTTTAAATATATTGTATAAGATAATACTATGAAATATTTAAATACCTCCAACTTTCACTCAAATATATGCTATAGAATTCTTTCATGTTAGTAAGCTTAAAATTCTAATTTTTAATGGTTAATATAATCTGTTTATAAATGCAGTACAATTTATTTACTCAATCTTTAAATGATGGACCTACACATTGATTCTAATTTCCTATTAATAAAAATACTGTAAATGAAAACCTTTAATAAACATAATTTATATTTACCCATTTATTATTTATTATGATGGTGACTAATATATTAAGTATTATCAATTGATTTAATTTTTATAAGTTGATCTTTGAAAAATGTCATTGTTAAGTGTGCGTTTCCTAAACTACTAGTAAATTTTAGCACAATTTTATATACTTATTCTAATTTAATACTCTCTTTTATAGGAAATTTGGACATTTAAAATATTCTTTAAGTGGTTTGTAAGTAATTTTTTTACTAGGTTATAAACTCTTCATATGTGTGCTGCAAATATTTTTTTCCAATTTATTATCTGTTAAATCTTTTCTATCATGTATTTTATTATAAATACATTTTAAATTTTAATGTAATAAAATCTGTCAGTTTTTTATGTTTTCTAAATTTGATAAAAAACTAAGAAATTTTTTCAGAACTAAACTACAATTTTTTTTTTTTTTTTGCGGTCCACGGGCCTCTCACTGTTGTGGCCTCTCCTGTTGCGGAGCACAGGCTCCGGACACGCAGGCTCAGCGACCATGGCTCACGGGCCCAGCCACTCCACAGCAATGTGGGATCTTCCCGGACCGGGGCACGAACCCGTGTCCCCTGCATCGGCAGGCGGACTCTCAACCACTGCGCCACCAGGGAAGCCCTCAACTACAATTTTAAAATATGAATTCATATAAAAAAAATGGTGGACTAAACATTTGAGCATGTCATAATTTATACAGCTAAGTTCAAATGTCTAATAAAAATAATTAATATTTTTCCACTAAATGTTTGCTGCTTAATCTGAAGACATATAATTTTCAAGAAATAAAAATCTTACAAAGTGCATAATTTAAAAATGAATTTCCATTGTGTACTGGGACTAGTGAATTAATAAGCAGTACTTCGTAAAGAACTGCATACTTTGTTTTGTCCAATTCCAGATTAGAAGCTCTACTGAAATTGTGGATCTAAGAAACAAAATGATTTTAAAAATCCTAAGTACACTTACATATGTGTTCTCTGTTTTGCACTATACATTAGAAACTTATTCAAAAATTGCACAAACAATATGCATACAAACATCACATGCCACCCAACATCATTTTTTTTTCACACTTGAGAAATTACCACACACATTATCACAGTCCTCAACTGATTAAGGAAATAAAATAAATCAAAGTTATATTTTCAGCATAAGCATCATGGTCACATATATTGAAACTGATGTAGAAAAATTTTAAATGATATATAAATTAAATATGTCTTTCCTCAGGAAGGAAGTAATCTCCATGGGTACAGGAAGTAAAATGACAAGAAGACAAATAAAGCATCTGTTTTATCTTCCAGGAGTATACCAACACGTATTAGTGTATTGAATTATTACCCCCAAATTTAGAAAGGTGAGTTGGTTAGTTTACATTTATACCAGGGCCATATTGAGGTCATTCAACCTAAAAACATTTGTATAGTTCTTTCTAATATATTTATGTTAATCTCTCCCTTGACTATAGAAAACTAGCAACCTTCTAATGTTTAAATATGTTCTTTTTTTGTTAAAATATTATGATCTTGTTTCAAATTATCAGTTGAATTTAGATCAATTTTAATAACTTTTTTTTTCTTTCTGTTCCTCTTGGCTTATAGCACTTACCTTTCTTTCTCTGCCCCTTCCTGTGCATTTTAAAAATGAAAACCCATATTCCCAGACTGAAATATTTGTTCTCTTTAGTAAGATTCTTTCTGGCTTCAGGGAGAATAAATTTACAGATACATCCTGGGACTTTGAGACTCCTACGATTCAAAATTTTACCTTGAATATCTGTTCTTGACTTTTCCTTCTTTTAAAATAAACATCCCCTAAAGAGAATGCTGGCTTTGTTACTTACTTTATTGAATAAGTTATGCAGTGCTTCTGTCTGCAACTCATGTGAGTGATGCGAAATAAAGCAGACATAGCTGTTGGACATCATTTTAGCCCCTCTGTCTGAATGGCAGATCACAGGAAGGAAAAAATGTCCCATGAGCCCCTCTGTGAGGTCGTTATCAACTGATTGAGTATTCGCCTTAAATATCTGAAACCCAGGTGTGTTGTAGATTAGCACAACTTACAAGCACTGTGTGGAGATTTATTATGATAATTGTTGCTTTTATTTTTTATTTCCCTGAACTCAAAGATAATTAATGTCAGTATGTGTCCTGGTATGACTCTCTTAATTGGTCCTATGGTGCCTTAGATGTTTGAAAATCCACTCACTTAAAGGCTTTTTTTTTTTTTTTTTTCCTTTTGACTTGTTTTCCTGGAGCTGTTCATTAGTGCCTAAAATATTTGATTACATTTAATTGTGATGTCTTCAATTTTGTGCACCTGCTGCAATTTACATGAGGAGAAAAAGGCTTGCAGAAGCAGGAAAAAAAAAGTGAGATGGGGAATTACATTTTGAAAGAACTCCCCTGCATAGGGTAATTGGGGTTAAATATGGAAACAAAATAAACTTAATAGGTAGTTAGATTTTTGTAACTACTATGGTTATACAAAAAAGGTTCTAAATCAAAACTGCTCTAACATACATACCCTTAACATATATTTTCAAAAGTTTCCTGGAAACCTGTGAAGTTCCTTTTAAAATGTCTTAAAGTAACATATAAGAAACAGATTACCAGTTCCAAAGAATGATTTTGACCTGAATATCAATTTCAACTGACCACACTATAATTCAACAGAGGCAGAGGAAACAACAGTATTTGCTGCATTTTCAGTAGAAAATAAATCACCGTTCTTTCTCTTTTGTAAAACCATCAGTTTCTTTTCCATTTAGTTTTAAGGAACAGTGAAATCTCTAAATCTGCTTCAAAGCCCTGCTTTTAGAGGAAAAGTAATTAGATCCAGTCCTTTTAGTTACAACGGCAGTGATACGATGGATTCTCTATGTTAAATATATCAAAAAGATGCACTCAGTTACCACGGACATTCTCATTCATGAAACATTCCAAGGGCCAAGAGGGCAGAGAGGTATTGGTAATCCTTTATGGAAATTCCTCTGTCAATTCCTCTGTCTGCTGGCTCAAGTTTTATCTCCTCCAAGAAATCTCTCTGTACCACAGCAATTTGAAATGCCTGCTTTGGAATCGTGCTACGTTGGTGCACTAGAGTATGAAATACACCACCTGGATCTATCTTTTTCTGTAAAATTTATTTTTCGTGTTTTATTGATGTTAGCATTGTTGCTCTGAAAATCTCCTGAATTGCTTAAGCACAAGGGTGGTGAATAAAATGATTAAGGCATGTGTATCTGTCATTTTCAAAGTTCTTTCACGTCTACTACCTCAACTGATTCTCAGAACAATGCTGTTACAGACTATAATTTCCACAAATGTGGGGCCCACGTTTGTTTTTCACCACTGTATTCCTGGGGCTTCTATTAACTTATAGTAGGCACTTCAGAGATACAAAATGAATGAATGGATGATGAATTAATGAATGAATAAGGTAGTATCTATACTTAGTACATGCTCAGTAAAATCTTGGTTCATTTTAACATATTTGGGACTTACATCACAACACGTGTTTTAGAATGGAAGCTGAGCAGTGAATGCACATCACAGGAGATGTGCTGGAGATGGGGGTGTACTTAGGTTAATGGTTTCACCAGAAGTCTATTTATATAAGACTGTGGCACTGAAGACCCTCATGGAATTGAAATACCTAAATCCAGTTAAGATAGTAAAAGTAGGCAAGTCTGGGGTAAGGAAATTGGTGACCAACGGTTGTTTAACAGATCCGTCACACAAGATGGCCCCTGCACAATTTGCACAACTGTCTGCAATGGCCCTAGTAAAATATATTAGTCCATGACAGTCCCCATGAACAACTCTTAGAAGTCTACATAAAACACCATTTTTGTTATATAAGGGATAATAATGCAAAAGCAATAGAGGATGTTTTTTCTATCTTCATCTCAGTTTCTGTTGCAGCATAAGAGGATATAGGAAGTAGCAAAGGACATCTGTGTGAAGTCACAATCAAGAAAAGCCCACTTTGACCTGGGCACCTAAGAACAACATGTGCCAACTCAATAAAGAACCTCAAGACAAAGTGACTGAAAGAAACTTGGGAACTGTTTTCCCTGGTATTTGTATCACACTCCTTCCCTATATACCTGAATTATTGTGGTTAGGGCTGAACCAAAGAAATACTGTTTGCTTTGCTTTGATGGATGGTCACTGCCATCTCATGAATCCTAGGGACCCCAGGTTACACACAGCCTCTGCCTGATCTTCCTGCTACATTTTCTTCTCTCCAGACACACTGGCTGTTGAGTTCCTAGAAAATGTCATGCCCTCTTTCACAACAGGGTTACTTCAGCCCTCAGCTTCTGAGTCATCTTTTAGATAACAGCTCAAGTCATCTCGTAGCGGAAGCCTCCTCTCCCAAAATCCATCTTAGTTCAGATTCCTTTGTTTTATGCTCCAGAGTATTTCATAACATGCTCTTGGTTTGTGTAAACTTGTTCACATTATTATTCTGTCTCTTCTACTAGACTGTAAACTCCATAAGTAGAGGTTACAAGTCTGCACTTATTTTTGCTCCCTTATGCTGGAACCATACTTCAGGGCTGACTGAATAAACCATGAACATACATTTATAAGAACATGTTTTTATATCACCTCTGGCCCAAGTAACCTCCACCATTTAGAATATAAGGAAAAAAACATACATATATAAATTTGCTTTACTTAGGTGGCTTCTATTATCACACACAATCCTGCTGGCTCTATCTGGTCTAGATGTGTCTGCTAGTAAGCACAGTGATATTTATGTGGGCAATCAGAATCTGTGTTAACCACACTCATACAAAATATGCAATATAAAACTATGCAGTGATGAAAGAGACACAAAGGCACATGCATGCCTGTATACATTTGCTTCAACACAGTTATGAAAAGCCATTTTATTTTTTCTATTTTTACTTCATACTTATAAAGAAAACTAGTGGTCCAGAACTAAAAGCTTATAAATAAAAATCATTAAAAAAAGGTTTGGGAATTATAGGCTAGAAACCAGAAGTTTAGGGCTTGTTAGGACAGAGTCTGGATGGGAATGGTTGTATTTGTCTGTGCTTCCTGACTTCTCCACTGGTCTCTAAGCTTCATGAGTCCAGGGTCCACATTCTCTTGTTCACCACAGTGCCTGGCACATATTAGATCCTCATTAATGTCTGTTGCTATCTGATCCCTTCACTATTTTTTTTCCAAACAGGGGAACCAAGAGCAAGCTCTTTCGAAAATTAAGTCACGTGGCAGCCATGTGCCAAAGGAAGGTGTCCATGGACTGAGTCAGCCAGCAGTGGATGACCCATACTGTTCTCAGGATGAAAGCCGGTGACAGCCTAGCTCCTGGGTTTTGTTAGTCTAGTCTCAACAAGACTAACCCCTGTGGTCTTTGAATTTATCTTTCTTCCTCTCCTCTGCTATTTTTCCTCCCCCTCCTTCTTTTCAACTATTACCTCTTTCTCCTTTCTTAATGTTAGGCTGCTATTATTTTAATAAAATATTCATTCTACTGATTTCTCATCCAAGCCCAAGATGACTTTTAGTATTGGTACTCAGTCAGACAGACTGTGACATGACATGTAAGGAAAGAATCTGGAAAGCAACCAGTTGGAAAAGGCAATATCCCCTAGTCTACAGGATGGTCAAGAATCTCTAGTTGGTCAATTATGGCTTGGAGCTTAGTAAGGTCAGTGGAATTGACCCAATGAAGGGAAACACATGATACGACAAAGGCTGTTTGTCACAGAGTCAAATAACTTCTCTTATTATGACTGGACTCGACAAAAAAATTAGCCACTAATTCCAGAAGATTCCACCAAATCAGCAGATATCACTTTTCATTATAATTTTTTTCTCCATCCTTTGAGTAGTATTTTGCTTTTTATTTAATTGATGCTTACTTAGAGTTCATTGCCTAGATTTAAAGTTGTGTGGCATGGTGTTTTAGAGTCTGCTATGCTATGTGAGGTCTAAGGACAAGTAGCATTGGCAGCACCCGAGAGCCTGTTTGAAATGCAGACTCTCAGGCTTCACCTTAAACCTGCTGAATCAGAGTTTGCATCTTAACATGATCTCTAGGTGATTTACCTGTACAGTAAAGATTTGAGAAATGCTATTTGAGAGCACTGATTGTAGACTTCTACAGGCCTGGGATTGAGGATACTTAATCCCTCTGAGTCTCAATTTATTCGTCTGTAAAATGGAAATCTGATACATTTTTTCCTTGGTATTATTGTGAGGATACAAAGAGATGATGTAAGCCAAGGATAGCATAGCATAGTTCCTGGCAAATTGAGTCTCAGTAATGATAAATCTACATAATAAATATAGAGCGCAGTAGAGCAAAGACATTTTGAAAGAAGCCATAATTGTTTCTTTCAGAAGCAGAAGCAATGTAGAGACTCTGAAAATCTGAGAGAAAGTAATACCTTGGTTTTTGGCCTCTGATGGTATAAATTATTATTTTTAATAACCAGTAGAATGCAGAATGATTTTGCAACTGCCATAAAGAGGGAGATGGGAAGTAACATCAAGTGAACATTTTTATAAAGATCATCTCATTTATTCTTTGTTAGAATAAATGTGAAGTATGTATTCATTACCCTGTGAAATATGTATTACTGGAAGGTGAGGTGTTATACAGATGAGGAAGGCTTGAATGTAATAAATTCAGGTGACCTGCCCAGATCACATACTTCATAAATGAACAGAGATGGGTCACGAAGCAATGATTACCATGGAATATTTGTCTCCTTGCCCATATTCCTTTACTCAAGAACATCTATCTATAGATGGAATGACTGGAATGTTTTTTAGTGTCAGGATAATTTCAGTTGATTTTTCATGATGGAAAGTGCCTTTTTAAACACAGAGGAAATTGGAAGAAATTTACCAAACCCTTCACATTATCTTCAAGAGATTACCTAGAAACTTTAATAACTCAAGCTTATGTTATAGACTTTTCCTAAATGAATATTATATAATACATTTATTCTCAAGGCCACTCACATGGGTATTTTTTTTCTTTTTAATAAATGGAGAGAAAGGAATGCAAGGAAGCAAACTGAAAGGGTTTTCTTAACTTACTTCCTTAATTATACTTGTCCAGTTAAAAATTCAGATATAAATGGATTGATGAAAATGAGAATTGCTTGAAAGGAGTATTTCTCTGAATAGCATGCAGGCTGTGGAAAGAGCTCTGTTTGTATGTCCAGAGGAGAGGAGAGAGACTAGCCATGGTCATGCATCTTGTGTGTGGTGGCATGTGGGGAATAATTGATTGTCCTTCCCTTCTTGACGCAATCACTAATTCCCTCAGAGCTCGCTTCTACACGTGTAATGCTTGCGATTAAGCCAGCAAAGGATCCTGAGGAACCCAGGAGACTTCCTTCTATCTGAGATGCCATTTATAACCCAAATTAAAAATTAAATGGGAAAAGCAAGAAAATGCCTCTGAAGGTTTATTTATTAATTTTTTTCCCACCTTTAACTCTACCCTGTATTGTTTGACGAGGCAGGTCACACATTCTCCAAGTAAATGCCATACTCAAGGCGCAAGCCAAAGAACGGAACTAATGTAGGGGTTTACAAAAGGAGACAGAAACTTCTAGTAATTGGTGACAGCTCTACTTCTGAAGTTCTAAAGAAAACTTTTACCATGCTTTAAAACAGTACTGATTCAACCCATTATCATTCCCTAAGTGCCTGATAATTTTAGATTATCCCAAATGCAAATGAATATATAGCTTTGTGCTTTCAGGAAACCAATACCTCTTATGTGGAGGGGCTTATTTTCAGTCTCACATTTTCAATTGTCATATTATGTATCAGTAACTTGTCGAATACAAAATTTTGAGGCAAAACAAATGGTTTTCAAATGTGGAACTTCCTTTCAGAACTTAAGCGTCTTCAGAAAGATTTCTGAACCCTGCCTAGGAATTGGATATGGCCATGTCACTTTAAGGACAATTCCCTGTATTTGGCTTTTTGCCCTCCAATGAAAAAGACAAATCCTGCATTGCCTTCTCATTAAGGAAAAAGTAACTGCAAAGACAGCATATTTCTAGAGTAAACAAATCTCCCAGAGGCTGTATTTTTGATAAGTATTTTTGCAGTGCTAGTTTGAAGGTTTAACGGTTTGTAGTGTTTCACTTTAATAGTCAGACCAGCAAGCTAAAACAAATGCACTTTAAAAACTTTACACTCTGTGAGCTCTGCTTTGACAGGACTTCCTTGGAATCAGGAGGTAATACGGCTTCTCAGAGAGCCATACTTACATTTCAAGCTGAAGAGGAAATTATTCTTGAACCACTGGATCTGTTGGTAATTCATGGCTCAGTTTATGGTGGCCTTTTAAATTCACCCTGTCTCACTAGGTTTGCCTGGATACAGCTCAGAGTGGAGAGATTATGCAAAGGTGATGACTGCTTACAGAAGCCAGCAGTCCAAATTGGGGACTTGGTTCAGAGGTCTGTGTGAGCATGCAAATCGACTGTAGGCACCAATGGCCCAATTATGCCCATTGTACAATGTCACATTTTTTACTCAGAGCTGTAACAAATGAAGGTATGCCAAAAAAAAAAAAAACATAGCAAGAAACAAAAGTTATGTGAATCTCTTCATAATAATTTCACATAAAAATTTTCACTTGCAACCAACAGCCTGACACAGTTCAGATGAATGAGTCTCCATATACATAAGGATATAAACACACACACATACACATGCACAAGAGCACACATACACACAAATACTTTTATTCTCACAAACACTTACATATTTTTTTATCCCCAATACCATATACTAGACATAAACTCCATCGTTATTATTTTATTTTCAAAACTGAATTGGGGTTTAAAAATATGAGCCCTGGACCAAACTGCTTGGATTCAAACCCCCATTTCATCACGACCACTCTTGCAATATTCTTAACCTGTTTGCACCTCAGTTTCTTCAATTGTCAAGGGGGGAATAATAACAGGACCCACTTCAAAGTCATGAGAATTTGATAATGCATGCAGTTTGCTTTATATATGAAGTTCATCATAATGATAGTTGTAAATAATATCCTCTCATAAAAAAATGCTTCTAGGACAGCAGGTAATAGAGATTTAACTGCTACGTAGTGTGTATGAGTTAAGGTTTTTCTGGCTGCAAATATCTGAAGTTTACCAGTCCTGGCTTACCATATTCAAGGATCAAGGTGCACATGCTGCAATTCAAGGGCAGAATGTAGAGCTAGGAAAGCCTAGAATCAGGAAATGAAAAGCCATGAGACACCAAGGTTGCTGGTCTCTTGTTCTCACTCACAGGGGTCACATAGGCTCTTCTTGACTGGTGTGCTTCAATCTGCAGACTACCTTCCTCTGATTTTCTCCACACAGAGTAGCCTCACAGCTCCTGAGAATGTGTTCTTGGTTCCAGCCGTGTACTACCAAGCAGCCTGAGAGAGAAGCTGACTGTCTAGCTTGGACTATGAGATGACTCCTGACCCATCCAGCCATGCCAAGGGCTTCAGGCACCTAGGGCCCACTCTTATTGGTAAACACAAGTTATCAGAGCCAGGGAAACATTGAGAGCTGTCAGATTTCCCAAAAGATACTGAAGATAAGGTACATAATGATCATAATGTTTGGTGAAGCAAAAGTGTGAAACAATAGTACAGTCTTAAACAATAATGTTTCCTATTCAGTGTGTCATGAAATATTTTTTCTTTCCTCCTACTAGAGGGTTGAAATATTTCTCAGATGTTTTAGTCCATATATACCTTGGATATTACATTGTAGAAAACATAATTTGTATTCTCATGATTCATGAGTGGCCTCAGAGCTAAAAATTGGTTCACCAGAGATCAGAATTAATCTTGACTGATCCTAGTCTCATTGTAGAAAAAATTGTATTCACTTACAATGTAGTTATTTTGTTGTCACTATTGTTATTGATATTAAATTCTTTATCCTTCAACTGGAGCTCAGGAAGAAACAGAAAATAAGGCTGATTAACTGAGTTTTTCAGTTAATCAGTGGTTCACTCTATTTAGAATCTCAATGGGTTTTCTGAAGAGATTCACAAGGAAATCTTGTTGGGTGTGATACAACTTAGTAAGCATAATGCAGAGAGCATTCGAAAGAGAACTACTCCATAGGGAGATTCTCAAAATATCATTTACTATAGGTGGTACTCAGACATTCATGGATTTGAATGCTGCCTCTGTGTGATAAGAAAACTTCAATTCAGAGAAGGATCAAAGGACCAGTAGTAAACATATTTCCTCCTAAAAATGCAGAGGCATGTAGGGATGAATGTGTCCTTAAGAGTCTATGCTATGCTATGTTCCTGGTCCTAGAGCCCAGGTTCTCTGCACTTCCAAGTCATAAACTGATGCACATACAAATGATAGTCCTTATTCATACTTCTAAAAGATTATGCTTTCATAAGAGACTTAAATTTATCTTACTAAAATCCTCCAAGTTCAGTTGCCAGTCTTTTATATAACAAACTTCATTGTAGCATTATTTATTATTATCTATTGAAGAGGCTCAAAATAAAAGGGAACATTATTGTCACAGGGGAAATAAGTACTTTAAGCACACAAAAAATGGGAGACACAGGAAGAATGTGAACCATTACATTAAAAGTATTTTTACAATTTTTGCTAAAGATGACTTTAGCAGATTTATGAAATTCACCCATTCCATTTTTATGTAGGAAGTCACTTTTTTAAAATAATTTGATTTAGATATGAATCATTAGACAATTATTAAACAATAAATATTGTTGAACACCAGGCAGAGGAGCAAATGGGAAGGTTAGAAGAATGGGGCATGAAATTCCTACCCTAAAATAATTTATGACATTGCTAGGAAATGGGGAATTAGAAAAAATAAACAACGAGAAGACAAAGTAGTAAAGTACTAAATCATTAGATGCAGAAGTGCATATATGACAGAGATCACCCTCTTTGGGTCTTATACATGGCCCTGCCTTATGAGAGGTGCAAGACGAATTGCTGCATTGGATTGTAACACTGTCTACAATTTCCAAACTGCAAAATTAGTGAAGAGTTTTACCAGTGACTGTTTACCTGTAGCAAAGAGCCACAGGGCCAAAAGTGTTGAGAATTCACTAAGAAGTGTTATTCACACAGTAAGAAAAAAAAGTTATGACTTTAAGATTCTTGTTCAGTTTGGATAGAAAAGATAAATTAAGGACACTGTAGGTAGATACCCTCATAGAGGCAATCTTACAATTTGAAAAAGGTATTAGTATTTCCTAACATATTTTTTTGAAATTAGATTTGTCCTAGACAACTGAAAGTCAGCAGCTGTACTTTAAAGAAAGCAACATAAAATCTCCTTGCCTTTGGAAAAGAAATAGAGAAAGTGAATCACACGTAGGATTAGAGCAGTTTTATAAATCAGCAAAGATCAAAACATAGATGCACCTGGCCCAGGATAGAAAATGCAAAGCTACCACACTCTCCAGGATTAGTGTTCCTTTTGATCTTGATGTTTCTACAGATCACAATACATGGTAAAGTGATAACTGACAATTAGAGGGGGAAAACTAAAAGTTATAAAGTATGATTATTTCCTGACATTCAACGTACTGTGTCCAGAATTTAAATTGAAGAAATCTGAACACTGTTGGTTAAAACATGTATCTCCCATTTTACACAAAATGTTTGTCAATAGCTCAGGAAAAGTAGTCTATATAGACTTGTAGAAAAACCCAGACGATTTAGAGGTTTAATAACTGAATGAGGAAAGATACTAGAAAAATCAATGTTAAGATTCTTAAGGATCAACAAACATATGGCATAAGCTTTAAAGGGTCAATTTTTATTCAAGTTGCTTTAAATCGGAGACTTCAAAGGTTATATCCTACGGAGAATTTTCTCTGGAAAAAAAGTTCTGTTGAAATTGAAAATCATCAGCAAACCAAATCTAACTTTAATCTCTCATTCAGGAATCTTTAATGTGAACTTATATAATGTGAAGAGTAGAGCAAGGAAAGAGAAGATAAGTTTCCTTCTTTTTCCAGGATTTTTAACCAGTTCAGAGACACTGCTGGAGGTCAGAATATTTGGATACTAGTCCTGATTCTAGGCTTTCCTAGCTCAACTGTGCCCTCTTTGTATGCCCCTGTGGGTCAAAATAGGAATATCCCTTATAGATAACACATACTCTTATGTAGGTACAGCAGGATGTTGTTACTAAGTATTGATTATCAGAGTTCCCATATTTATAAGGTTGGAAGAAAAGCAAAATTTGTCTTAAATAAAAATATTCACTAGTAAACTACTTATAAAATTACTATCCACTCAAACATCCCTTCTCACATTAGTCAATAAAAATGCTACTATAAGATACAATTAGGGAAATGCAAATCAAAACTACAGTGAGGTATCACCTCATACCAGTCAGAATGGCCATCATCAAAATATCTACAAACAATAAATGCTGGAGAGGGTGTGGAGAAAAGGGAACCCTCTTGCAATGATGGTGGGAATGTACATTGATACAGCCACTATGGAGAACAGTATGGCGGTTCCTTAAAAAACTAAAAATATATGCAATGGAATATTACTTAGCCATAAAAAGGAACAAAATTGGGTCATTTGTAGAGACATGGATGGACCTAGAGACTGTCATACAGAGTGAAGTAAGTCAGAAAGAGAAAAACAAATATAGTATATTAACATATATGTGGAATCTAGAAAAATGGTACAAATGAACTGGTTTGCAAGGCAGAAATAGAGACACAGATGTAGAGAACAAACATATGGACACCGACAGGGGAGGTGGGGAGGGGTTGTGGTGGTGGGATGAATTGGGAGATTGGGATTGACATATATACAATAATTTATATAAAATAGATAACTAATAAGAACCTGCTGTATAAAAAAATAAAATAAAATAAAATTCAAATCAAAAAGAAAAATGCTACTATAAGATACAAAAGCAAGTGAAAGAATCCTAAGAGATTCCACAGAGGTATTGACAGTGTACATGCCCCACATACAATTTTAATGTTTGTAAGAAAAGCTTATTTTGGAAGTGGATGCCTTTGGTTAAAGAGTATGAATTTTGGACACTGCTTGGGTTCAAATTTTTGCTCTACCACGTACTAACTCCGAGGCATTGGGCGGGTTGAGACCTCTCTTTCCTCTAGTTTTTGGTCTGTGAAATAAGATAACAATAGTTCCTATTACATAGTGATGTTGTGAGGATGAAATGAGACAATCAATGCAAGTAAGGTATTTAGAACAGGGCTTGACACATAATGGGAATTCAATAAACATTAGACATTACTAAAAGAAAAAGAAAACTCTGCAACTACAGAAGTTGACAGATATACAAATAATGACCAAAAAAACAAAGTTGTGCTTGAAGAAGAAAAATTGGTGTGTGTTTTAAAAGAGAAAGATTTGGGTATCAAAATATTAATTGGAGCTGCTAGAAAGATTGATGAAGCTCTTAAGTATTTTTGTTGTCATGACTCTCATTATGATCTTACTTCAAAAGTTAAATGAAAATAAATATATATTTGTATCATTTAATTTGATAGATATTTCATATTAAAAATCAGCACTTCATTACTTATTTTGTAAAAGTTATTTATACTCTAATTTTTTAATATAAAAAGTATTTTTACAGTTCTTAATTTTTTTCACGTGAAGTTCCAATCAATCTCATTTTCATTCTCCATTATGAAATTTTAGTTTTAAGTAGATTCATTTTAACTGAGCTTCTCCTGGTACTCTTTATACTTAAATAGCAAAATTCTTCAGTACCTACACATAAACGTACAAGTCTATCTGCCACAGTGGATTCTGTGTGTGCACATGTAACACAAAAGTGAAAATAAAACTATTTATTTTAGAAATAGAAATATTATCCATTTCCCCCAAAATTAAAGGATTAATCAAGTTTGCAGTAATAACTAACCAACCAGCCAACTAATTAAATATTTCAGCTGAGAACTTATGTATTATCTACTATAAATATTTTTATTCAATTCATTATTTGGAGTATCTCACATACCCTATTACATATATAATTAAAATAGAAGGTCTTTACAAACTAACCAGAGATTATTCTTTGTAAAAGGGAGACCAAACTAATATTGATTCATGAAAATGTAAACCTTCTTTTTTATTGAAGCAAAAGTAAATAAGTTAAATCTTTAGTCATAAAAGGTTTGAGGAGAACTGCCACTGCAACAGTTTTCCAGTGACAGAAAAAGTAATGAATAACAAGAGACCTGAATTCTTGACCAAATCATTTTCTATCTTCAGATGAATTATTAAATCTCATATCTCTGTAATCCAGTGTCTCTATTCTAAAGACATATCCTTTAAATAGATTTCCAATGGCTAAAATACAAAAACTTGCCAAGGTGCTAGACTAATCCTACCTCACATCAGAAAAAACATTTAGACCCATTAAAATTCAAATGTGAAATTAATTTTGACGTGACCTGGTAGACTCAGAAAAACAAGGAACCTATTAAAAAGTACCAGCTAGAAAATAAAGAGCTTGAAAATTTTCTGAGATGCCTGGAAAGGCAAAGAAAGACAATAAAAAGTACTGCCATCTTAAACAGGGGAATGTTTGTTTTGCTTAACTTGAGGTGGAAATAATTTGATATTTTTTATTATTGTCCACTCTTTCATTCATCAAGTATTTTTGAACTCTGATTATGTACCAGGCACTATTCTATGTACAGGGTAGATAGAAGTGAGTCAGTCAGAAATGATTCTGACCCCA
This sequence comes from Monodon monoceros, assembly GCF_005190385.1. NCBI lineage: Eukaryota > Metazoa > Chordata > Mammalia > Artiodactyla > Monodontidae > Monodon > Monodon monoceros. The sequence continues at coordinate 140,465,320 of NW_021703768.1, read as the reverse complement.
AGGAGCTTACATTCCAGTGGGGATCATGAATACTGACCAAGTAACAATTAATAATAAGTGTTTTTAAAAGGATATAAAAATACAATAAGAAATTCCATTTTAAGTATACTGGCTTTATAATTTACAGATAGATCTAAATAAGTTTTTTTCTCAAACCTGAGTCACACACACACATACAAATACACGAACACACACTGCTTTTAAAGAAAATAAATCTCAGATCCATAACAGAGTCCACTGATTTTGAAAACTAAAGTACACGTGGTGAAAGTGTTTTATAACTTTGGGCTTTTACTGAAAAGTTTTCCTTCATAACTCGTAAAATTAATATTAAAAAATTACAGAATGCTGACCTTTCCATCATTCCCAAATGTTCCACAGACCCAGTTTCAGAAACCACTTTAAAAGACTTTCCAAACTCTTAACCAGGCACACCTAATGTCACTACCTACAATACCAATGCATTTGACATCATGCCTTTACAATTGTAAACAGTAAATATCACCATCAAATGGCATTCACTCATTCATTTATATATTAATTTATATTACATTATTTAATTGACTACTTCATTCATTTATCCAGTCTCATTATATACATAAAATTACTGTTGTGATTTTTATCACCTGTACTTGAAATTCATATAAATGGAATGATACAGTATGCATTATTTTGTTTTCTGTTTTTTCTACTCAGCACGTTTTTGAGATTCATCAATATTGTATGCATTAGTAGTTTGTTCCTTTTTAATGCTAGGTGCATTACATTGTATAGAAATATAACACAATTTGTTAGAGTGACATTTGGGTGGTTTCTAGTGTTTGGATAGTATGAATAGATTTCTAGGAATATTTTTTAAATTTTATTTATTTTTTAATTTTTTTGGCTGCATTGGGTCTCCACTGCTGTGTGCAGGCTTTCTGTAGTTGCAGCGAGCAGGGGCTACTCTTTGTTGTGGTGCGCGGGCTTCTCATTGTGGTGGCTTCTCTTATTCTGGAACACGGGTTCTAGGCACGTAGGCCTCAGTAGTTGTGGCACGCGGGCTCAGTGGTTGTGGCTCACGGGCTCTAGAGCGCACGCTCAGTAGTTGTGGCGCACGGGCTTAGCTGCTCCACGGCATGTGGGATCTTCCCGGACAGGGCTCGAACCCGTGTCCCCTGCATTGGCAGGCGGACTCTTAACCACTGCGCCACCAGGGAAGTCCCTCTAGGAATATTTTATACATATTTTATACATATAATTTTATACATGTTTTCTATGGAGTAAATACTTAGAAGTGAACTTGAAGATAACCAGAAAAATGGCTCTTTACTGATGCCCATGCCCTAGTCTAGTGGGAACCTGTGAATATGTTACTTTACATGGCAAAAGGGACTTTGCAGATGTGATTAAAACAGGGTCTGAGAGAGAAGAGAGGTTTTCAGGCAAGGGGCGCCTGAAAGCTGAATAGCAGTTACCTAGAGTCTGGTTGATATAAAGATGCACATGTGCAAGGCAAGATGAACATTATCCTGAATTCTCTGGGTAAGCCCAATCTAACACGTGATACTTAAAAGTAGAGAGCCATTCCTGGCTGGGGTCAGAGAGAGAAATGTGAAAACAGAAGTAGGGTCAGAGAAAGGTAACATTGCTGCTTTGAAGATGGAGGAAAGGGGCCATGATCTAGCCTCCAAAAAAGCACACGACCGTGCTGACACATTCTTTTGAGCCTGGTGAGACCCACATTGGATCTCTGACCTACAGAACTATAAGATAATAAATTTGTGTTGTTTTGAGCCACGAGTTCATGGTGATTTATGACACTAGCAAAAGAAAACTAATATAGTAACTTTATTTTTAAAAAATTCTAGACCATTTTCTAAAGGAGTTGTATCATTTTACACACACCCAGCAATGCATGAGATTTTCAGTTGCATCAGATTGTCACCAGCATTTAATATGGTTAGTCTTTTAATTTTAGCCATTGTAATGTGCATATAGTGGAATCATACTGTGGGTTTAATTTTGCATTTCCCTTCCCTGATGACTAAAGATGTCATGCAATTTTTTTCATATGCATATTGACAGATTTTTCTTGTGTTTATTGGCAAATTCCAAATTGGACTTTGAAAAAATCTGTTCAAAGTTTTTGCCAATTTTTTTAACTTTGATTTTTAAAAGTTGTTTGTATATAATCCTCTTGTTGGTTATATGTATTACAAATATTTTCTCTTAGAATATGGCTTGCCTATCCATTTTCTTAGGATTACTTTTCATGAGCAAAAGTTTTATATTTTGATGATTGATATTTTAGCAAACTTTTATGATTATTACTTTCTGGGTCTTGTGTAAGAAATTTATTGGCCTACTCCTATACATTATTTTAGAGAAAGCTATATAAAATATATATTTTTTAACTTTTACACTTAGGAATATGAAACATCTTGAATTAATTTTATGAATGAAGCAAGGGTCAAAGTTTACTCCTATCTCCTTGCCTCTAAATATACAGCCAGTTGTTTGAGTTTCATTTGTTGAAAATGCCTTTCCTCATTGGATTACTTTGGTATCTTGGTTTAAAATCAGTTGATAATAGAAGTATGGATCTATTTCGGGACTTTTAATTCTATTACATGATTTATCTTTATGCCATTACTACAGTCTTGATTAACAAAGTCTTATAATACATCTTGAAATAAAGAAGTATAAGTTCTTCAAATTTGTTCTTTTTCAAGATTGCTTTGTCCTGCTTTAATCTTTTCATTTCTATATAAATTTTAGAATCAGTTTGTAAATTTCTACCAAAAATATGCTCCTCTGGAACTGTGATTGAGATTTTGTTGAATTTATACATCAGTTAGGGAAAAATGACATCTATCCAATATTTAGTATTCCTATACATAAACATATTTAATCTTCTGATTAATTAGGGTACTCATTAATTTCTCTCAGTGATGTTTACTGTTTTCAAAATAGTGATCTTGCACAACTTTCATTAGATCCATTTCTATGTATTTTATTCTTCATGTTTTTGTAAATGGTACTTTTTTCATGTTCCAGTTTTTCATTGCCCTTATATGGTGGTCAATTTGAGTCTACTGATCTTGGGTCCTGTAACCTTGCTAAATGAACATATTAGTTCTTTTGGTTGTTGTATTTTTACCGTAAGATTATTTACATACATGGTCACTTTGTCTTTGAATAAAAAGTTTTTGGTTTTTTCCCCATTATTTATACTTTATTTATTTTTCTTTCATTATTCCACTGGCTGAGGACACTACCAAATTGTATACAAAAGTGATATAAGATATCTTTGACTTGTTCGTTATCTTATGTGGAAAGGATTTAATGTTACACCATTAAGTGTGATGTTAGTTGTAAGTTTTTTATAGATTTTTTTTTCAGCTTGAGGAAGTCTCCTTCTAAACAAGAAAAACATTTATAATAAATTGGCATTAAAATATATTGTTTTTCTGCATATATCAAGATTGCTATAATATTTTCTTATTTTATTCTGTTCCTGTGTTCTTTGTATGTTAACCAACATTTCATTCCTTGAATAACCCCCAGTTAATGATATATTTTTATTATACATATGTCCCCATATTTCTGGAGTCTATTTGCTAAAATTTTGTTAAAAGCTTTTGCATCTCTGTTCATGAGGAATACTGATCTCTATTTGGTGCTTTCTTTGCTGGTTGTGCTAACTTATATACTACTCTTATAAAATTAATTGAAATGTATTCCATATTCTTCTACTTTATGACAGAGTTTGTATAGGATTGTTATTATTTTTTCCCTTAAATATTTAATGAAATTAATCAGGGAAGTCATCTAAACCTGGAATGTTCTTAGTGAGAAGATTTATAATTACCAGTTCTATTTCTTCTTTTTGGTTTCCATTTCTCTACTGGGATGTCTTATTTGTAACCCCACTACATTTATAATTTCTTTTAAATCTTGAACATATTAGTAATAGCTGTTTCAAATTCCTCATCTAATTCCATTATTTCTATCATTTCTGGGTCTGTTTCTATTGACTGATTTTTATTCTGGTTATGGACTTTTTTTTTCTTGCTATTTTTGACTAAAAGTTATCTTGTTATCTTTTATTGCATTGCTTAATGGGGGAACTTTGTTCTAACAAGCTGTTAATTTACTTGAGTATAAGCTTGATACTTTCAAGACTTATTTTCAGATTCATTAGAATGGGTCTAGAGTATCTTTTACTCTAATGCTAAATTAGTGCTACTCCAAGGCATATCTCTTCTGGGTCTCTACTGAATGTCTAGGGTGCTCAGTGAGCTTTCTCCATTTAGCTGTTTAGAAGATAAATGTCTCCCAGCCTTGTGCAAGCTCTGGCAGTTGTTCAGCTCCAAGCTCCCTGGTAATTGTCCCCTTTCCGCATAATTGTCCTTTTCCTGTTGCTCTTTTCCCAGCCACACAGAGGGTCCTGCTGAATATGTGCATCTTTGTATTCAGCCAAAGACTCAAAGGGATCCTTATGTAGACTTTAGAAGGTTCTTCCCTGAACAGATCATTTTTTTCTGACAGCCTGTCCTGCAAATTCTAGTTGATCCTATATTTTTAGCTTAGGAAGACCACTGGGCTTAATTTTAACTACCCTCTCCTGTTCCTTTCCATAGTCAGGCAAGTGATGCCTGACAGAAAGCCAAGGCAATCATGGGGTTCACCTCTATTCTTTACCTTCTCTCAGATATCACATTCACATTGATGTCTAATGTCTAAAAAGGCATTTTTGTCCAGTTTTATACTTTTATTTTTTTAAGCAAGAGGGCTGTTTTAGTATCAATTATTTTGCCATAGGTAGAAGTGGAAGTTGATCCCTATAGTTGCTTTTAAATAAAAATAACCATCATTTGATTCTCCAAAATTATATTATACACTGTACCAAAATATCTGCAAGGCAGTGACAAACTCCAACCTAGTATTTTTCTGCTCTGTCTATATAACAATTGCATAGCTAATCAAATTTTTATTCACAACTTTTCACTTGAGTGTATGACACTGTGTAGGCATAGAGAATGCACACTTGATATTTAGAATATTTATAAACTTCTACTAAAAACAAAGAAAACATATTAGTCCCCTTACTAATTTTTTTTTTTTTTTTGTGGTACATGGGCCTCTCACTGTTGTGGCCTCTCCCGTTGTGCAGCACAGGTTCCAGACGCGCAGGCTCGGTGGCCATGGCTCACAGGCCCAGCCGCTCTGCGGCATGTGGGATCCTCCCGGACCGGGGCACGAACCCATGTCCCCTGCATCGGCAGGCGGACTCTCAACCACTGCGCCACCAGGGAAGCCCGTCTTTGCTAACATTTTGAGTGAGCACTATTCCTTTTGTAAGTTGAGTTAAATATGAGTGAGTACGATTTTTTTTTTCTTTTTCTCAATCTCTGATCAATGTTGAGTTACTGTCACCTGTAAGCAACCTAACATATTCAAACACAGTTATATGCTATGAGCTCATTGACATGGGTTAGGGGTAAGAGTAATTCCATGGTGCTTCTTCATGTTCACTTGAGAGCTTGTCACATTTCCATTTCTAACCACTTTGGCTGAATAAGATTTAATTCAAAACATTTTTGCTCTTAGTTTCTAAGCAAATTTAGGATTCTGTCTACTTATGTGTGCTCACTGGAGGTCATGCTGAAAAATGAGCCTCTGAGTATGCTGGGGAGACCATAAAATATGAAATGATAATAGTTAATCTTATAATCTATTATTCTCTTTACATGAAAGAGTGCAACCCAGCATGTTCATTGAATTGAAGATTATAAACAACTTGCATAATGCCAAAAGAATGCTCTTTCAACTAAGAATTTATCACCAGAATGCTTGTTATATGTAATGTTTGCTTTGGAATAAGACACAATAAGAATAAGCACAATATCATATTTAACTGATTCTTCATCTTAAAAGACATTTAAGATATAGGTGGTTCATAAGAAGGGAAAAATGTATTTTATGTAGCTTCATAAGCTCTTTCCTTAATGTTAATATATTCATGAATGTCTGAAAACAACTAGATACGATAAACTATTTATATAATGTCAAAAATTTTCCAAAGAACTAATATCATATTATATTGCTATAAAGCATACAACTTGATTAGTTTAGTATATTACTTTCCTTTTTTTAAAATCTTAGGGCATCCTAGCATATGACCTTTAAAGCTACTTACTCCTCATATATTTATGAACTGGTATTTATATATTCTGTTTCTCAGTGCTACTACATTATACCCAGTTTTATTCAGTTCGCCCCAAGTCAAACATATATATATTTGTGAGAGAGTAAAGAAATGGGTACAAAACTCTAATTTTGCTTAGCAATAGAAATATATATTCTGTGACCAGGGAGATAGAATAAATCACAGATGTATTGACTTTCAGAGTCCTGGATATACTATTATGGTTAAAAATGTAAGTTTTGATGTCATACAGACTTGAAGCATTTGTTTAGAACACTTACAACATATGTGATCATGGGAATATTATTTAAGTTCTCTGAGTCACAGTTCCCACTGAAAGGTAACCCAAATAAACCCATAAGGGCAAGGAGTTGGGCTTGTTTTATTTTATATTCCCCCTCACCTAAATGAGTGCCTGGTGTATAGGTGATACTCAATCAGTATCTATTGAATGAATAAGTGAAAGAAAAAAATACTGGTTAATATAAATGTTGAGAAAATAAAACAGGATAATTATATGCAATATATTCATGAGAACAATCCAATACTGAGTGAGCACTAATAAATATCAGGTATTCATAAGTGTCCTGACTTTTCCGTCTGAATGAAGAGTTGTTAATATTTCCACACTTAGTACGCAGCTACCGATTTCCAAAATAAATGTTGATTTGGTGAGAAAAATCCAACATTATTGGATGCCATGTTGAGAAAAATTGTGATTAATTGGTTTACTTTTCACTTTTCAATTTTACATTAAGGATACCACTAAATTCCAATTTTGAACCCATGGCTACTTACTTCAATTGTTACTTGAGGTTTATCAGGTACAGATAGCTCTCAGTAACAATATCAGAATATAGGTTACTCAAATCAGACCTGTTAAAAATGTCACAAAAGTAATATTTGGTAATGCCTGATTGTCACTCTGGAATACCATCAACGTTGTGTTTACTCAGTTAACAAACTTAATTACACTTAGAACAAGAGACAAACAAGGTTTTTTTTTTCTAGAATGAAATTGCAGTCAGTATTCAACTAAGAGTTGGTGAAATCTTTGACTGTATGTGGGTCAGGAAACTACTGTCCCTAAAGCAGAAGAGTTTAGAATCTCTTCTATTATCATTTCCTTAGCTCTGTGAATGTCTTCCATCAGCCCCAAACCAGGCAATCCCAGTGAGAAGGGAATAGAAAAATTTAACACAGAAATGCTTTCATTTTTTCTTCGTACTCTGACTTCCCAAAGAGAATACTGCAATTGCTAGCCCATGCTTCTCCTCTTCTTTATTAAAGAGGAAGAATTCTTTATTACTGAATTGGAATAAAGTCAATCTACAGACCAAAAGAATGGAGGAACGAGAAGAAAACTCTGAGAGCTGGGCATTGGGGGAAAGTTTTCAAGAATAAAGTTTAGGATATGATGCTTATAGAGTAAGAGAGAAGTGGGTAATAGAAGAAATGAGATTTTAGTATGCTTTGCTATACACGTATTTGTATCACCTTCAGACATTTTTAAAATGCAAGTATTAAGTGTACATATATTAGTGTGACACTGCCCCAATATTTGGCCCTTTATGCCCTGAAATTTATAAAGGGAGTGGTTTATTTTTAAGTTCACAACTTTTACTGTTATTTTTTTTTTCCAGTGACTGTGACTTCAACAACTCATTGTTCAATCTTTAATAATCTAGTCTGTTTGGGCTCTAAAAATCTCAAGAACTAAATTGCCTGGAATCGAAAGTGTTTCCTCTTTATCAATTCAAGTGCTGCATTTTTTTAAACTCTCATTTCTGCTGAGAGGTGGCTTTTTTTGCTATGTTGTGTCTCTAAAATATGCCTCTTGTTGACAAGATGGGGAGAGTTTTGATATAAGCCTATCTTTTTGATGGAGAGAATAACTTCCTGATAGAGCCTAATCTAAAAAAATTTCCTGATGGCCCAACTTTTAAATTCTGTGATCATTCACTTACTGTCATATTCAGTAACATATTTTCTATCACAGCAATTTTGTTTGATTTTATTTTGTTACCGTTCATTTATTTCACTTTTCCTCTCATTAGTGGTTCTCACTTTAGTTGGCAGTAAGCATTACCTGGAGGACTTGTTAAAATCCAGAGAACTAGGTCCCACCCCCAGAGTTTCTGATTCAGTAAATGTGGGGTAGGTCCCGAGAATCTGCATTTCTAACAAGTTTCCAGGTGATGGTGATTGCTGTTGAGTGAACAAAATCACGTGCCTTAAACAAGGTTGCAGCTGATGCAATCATTACTGAAGTCTTGCTCTGTATTAGGATGCTAACCTCAACATCCAGGTTATCCAAGAAAATCCTGGAAATTTGGGCAGTTATCCTCTGTAGGAAGAAATGACTCTCTTTGTGATATAAAACTAAAATTAACGTTCATCCTTCCAGAAGAATGAATCTTCATACTATATCCAAGAAATGGCTCAGGTAGTTCTCCTTAACTGTCATCTCTAAAGGAGATAGTACTCCTTTGAAGTTAACTTCATGATATGGGGCAAAAAAATAAAGATGTCCAGCTTAATATGTAGACTGATGTGGATCCATTAATCATGCATTTCTGTAACCCTGTTTGAATCTAGTTATTGTATAAGCCTCTATCTACTTCTGGAAATAATAAAAAAAAAATTATCCATTCACATTTCATTAAGTAGTGTTTCTTTTTATTTGTTCTAAAGCTACCCGATCCACGTTGAAAGAGGAAGTCTCATTTAACCCTAAAAATTACATTTTCAGAGAAATCATTTTCTATTTATGTCTTCCATTAGCTAAGGGGACTCATGGCAGTCCGGAAGTACTGTTATATGCCAACCTTTCATTATAATCATATAAGGTCATAAACCTGACTAGTTTAAATCTTTTATAATCATAATCTATCACAACGCCCTCTACATTCCACTTTATTCACCAGTTCAGTAGCAGTATTATTGCATTAAATGGAAGAAGGTACAACTTTGCAGCTTATATTTGTATTTATATAACCAGACTACAGATATTTTCCTAAATTGAGCCTTTTCTCAGATTTTGAAATCGGAAGCAAGATTGGAAGGTAGTGGGTGGGGATTAGAATAAAACAACCCCTATAAAGAGAAAGCATTTTGTTGTAATTCGGAAGATCCTGTTACAGAGAATATCAGTAAAACTCGGTCCTTAAATATTTTCACATTTCTTATTTCACTCAACTTCATTTCTGGGGGAATCACAGAATCCTACTGGAACATGAGAATCATATGGGAATAACTCAGTACCGCAGTGTTACTTAGTTCCATCTTCATAAAGCACCACTTTATGAAGCTCCTAAAAATCAGGTATGACTGGTATAAAATAATGTGAGCAGCTTAAGGGTGATGGACATTAAGTCAGCTGTATAAAATCATGTACACTGGGATAGGCAATACAAATGATCTAAAATAGAGTTTGAGGTTGGGGAACTGAAGTCTTTTGAGTTGTCTCAAGAATACTTATTAGGGCTTCCCTGGTGGCGCAGTGGTTGAGAGTCCGCCTGCCGATGCAGGGGACATGGGTTCGTGCCCTGGTCCAGGAAGATCCCACATGCCGCGGAGCAGCTGGGCCCGTGAGCCATGGCCGCTGAGCCTGCGCGTCCGGAGCCTGTGCTCTGCAACGGGAGAGGCCAAAACAGTGAGAGGCCCGCATACCGCAAAAAAACAAAACAAAACAGAATACCTATTAATGGCAGGGAAGCAAAACTGGGCAGAGGGAAAGCTATATGGCGTTAAAGTTGTAACACAGATCTCATAGGATCCCTTGAGGAGCTCAGAGGCTGGGAGGGCCTGTCAGAGTTGTCCTACGTGTGAGAGCAGAGCCACTGTAACCCTCCCTTGATTAGTCATTGGATGCAGCCTGCCCTCAGGGACAGAGTATGACCTTGGTAAGATAGCTCACTTCAGAAGAGGACAATTCTCAATTTCTGGACAGTGGCCTAGCAGCAGCCAACAATCCCAGCAGGCAGAGGAAGAGTATGCATCCCTGAGGTGAGGGATGAGGTGGACCAGCACACTGTGTGCACTTTAGGTCAGGGATTAGCATGATCTGAAGCCTTTTTTTTTTTGTTTTTTGTATGCCCCACAATCTAAAAATAGTTTAAAGTTTTTAAATGGTTGAAGGAAATCAAAAGCATAACACTTGGATCCAATACTTTGCAATACCTCATGCACTACTCTAATTCTTTGCCTGAGTACACTTATTTCTTTTTAATACAACTCTGACAGGTATTGTTTTACATTTTATAGACAAGGACACAAAAGCTTCTAGATAGGTTGAGTAAGAAATCAAAGACTACACAGCTAGTGAGTAGTTCAGCTGGAATCCCAGTCCAGGGAGTTTCACTCCAGAGCCTGTCCTTTTAACCTGGTTCCGCATATAAAGTTTTCCAGCACTATGAGGATAATATAAAAGTACCGAAAGAGTGATGTACATAAGACATTTTGCTGAGATCCGGAAGATCACTGTGTTTCAGAGAAGCGAGGGGAAGCTCTGTGGGAGAATGAGGTCACATTACTACTATGATGATAAGTAATACTAACTTTGAACTACAGTTAAGCCCAGTGTTGCTCTTCTCAATAGTAGACTTGGATTACAAAAAGGTTATACTCAATTGTCATATTTTGGAATGTCATCAGCAAAAAATTTGTGGAAATTTGACTACATGTTTGCCTTGATTTTGTCTCTTGGCCCACAGATCCAAAAATATGTACTACCTGTGCCTTTTCAGAAAACCTTGTAAATCCTTGCCCTAGGAGCAGGCTCAGTTTTTGATCATCCTAGGTCATCCTACTCTAATGAAAAATCCTGCAGCCATCAAGCCTATAGTGCTCCAGTTTTGTAGATTGCTTGAGCCTCCTGCAAAAGCAGCAGAAATATCAGACTTAAGGCAAACGGGTATCCTAAATTGATGAGAGCAGTTTTACTGTCACATACTACCAAGCAAAACATGACCTGATACTTGTCTTCTTACTAATTGTTAAAAATAAAGTTGGACCTGGCATTCATGAAGCACACCAGCTGCATGGGAAACTCTTTTGAAACCTCCTCATAAGCAGAACATAACTTCAACAACAATGTTTGATTTAGTGATTTCACTAGAGCAGGATACAAAGTTGTATATGAAGCATGATCTCAAGTATATAATCATGAATGTTTGCTTTTCTCTGTATTTTCAAATTTGTTTTCCGTTCTTCTATTAATTAAAAAATTTTCAAAATTGTTTGTTTACTTACAACAAGATTCATATTAAGGTACAGCTGCCTTAATAGGCATATTTTTACTAAGGTAAAAGCTGCCATATTATGCCCACTGCCTTCAGAGTGTTACGATTAATATGCTGGAGATCTCTCAGGTAGAATAGAAACTTGATATTCTCTCCTACATCTACACCTGTGTGAAAAGGACACTGTACCTTACAGGATACCCAGAACTGCGGTCACCAGAAATCCTCCACTGGCTTTCTGAGATATGGTTGTTGGCCATTAAAACTGATTCAGTGAAAGACTCTTTCATGAACCCCCTGTGGTATCAAACACTCCTGTCATTTGGGGAGTCTTATACTTCCATAATAAAGCATTGACTAATCTGTCCAACTACATGAAATCTCATCAAAAGTTATTATAACTTCTTCTTCCTAAAATTAATGAGAGAGAGAGAGAGACAGACAGAGACAAAAGGAAGGAGAGAGAGAATCTTGCATGCTTGGCATGGAAAATACTGTAAAGTTGTCCCAAACTGTTTATACTGAAGCATTCAGAATTTGTAACCATTCCCCCTTTCTTTCCTACTAGAGTACAAGAGAGGATCTTCTTTTTTGGGATACCTAAAATATGCTTTTTCTTCTAGATTATAAAGTTCCACTTTATGTGTTATGGTTTAGAAAAGGAGGGTATCCTTGGTGGCACAGTGGTTAAGAATCTGCCTGCCCATGTAGGGGACACGGGTTCAAGCCCTGGTCGGGGAAGATCCCACATGCCACGGAGCAACTAAGCCTGTGCACCACAACTACTGAGCCTGCGCTTTAGAGCCCACGAGCCATTAATCACTGGAGCCTGCGCGCCTAGAGACGATGCTCCGCAACAAGAGAAGCCATGAAAATGAGTAGCTCCCCTGCAACTAGAGAAAGCCCATGGGCAGCAACAAAGACCAACGCAGCCAAAAATTAATTAATTAATTAATTAATTAAAAAATAAAAAGGGAGGGTCAGATTTCCTCTGCAATACGTGCCAGGCCTATTGAAAAACATGTTATAATACTGACATCTCGGTATTTATTGCTGTTATTATTACTACAATGTAACTGGCAAATGTAAAAAAATCTTTTGCAAATGCGGAGTAAGATAAGCCTTTACTTTCACATTATGATAGCACAGTCTGAAACAGACTGATATTGATGGTGAGAAATAAACATCCATTATCCTTTAGTTTCTTACTTGAACATAGTTTGGACATAACTGTAGTAATTTGTACATAATCTTCAAATCAGTAAGTAGGCTGTGTTACAGTAAATCAAGTAAAAGAAATTTAATGGATTACCATTTGTGCTCTAAGTATTCATATTTATCTGCTAAGATTAAGATTTTAATGTATTTGGTATATTAAAGACATGGTGATTTTCAAATTGTTGTCTTGCAAATATGCAGAAGTTATTAAAACTCATACTGAAATAAATAACCAGCAGTGATATAACCACCACTGTGACAGCCATACACATTTGGCACCTTTCTCCAATAACATGTGTTCTTTTCTACTCCTCCTCTGCTTTTTTTTTTTTACATTTTTTAAGTGTGGATATTATTTTTCTTATCTTTCTACTCTATCTATTATTTATATGTAAAGATAAAGCAAATTACCCCTCTCTGTGGTTTTCCAGCTCCTCCAAACATATCTCTTTTTTTCCAATCCCCGTTCCCATAGTATCTTGTACATGTTTTCAACAAAAAAACAAAAAACTGGAGATGTTATGTCATGATTTAAAATACAATCGTGTGCATACATGTGAGTTTATAGGCAGCTTTATTACTCATTATGTAAATTTTTCAAGAGGTTATGTATAGATGCATACAAAAAAAGAACATATATGAGGATTAAGAAGGTTAAAGAAGGATGCCTATTTGATGAGCTGAGGTTAAATGAACATATACTGAATATATCAAATATGTCACAAAAGTAGTGTGAGTTTAAGAGTGGGCAGAGCAAGAATGAATTTAGGATCTCCTGTTATAAAAGTGAACAGAGTCTATTCAATGAGAATAAAGTAGTTGCTTAGACGACTAAAGGTTTTCTTGTACCTGAAAGACATTTTCTCTGGGTAGTCATAAAGAGCAAATGGAATAATATAGTGGGCAGGGTCAAACAATAATCACTGTGACCACATCACTGTCTGCGGTACAGCCCAAAGATACAACTACCAATTAGCCTAAGTATCAATAGTTAGGGAGGAGAATGAGAAAAATGAATCCCAGGAATAGCATAGAAAGGATTGAAAGGAGGAAATGATTAGACATTTGATAAGTACCTGCTGTGTTCCTGACATTATGATGGCTATTTTTTATTATATTAACTTATTTGGTAACCATAAAAAATCTGTATGATAACTATCATTCCAATATTTAAATTAAGAAAACAAGAGTCCAGAAAATTTAAAGAATTTATTGGAGGTAATAGAGCAAGTAAGGGTCAGAGCTAGATTAAAATTTAGAAATGTAGAGGTAAATGATTTCATTATTTTCACCAGGGCCAGCCATTTTCAGAAAAACATCAGAAGGCAGATCTCATTAATTTCAAGAGCTTTTACGATAGAAAAACTTAGATTAGGATGCAAGAATAATACTTTATCCAGAAACCCATATATATAAATATATGGTCTCCTAAATATAACTTGAATTATAGGTATATGTGACTTCACCAACTTAACATCAAAAATAGAGTATAGGCAAGAATTTTGGTGATAAGTAGATACATATTAAGAAGCAAGATAAGAAACAATATATTTCCCAATTCAGTTTTACTAGTGCTTCATTAATATAAACATTGCTATATCCACTCACTTCTACAGATAAGATTGTTCTTTATTGCTACTATGATTTTCATATATAGAACAAAAATATTCAAATTAGCTATAGTTTCCTCATCTTTAAAATGGGATTAATGGTGTTGTTTATCCCTACTTAGATATCAATGTAACAAACAGTATTACACGTGTTCAAACAAAAAATTAGCATATTAATGCTGTTTTATTCTTATCTTCAAACAAGTACTTTGTCAATTTTCCTGTGCACTTTGTGTATTTATTGAATTACATGTTAAATAAGTTGTTGTCAAGCAATGATTTTAAGCAACAGCACAGAGGCCTCCCCCTGTTAAGACGTGACACCTGGCATGATGTAGTAATTGGGAAAAGAGTTGAACTTAGTGATCAATGACTTATTTGAGCAAGATGGAAAATCCATGAGCATAAGAACAGTATGGAGCTCTAGGCAAAATCACCAAGAAAACCAAAGCCAATATTAGAAATGTTGCTGCCAAATTAAATACCTTCGTCTTTAATGCACACCTATATCCACAGATTCACACACATTCACACACAGGGTGCCACTCTCTTAGATCATGAAGTTTAAAGTAAAAATGCATGCAAACACATGAAACGTAAAGGACTGAAATCAGACCCATGTTGTTTCTGCATGTGAATTCAATTTTCACAGAATGAGAACAAAGGGAATCATGATTTTGACACTCTGAATTCCCTCAATGCATTCCCACACAAAATTGTAAATACCAAGTGAGGTAGCATTGTCAACTTGTCAAAGTTGAGGGTGAATTATTAAGGGCATATACAGATCTAAAGAGAACCATTTTGGTACAAGAATGTATGCCTAATTTTGGAAGTATATTAGTTTTAAAAAATTGTTTCAATCACTTCATTTGACTATCCCTCAGTCCCCAAGCCCAAATATTTAAACTCTAATTAAAAATAATAAGCTTCAATATTAGTCCAATGGTGCTTTGGGATTATTATCCTGATAAAACTAAAAATTTTCTCCAAAATGGAATGAACTATCACGTTTAAAAAAGAAAAATAATTATGCTTTGACTTGAGTTTAATTTTAAAGGCACTGAGGGTGATAAGTATTTAATGCAAAATAAAAATCTTTCTCTTCCTTCCATCCTGAGGTACTTAAACCATTGCATTGCCTAGACAGTTGTGGGCGATACAGGTGTAACTTACAGAATAAGCATGTTTATGATGTAAAAAGAGCTAATGTGAGTTGTAATGAAATTTAACAGATGAAAGCTTCCATTAGATTTTGTTTATAAAGTGTTGTCCTGGATTTGATTGTAAACTCCTATAGAAATCATTTTTAGAACAGCAGAAATATGACAGGAGAGAAGTGCAATAGAGTGTGCCTAATTCATTCCAATTCACAGAGTAATGCATTTCAATTCACACAGTGATGCATTCTAGTGTCCAACATGAGAATCCAATCTAGCTGATGCTAAGTAGAGTTGAAACAAACTCACAGCACCAGAAAACTGACAATGTCTGTTTTGCTAAATAGAGAAATACTTTAAATATTTTTTCACTATTTTCTAAGCTTGGCTATGCCTTATTTACCAAACTGTACATTACGATAATAGGCCTATACTACTTACAATATAATATAATAGTCTTTGATTTTGAAGTCTTCAACTATTTTCATAGTAGTTAAAGCTGTTTAATAAGAGTCAGCGTCTGTTGCTCATCTGATTTTCTGGAACATGTTTGAAAGCCTAATTATGGTCACATGTTTCAAGCTTCTGGAAACCAATTTAGTGTTTACCATGAGCAACTGCCTTACTGGTAATGGAAAACTTTTCTGGGAATATACTATCACGTATAATTTCAATCATTAAATGTTATCATAAATCTTTAGCAGTTTGATTTAGTGTTAAGTATTAAATTTTCAGGTTTACTATTTTTTTAATCTCTTTTGCTGATATATATTAATTTTGCACTGTGGCAGGCTATTCTTGGAAATTTTTGTTTCCATATGAAATTCTTATTTTCCAGTTTAAAAAAACTAAATACAGAAAAAGACACTAATAAACTGACCAGTGATTTCCTGGGAGGTAGAAAAAACACTGAATTCATAGGATTCTGGCACTGGCAAATTAGTTCATGTATTCCTTTGAGGGGGAGAAATTAGAAAGGAAATTTTAAAAACCTACACAAAAAGCTGCTTTGTAAAATCTGCTAAAAGGGCAGGATGGGGCCTTGTATCAATCTTGAAGTTCATCTTTTCATTGAAGGAGACAAAATTGGGTCAAAGGAAAAGTAGATAAAGATTTCAACATTTAAATATTTCTGCCTTTTTCCTCGAGAACTGATTTATTTTGCCTGAAGCCTGGAGGGGGCATGTGAACCTCTGATTCCATTCATCCATTTGTCACATGTAAAGTCATGATGGAAAGGACAGCCAAAGTCCCTTAGGTGTGTAGACACTATACTACTACTCAGGACATTTTACTCTCAAAAACCCACCATTATTCAGCCACTGACCCATCACACACATCACCTCTATTTTACAGATTGGGTCATTTAAACTGAAAATGTATAACTCACCTTCTTAGGTCACCCAAGAAATTTCAGCTGAGCTGTGGATTACTTATCACAAGTTCTTGTGTGGGGACTGTGCCTCGCAAATGGTTTTCCAAATTGAAGGCTATATTTTCTCCGAATTATAAACAAGGCACTAAAATAGTAGAAACTCTTTAGAATTTAATTAGAGTAACATATTTTGCTCATTAAATTACATGGATTCAAGATACAATGTCATTTTCAGCCAGACTTCCCAACATACAATCTTCTTGGTAATTATAGCGTGTTTTATAATTAAAATGCCAATTTGATGTTGAACTATTGTGTTGTGTCAACAGTAGATTGAACTAAGTGGTATAACTTCTTCTTTAGTGGAAGAAGAGGTTATTCTACGATCATCCAGCAAACATTTATTGATTACCTACAATATATCATGTAATGTGAAAGATACTGGGATAGACGCATGAGTAAGACAAGAACTCTGATCTCAGTCTTCTAGAAGAGATAGACTAGTAAAGCAACACTGATAAGACATGAGGCAAGGGTAACAATAAAGATATGCTCAAGGTACTGGAGGAGCATAATGTGGTGCACTAACTAAACAAAATAAGGGGTTTGAGCAGTGGGTCACATGGTGGGGATTTTCTCAGAAAATGTGACCAGCTCGTCATTCATGCATTCAGCTACAATGTGATAACCACCTCCCAAGTATTAGGAATTGATTTTTAGATACACTCTAGTGAAAAAAAGAAACCATTTACTTTCCCTCATGAAGATGATGCTATGTTGAAGAAGACAGATATGACATATTAAGCAAATAAATATATATTATAATTTTGAATAAGGAATCAAGATCAAATATTCTTTGATCTTGGCAAAGGGAATGAAGCCTGACAAGCAGACTATTTGAAATGGAGAGGCCAGGGAAGTCTACTCTGAGAAACTGACACTTGAGCATATATCACAAGGATGGGATGAGTGATGCTAGGGTGTGGGAGAAGAGAATCCAGGCAGCAGTAGCAACAAGTACAAAACCTCTGTGGTAGAAAAGAACTTGGCATGTTTGGGAGACTGCTACGACATTACTGTGCCAGGATTTGGAGTTTAGGTATAATCATAAGTAACCCTTCAAAGGATTTTGAACAAGAAATTGACATGATCTCATTTAGGAAAAATATGGCCTCCTATGACCTTGCAGCAATCTACACAAATGTACCATGACGAAATGTATTATTAAACAGCCTAAATGAATTAATAATCGGTGCTCAGGCTGAAGACATATGGTAGCTATGTCTTGAATCCACTATGTAAAGTGAGTATGGTGACCATAATATGAATATTATTTATGCCCATAGTCCAAATCTCTGTAATGGAGCCTCCTGGGGACCTTCAGAATTACTTTTTAAAATCCTAGAAATACAAATCCTATAAATACAAGAACAACTGTTTCTCTGTATGTAGGCAGAGTAATCTAGTAATGCGGAGCATAGGCTCAGTCAAGTAGAGTCAGATTTACATACAGACTTCGTCACTTAAAAGTTGAGGCATGCTGGGCAAGGGTCTCACCTCTGTAAACTTTAGTTTTCTTATATCTGAAAGGAAGATAATGATGGCTTTGTGTGGATGAATTCACACCAGGTATATAAAATTAGCACATGTATGATCTAGTGTATAGTAAATGTGCACTCAATATGAGGTGCTGTCATTACTATATATAGAATGGATACATTCTTCTCGCATATATGTCCAATTATTCAAATATATTTGATGACAGAGTATTTATTCAACAAACATTTAATGTGAATGCACTGTGTGCCTGGCACAGTGTAAAAGCTTGCAGGTACAACAGGGAATAAGACAGTTTTGGTCCCAGGGAGCATATATAGCTTATATATGATAAAAATAAGCATGGTTTGGTATAAGAACATAAACAAGGACACCTAACGAAGCCTTATGAGAAAAGATACATTTCCTGAAAAAAGTCCTACAGCATAACTAGGAGGTATTCTTGTTAAAGATGAGAGGAAGGAAAAGAAGAAAAGATTCAAGTCAGGGAAATCGCATTGATAAAGGACTAATGATAACACATTATATACTTAGAAGTTGAATATAATCTAGTGGAGCCAGCAAACATTATATAAATTGCAGAGCTGTGATTATAAAAATAGAAATCTTTTTTTTGTGATATGTAGTCTCCAAAGATGGCCACCATCAATTTCTTCCATCCCTGAATGTGTGTGCCCACTACCATCTAAAAGTAGAACCTATCTCTCCCTTCTTGAATCTGTGCTAGTTCCAGGACTTCCCTTTATCAATAGAATGTGGCAAGCGTGGCTTGTGCCAGTTAAGCTTAAATACATATGGCAGCTTGATGGGGAAATTAACTAACTTAAGACCAACTACCCTGAGTCCATAATGCTGTGATAAAAGCCTGTACAAAATTCTATATGGAACCTTACACAGAGAGGAGCCTTCCCATAGCTTCCAGCCCAGTTGGGATGCTGACACGTGAATGACAACTGATAATGCCCCATGGAGCAGAAAAACTACACCAATGAACCCTGCCCAAATGTCTGACCCTTAGAATTGTGAGAAAGAATAAATCAGCAATATAAAAAAGAGTTGGGATGGTTTATGTATAACTGAAACAGAAACTAGTACCTATAAGTGAGGCACTGATACAACAAAACATGTGGAACTGACTTTGGGACTGAGCAGTGGGTGGAAGGCTAAAGAATGTGAGGAGACAGCAAGTGGAGGCTGGAAGTGTAGTGTGATGTTGGAGACTGCAGAAGAGGGAACCTGCGTTATATACCGGTGGGGAATTTGGTGAGATTGTCACTTGAGGTAACATATAAGATAAAAAATGTTCCTAAGATTGAAGATGTAGGTAATTGGACTGTTAACTGGCTTCTTTCATGAACTAAATAAGTAAAAGCTCAGTTTTCAAGTAAAATTTTATTTGAGGCTACTCAGAAAGCAAAGGATTCTAAAATAAAGATCAAGTCTCATGATAAAGAGCAAAAAATAAAGATTGTGGTTGTTAATATGCTTTCCTAAATACTCTGAAAGATTCATACCATGAGTCAGCTACACAATCAGGTATCTCAGAATCTCAAGGGAATTGGGCCACAGCACCCCCACTCTCAGCCCAAAGTAGAGAAGGACTTGTCACAAAGATACATGTAAATGTGGTTTTTGCCTAATGGTGTGAACTGCTATAATATTCACAGGAAACCCATCTTTTTAAGAGCAATGTACTGATGAAAGCACCAGTGGCATGGACTAAAAGAGAAAAAGACAATTCACAATGAATAAGAACACTGGACCCCCAACCTTGCACAGATAAGAATCAGGCAAAGATATTCAGCTATAAACACTATTTTGTAATTAAAAGAAGAACTGGGCCCAGGGAGAAGAACTGGGCCCTCTACAAGGAACATTCCATCTCCCCAGAGCAAGTAAACTGAGAGCAGTTGGACTTAAGGATTTCTATGGATCAGTTACTGCTATATGACCATGGCTCCCCACTACCTATTTGAACAGTAGTTTTTATTGTGGTTATGCTTTCTCTCTCTCACCATTTTATGTTGGGTATATGGCATGGCAAGTAACTTGTCTTTTAATTCATGTCTCTGTACTCAAAGAACTGCACCAGAGGAGCTGCACCTCAAGAATTGTGCCAAGAAGCCTCATCCATGCGTGAACCTTATTTAAACAACTTTGAGGTTATGTGACAATGGGGTGAGAATTTTAGAGGTGGGGTGAGACTATTTTGCATGTAGGAGGGATATGAATTGTTGTGAGCAATAATATTCAAAGTTGCATACAATCAATATTTTTCATGTCCGTGTGTATGATCCTGCCTCTGACCATCAAGAGGTAGAGACTATATCCCTTGAAACAGACTGGTCTTATGACCAAGAAAATGCAGTGGAAATGGCTCTATCTCAGTTCCGAGCTTAGACTTTAAGAAACCCAGCAGCTTCCATTTTTATTCTGTAGAAGCAATAATCCTGAGTTCACAATTCTGTGAGAAATTCTAAGCTAGCCACGTGAAAAAGCCACTGAGAGGAGAAATGAGCTATTAGATGTGCACATGCAACCTTGGATCTTCCAACCCAGCTCAACTATTGATACCATCTAAAATCAGTTGCATGAGTGACCCCAGTCAACACCCTGTGGAGCACAAGAACTGCTATCCTATCCATGACCAAGTTCTGATCCAAAAAGCTCTTATAAAAATTTTTTTTTGATGTTTTAAGCTGCAATGTTCTGAGGTGATTGCTATATAGCCATAGATAACTAAAACATCTTTTAAAGTATGAAGATTATTCAGCAAAGCCTTGTGTTTCTCTTTCAAACCGCAATCACAGGAAGCTTTTAGTTGAAAAAGGCATCCTTCTTAAAGGTCAAAAATTGGAAATAGCCCAAATATTCAAAACACGAGAATGGATAAGTAAAATGCGGTATACCGATACAATATAACATTACACAGCAATGAAAAGAACCACTGTTGCTACACTTAGGAACACGAATGAATCTTACAGACATAGCAATGATTAAAGGAAGTTATATACAAAACACTACATTCTGAATGACTGCATTCAGTCATGTTAGAAGTCAGAATAATGTTTTCCTTTATAGTGTGGAATATTCACTGGGAAAAAACATTAGGGAACTTTCAGGATGTTGAGAATGTTCTAATTCTTTCATTTGACATATACTGTGTGTGAATTATTCTGTATATTACATCTGATTAATTTAGAAAGGAAAAAAACCACTGTTTTCAAGCCTCAAAATACTAAAACAAACAACAAAACAAAAACAAAAAACAAAAAAACACATAAAAGCATTCCTATACTTGAATATTACTATAAAGTAATTTGAACTTAGAGAGTTTCAGTGACTTGCCCACACTCACATTGCTAGAAAGTAGTAAAAACTGTTCTAGTGCCTTCCCTCCAGTTCTTAACATTTGTTTAGAGTCCAGTAGTTTCTATAACATGAACGCTTTTGTCATATTACTTTACTATATTTTCTCAGAAGAGAGAACCAGATTTTGAAGTCCCTGGGATTTAGGGATCTATGATAAGTACTGAGGAAACCCAATGGGCTTTATTAAGTCGCAGAAATCTGAGAGAAGACAATTCTAGAGTGTTGTAAGAATCCATAAGCTTCAGCAAATGTATGTGTGGAGGATAGTTTATATATGGACCATATTTTATAGGGAAGCTTTGCTTCTGTTGCATAGGACAATAACAATGGTAAAACACCGAAAATCACCTTGAATATTACTACATTAGTAGACCTTTTCATGACCTGACGTTTTATCAGGACCATCTAAATGTGAGTATTAGAGAAAGCAAATCAGTGATCTGAACTGATTTTAGTTCACAAGAGGTTCCGTTTGTTTTTACTGAGGTTAATGGATCTGTGAATACAGATCCATTAACCCCAGAATTTTTAAATGTTAAATCAGCAGATTTAAATAAATGTTAACATGAGACACCAATTACTGATACTGTAATACCAACTAGAGGGCATGATTTGGATCACTGCCTAGCAAGAATATGTTAAAAATTCTGAACTCCTTTATTAGCAAGATAAAAATGATATAAAGATATTAATATTTTGTTGGGTCAAAGCCAATAAAAATAAATTATTTCTCCTTTTAAAAAGTCATTTAGCAAATAGCTGCATAGTCTCTAGGAGACTTGATGTTTCCAAACTTTCACAGGATTATGGTTATTGTTATTAATATTACCATTACTACTCTTGCAATGCCATTACTACATTAAGGAATTGATTTACTCAAATCTTATGGCTGTAATTACCACATGCACTCATGAAACAGTGCATTGCAAGGATACATGGATCTCATTGCTGAGACAGTCGTTCTCTACACAGTTGCATGCATTCTGGCATTGAGATTTATTTTGCTCTATTTTAAATTATTTTGTATCAACTATGTACCCAAAGTGGTATCAATATCCACCTCTGTTTTTGCGTCAGAATTTCATTACAGTGAAGAGAATTTAATTTAATTTAACATGCATTTACTGGATGCTTCTTACGAGCCTAGTTAGCCCTGTTCTCAAGTAACACTCTTGTCTCTGGGGAAGTCTCAGAATCTGGAACCAAGCTGTTCTGGTACATTCTAGCTCTGTTCAGTTGCTGAAAAGTTAATTTATTTAGGCTCCAGTTTCTTAATTCATTACATTTGCATACTATTACCTATTTCATGAAGCTTTTATTGAGGTATTGAAACATAACTGTTAACACTATATGTGCCACGTAAGTAATGCTTCATAAATTACTATTATTAAAGCAATATGGTATATTTTTAAAAGTGCCATAAAATATGATTATCAGACAACACTGAAGAACTACTGAAACTAGCTATATGTTTGTGTGTAGGGTTGTAGGATGGTGAATGCCTTCTCTTCTTTAACTTCACTCCCTTTTTAGGCAACTTAATTTCCCCAGTATCACTGTATACTAACATAATTTTGTTGTGTAAAAAAGAATATGCCAGTCTTAAGGTGATGAAGATCCCAAAATGGGACTGAATAAATTGCTAGGATTGCATAAATCCTCTTTATTAGGCTATCTTTTCAGTCAAACATATGGTCTACTTTGTAAATGTTGTATATATGTTCAAAAATAATATATTAGGGCTTCCCTGGTGGCCCAGTGGTTGAGAATCTGCCTGCTATTGCAGGGGACACGGGTTCGAGCCCTGGTCTGGGAGGATCCCACATGCCGCGGAGCAACTAGGCCCATGAGCAACAACTACTGAGCCTGCGCGACTGGAGCCTGTGCTCCGCAACAAGAGAGGCCACGATAGTGAGAGGCCCGCGCACCGCGATGAAGAGTGGACCCCGCTTGCCACAACTAGAGAAAGCCCTCGCACAGAAACGAAGACCCAACACAGCATAAATAAATAAATTAATAAACTCCTGCCCCCAACATCTTCTTTAAAATAAATAAATAAAATAATATATTATTTGAATTTGGGTATAGGTGTCTTTCTGTCTCTGTCTCATACACAAACATACACACGCATAAACAGTTCAAATCTCAAACATTTATCTATTTATCTTCTTTTACACTAAAAAATACCTATAAAATAAACATTTGAATCCTATTGTTCAGGCCTTCAATATTTCTATTTACTTTTGTCTGTTTGAGCTATTACTTTCTGTGAATAAGGTGCTAAAATCTTGAACTAGACTTATAAGTTTATCTATACCTCTCTTCAGTTCTGACAGCTAAAGCTTTATATATTTTGAGGTGATATTGCTGGTTACATACAAGTTTATGCTGATTATAGCTTTTTTTTTCTTTTAGTCTTTTTACCAGAATATCATATCCTTCTCTGACATTTTGAGTTAATTTTCTGGAATCATATTTTGTCATGTTAGTTGTTTACTACTGTTTTCCATAGGCATATACTTACTTAGTATATCTTTGTCTACCTTTCTGTGCTTTTTTGTTTAAAATATGTTTTTGTAGACAATATGTTGTTAGATCTTGTTTTTATTTATTTATTTTCATGTACTCTAAGTCCTTTAATTGAAGTGTTTAACTTATTTATATGGACAGTGTTTCTGCTAATTTAAAACTAACCTCTTTTTTCTTAACTGTTGCCTTCCGGAAAAGTTCCTCAATTTGATCTTTCAACACACTAATTCACTTTTCAGCTTTATCCTTCTAGCTATATAGCTCATCAATTGTGTTCATTTACTGCTGGCTCCTTTTATGATTTAGTGTTCTTGATTCATATTGCTATTATCTAATCTTATCATCTTTATGTGCTTATCGTATATTATATTCTCAGTCATCTGTTTTAATAATTATGCTTCTGACGTTCACTTTGATACTTTTTTTTTTTTAAATACTCTTTGTACTTCTTAGGTATCTGGTTATTTTAGCCTGTAAATTCATGTTCCCCTGTGAATTCAGGCTACTCTATCTGGTAATACGTAATTGAAAAGAGCCACAAGATAGGCTTTAGTCTGTATCCCTCTTGTTGAATTTAAAGGGAGGAGAGGAGATGTGCCCCAGAAAGGAGGACCCTATGGTGTCTCAAAACTCCTCCTGATCACTTCTATTTGCTGCCTCTCTACCTGGTAACTTCTCCCATTAGATTTTTCTTTTAAAACCCTTAGGAAGAAACATTTTGATAGGACATAGTCTCTCTAGTTTTTAATTTGGATAAATCCTTTTCATTTTCTACCCAGCACAACTGAGAAGGGAGAAATGGATAGAAAAGGAAATAATATATTGTAATCATGATTCGTAAAGCTTAGTCAAAATCTTTATTCTGCGAATTTGCCAAAGAAAATCTGGTATAATACAGATTCTTCTAAAAAAAATCCCCTGGAGCTCATCCAACATCCATCAACAGCATTTGTGGCCACAGAAGGCTAGAGCTACATTGGTTACATTCTGGTTTGCATAAGGATACTGTATCAAATAAATTCAATTTGATTTTAATAAGAGAAGATATCTGTTACTTTTCATGTGGAAACTGAGTTACAAAACTGCTAAATCACATTAAAAATTGTCATAAACTATGCCAGAGGTTATAGTTCGTCAGTGATTTTCAGAGACTTGTCAAATAGACCCCTAGCTACACAGAAATATAAAGTCACCCTATGTATGAGATGTAGGAAGTAATACTTACACATTCATTCATTCACCCACTCCTTTATTAAATCAATGACGTACAAAATATTTATTATTTTCTTGCTCAGCACCAGGCTCTATTCTATGAATTGAAGACACTATGAAGAATGGAATGAGATCCCTGCCCTCGAGGAGTCCATGCTTTTGTGAAGGAGACAAATGGAAATAATTAAGAGCAGGACAATGTGCCAAGCACTTTAATAAGAACACACAACACACACACACACACAATGTGTATGGTTCACAGAAGAATCATAGACATGACCAACATCATCCTATAAGAGGATAAACTTTGAGGGGCATAACTCAAAAGACAAATACCATAAGGTTAAAAGAAGATGTGGTATATATCTACAATGGAATATTAATCAGCCATAGAAAAGAATGAAATTTTGTCATTTGAGACAACATGAATGGACCTGGAGGGTATTATGCTTAGAGAAATAAGTCAGACAGAGAAAGACAAATAGTGTATGATTTCACTCATATGTAGACTCTAAGAAATAAATGAACAAATTTAACAAAACAGATTGACAGATACAGAAAACAATCTAGTTGTTACCAGGGGGGAGAGGGGTGAGGGGAGAAGCAAAATAGGTAAAGTGAATTACGAGGTACAAACTACTAGGTATAAAATAAATAAGTTACAAGGATACAGTGTACAGCACAAGGAATATAGTCAAATTTTATAACTCTGTATGGAGTATATTCTATAAAAACTTCAAATGTCCTGAAGCTAATATTGTAAGTCAACTATACTTCAATAAAAAATTATAAAGTTGTTATTTTACTATTGTAACTAATAAACTTAACTATTATAACCTGGTAATGACAATGGGACAAAGCTTTGAATTGGCAGGGGATTGGAGAAGATATTGTAAAGTGAAATCCTTAACTGGAAAAAATATTAATCCTCTGAGTTATGTTTGAGATAGAACAAAGAATCAGTGATTCTGGGGGGCATTGAAAAGTTTTTTAAAACTCTATAAACAAGAAACTCAAGCAGATTTTTATTTTTTTTCACATAACACTGACATTCTAGGGAATTACAGTATATACTCAAATACAAATAGTCAAATTCGGTTAAAGAAGCTAAATTGTAAAAATATTAAAGTATAAAAATGACATATATCTTCTCTTTATTTGGGAAAAGCTAGAAACATGGAGTCCTTTCCTTATCTAAGAGGTAAACTGTCTTGCACTGAACATACAAATAAATTAGTTACCTAATTAATTATCCAATATGCAGCAAGAAAGGGTCCACAACAGAAATCATACCTTTTTGCTGTGTGTGCAAAAGCAATAAGGAGTAAGACAGTTGGGCAAAAGAAGCCAGGAAGTAAAATATAATTAAAAGGATAAATGGCCAACATCAGGAAAGATACTGTGTAATAAGCTTGCCATCTGTAGATATAGAGTTTGATACAGAACTAAACAAACAACAATTTTTATAAGAGGAACTTCTTTTATTGTTCCAGTCTGATGTCAGAACTGATTTCTTTGTGAGAATAAGAAATGTCCTTGGAAAAATATGTATAGAACAATGAGGTGGGGAAATATTACTGGGCAGCAAGTTATAGAAACCTCAAATATCAGTGGTTTGAACATTCAGGCACACTATCCTCACAGTCATGTCCAAAGACAGGAAGCAAGGGTAGCCAGGGAAATAAAATTATATATCTCCCCTTTCATAGACAAGGAAAATATCTCTTCCTTGGTTTTTGCTCTTGTTGATCAGAACTGGCTCTCCTGACACCTTCAACTGCAGGAAAAGCAGGCAAAGTAAATATATTGCTTTTTCAAGCCCTTTAGTGAAAAGTGGGCAAGAGGAAAAAAAAAAAAAGGATTGGATCTAATATTTGGGAACTAATTAAAAGCATCTATCCCAAGGAGTAAGAGGGTGGGAGCATGAGAATACTGCTCTATTCTCATTAAGCAATAGAGATATGAATTAGTGAAAACATTTCTTTCGTTCATGTAATAAGTATTTATTAAGCACTTACTATGGGTTACGCATTCTGCTAGAAGCTGGGGATATGATGGTCATAGTAAAAAGAAAGAAACTTTATGCTTTTGGCCTGAGGGCTACATGGTCCGCTTCAGAAACTGAAAACAGGGCAAGGAAACTGGATAATAGGGGGCAATTCCATCTCAGTACATTGGAAACATGACAGGATCTGCTCTTGATCGCCTTATGGTGCTTCCCTCCCTTACCTGACTCTGCTCCAATCCATCCCTTAAAACTGTCAAGCCTGTTCCTTCCTTGGAGCCTCATGCATTAGCTGTTCTCCCTGTCTGGGATATTCTGCTTCCAGAACCTGCAAGGCTGTCTTCTTTTTGTTGTCAGTTATCAGGTCAAATAGTAGTTACCTGGAGAGGCATTTTCTGGTCACCGGATCTAAACTGATCGTTCCTGCTTTAGTCACTCTCTCTGAAGTAGCTGTGTTAATATTTCCTTCATGATACCTATGACTATCTATCAATATATCTACCTTGGTTTACTCATTTATTGTCTGTCTTCCCTATTATACTATAAGCTTTATCTTTAAGAGCAAGGATGTGGTCTGTTTTCTTTATTGAGGTAACTACAGTCCCTGGAAAGATGGGCTAGATCAAGAACATAGACCATAATTAATACTTTTGGTCTTTATTCTAAGATAAATATGAAATGTTTGAATTGCTTTATAACTGGGGAATGATATAATTTGATTTGCCCAATTACCACATGTTCCAGTAGATATTAACTTAAAAACATCTCAGTCTATGCCTATAAATATATTTTATGTAGTAGATTTCAAGTAATCGTGACTAAAAAAATAACGATGGTGGCAGTGATGATAATAATAATAATACTAACAATAATAACAGTCTGAGCTGAGCCTTGAAACTTATTGGTTTGATTATTTTACAGTATCATCCCAACACTTAAAATGGCAACATGACAAAATCCCTTTTCAGTTTTTCTGAGAGGTCAAAGTGAAATTCTAATAATAGAAAACTGCAGCAACCAATTATAAATCCACAATGATACTCTTATTTTATACCAAAAGAGTTATAGAATGATAACAGTTACCATCAGTTTATCTTCAAATACGAAAGACAGAGAAATATAATTTAAAAAATGATTTAGAATCAAGCTCTGCTTACATTTGAGGCTTTGATATAACAAAATAGCTCTGATTCAGAGTAATAAAAAACAGTCTATTTAACTAAATGGTAATTACTTTAGATGGAGAATCTGAGTAATATATCATGTTTACTTCTAGGTAGCCTGAGACTAATTTAACCTTTAATATTATTTTAAGATTCTAGAAAATAAGTTACTGAGTTAATGACACATTCTCCCCTTTTTATTCCCCTTACCTTTCATTTAGAGTCTACTGTTAAAACACAGTGAAATCCATATCTCTCCATATCAAAAAGCGCTACACAACCATAATCAAAAACATGAAGTCATAAAGTTAAAACCATTTAATCCTATTAAAGCCTCATTAAATCAAGGCAGTATTTATAGGATGGGACTTGATTCCCTTGTACACTAGCAAATCTGCAACCCGAGTCAGTGTTCACGAATTAATTAGCAACTGCACTAAGGGCAGGTGTTTGACTGACATTTCCCTTGATCTCTTCCCTCAAGGTTACATGCTGTACAGTCATGCAATTCCTTGCCATTAATCCTTAACCCCATTGGAATGTTTGTTTACTTTGCTGAATAAGAGCAAGAGCATGAGCTACAAAACAAATATGCAGAATGCAGAGCAGTGCCTTTTCAAGATAACATTTCTTGCATCAAAACATAATGTGAAGAAAGAAAGCTTGGTATGAGCCATGTCTACTATCTGTGCTTAGAAAAAAAAATCATCATTTTGGAGGACAGAGGTAATTTTTAAAATAGTTTTCAGACACAACAGCTAAAGCTTCTAGTAGGAAATGATAGGATTTTAAAGCTTGAGAATCTCAAAATACTATTTGGCCAAAAGCCTTCATTTTTCAGTTGGGAAACTGAGACACAAGCAAAATTTTGTTTCTTGAGAGAGACCCAGCCTACTAATAGTCAGGCCAAGTCTAAGACTCTGAAATCAACTAAACTAGACTGTATTTTTATTCTATTTCTGTGTATTGGTATTCTTCCGATATAAACCAAGAGTTTGACAGATGACATTTGTTATTTATGACTGTTGGCAGTGATGATAAAAATATGTTTAGGTCTTGAATGGCATGTGAATAATATCCTCCTCAAACTACTGACAGTGGTCAAGACATAACTTCAAGTTCAGGTCGATGGGATTTTAACTATCATGTCACCCAAAGCAGCTGAAGGAATTTTTTTTTTTTTAAAGTGCCTATGTGTCATACAAAAACATTTAGTTTTAATATTTCTTGGCTGAGTTAGCTTTGATTTCTCTTTTCAAACAATGATTCTATAATACAGCAAAATAGGGTTTTTTTTTGACAACTGAAATCAGAGACTGAAGGTATACTGCCCTATTGAGTGCAATATTAAAAATGGCCATAAAATACACTGCAGTCTGATTATGATTTCTAAAACTACAACTGATATACTGTTCAGCAGGATACTCCTTTTGCTCTCCAGACATTTTGCACAAACACTGACATGAAGCAGGGGATCAAGTTATGAATTCTTTTGTTTTAATGTTCATCTCTTCTATCTCTTTCAAGTATTTAACTGTGTGTATGTAATGTATGTGTGTGTGTAAACATATATATATATATAATTCATGAATACATGAATAATGGAATATTGTTTACTCTTCTAGGTATACTATAAAGATCAAAAGAGAAATAATAAAAATAATGAGAGGTATATGAATGGATAAATTATAAAATGGTTTAAAGACTCAATGAATATTTCCAGTAAACTTTTCATCCTAAAAATATTATTTTCAATGTTAAAACAAAGCAGAAAACAACAGCAAAAACTCAAGAGAGGTTAATCACTAATTCTAATAATAGAGGAAATTGGCAGAAAGGCATTTTAACTTTTTTTTTCTTTAATATTTTTTAAATAATGGAGAAAATGTATATTTATTTTTTAATTAGTTGTTTTGGATATTTAATATTGACCAACATGCCACTAAAATGACATGACAAGTCTAAGTATTTTTCTTCTATACTCAAACGTCCAATTG
This sequence comes from Monodon monoceros, assembly GCF_005190385.1. Classification (NCBI taxonomy): domain Eukaryota; kingdom Metazoa; phylum Chordata; class Mammalia; order Artiodactyla; family Monodontidae; genus Monodon; species Monodon monoceros. The sequence goes on along the minus strand of NW_021703768.1, from coordinate 140,434,686 downwards.
TAGAAATCAAGCATGGTATATAGAAGCTTATTTACTTATTTACTACTTATTAATGCAGGGGATAGAAGAAAGACATGGGATCTTCCGAGAAGAATTGCTCAAAGACACATCTTTATAAGGAGAAAAAGGTCCAAACTTACCAAATTGTAATGACATCATGGGAACCAAGAGAGCAATTCTGAACGAACTTCAAAGGAAAATCAACAAGCTGATCAGAAATTTCACTTTAATAAGGCTTAGAGTTCCCTAGGACTAAGAGACAGAGAGCTGTGGTTCATTTTAGAGCACAGGTTGAATCAGTCAGAAATTCAACATTGCAGGTAATAAATTCAAATATGATCCTTGGCAATATAGCATAGAGATGAACTACACTGGCTCTGGAACAAGATTAGGTTGGCACCTTGGTCTCGTTATTTACTAATTCTGTGTCCTTTCAAGTTCCTTACCCCAAGTACAGTCCTCTTCCCTGTGAAAGGCAAACAACAACAATGCTAAAGGGTCAAGAGGAGAGTTCTAGTAGATGATGCATGCAAAAGGCCCAACAGTGTCCCTTTCCTGTTGTAAGAGCTTAATTAAGGTAATTAAGGTAAGAACTGATGTCAATGAAGAGAATAGTGACTGTAAGGGCCATGTGGACAATCTCTGAGCAAGAGCAAAGAAGCAATTGTTTCACCAAAATTAGCATTTGAAACAGGAAAAATATATAATAATATTAAAAGGCAATTCATGAAACAATTCCATTTCTGAAGTAGTTTTGTTAATCTGATAGGGAGGTCTATGTGCCATTTCCTCTAAAATCTCATAAAAAGAAAAAGAAATGTATGAAAATCAATTACGAAAACATTTGTTTTCTGATGCAAATTATTTTACATTAGAAAATAAGTATACTTTGTATGAATGTTTGGAATAATTTATTAAATTACAAGAAAGGTATTCTATATCCATTTGGTCTTTTGATCACTATTATGATGATAACATTTCTTTTAGACTTTTTAAAAAAAAATTTAGACTATAGTTTATTCCAAGAAAGTAGTAGCTGAAATTCAAACAAAGGTGAAAATGCTAAAGTTACTATGAGTTGAGATGTTTTGCATAAAGCAACATTTTTCCAAGTTCAAAAGCCAATTCATTTATAATGTAAAATACGGAGCTTATATTACCTAATTATAATAAGCATGTACCCAATTTCATAAGTCAGTATTATAAAAAACAAACAAGACAGCTCCAGTAAAGAATACACCTTGGGTGCTGAAACATATTAGTTTGATAATGAGAGGAAAAGTGTATCATTAGATTAATTGAGCAATTAGAAAAACTCAGCTGTGCTTTCTTAACAACAGGAGAAAATATTCCCTTCTTTATTAGGAAGATATTGGAAAGAATATTTAAATGGCTGAAAATAATATCTAGTCTCTTAGAAAATAATCTCACATGGCCTAATAAAGAAAGAAGAAGAAAAAAAAAAAGAGGAAATAACAACTCCCTTTGAGAGTAACAAGATTTTTGAATTGTATTTTGCCTGGTGGAGACACAAGGCTACAATTCTACCACCTCATTAGTGGTTCAATTATGAAAACCAGTAACAAATATCTAACAACTGAACTAAAGATATGCATATAAAAGTACAAGTATACAATATATTTTTGTGTATGATTATGAACAAAAAAATATGAAATCAAGGCTATAGAAACAGGCCCTGATTACTATCTATAAGAGCCTAGTTTCTTAGAATACAAGGCCTTTTTTTAATCAGCTTTCACAATAAATATCAGATAAATAAACGCTTCTGTAAATTTCATTTTTGGAGAGTTTATGTATGGTCTGCCTCATTAACACAGAGACACTAAATGCGCTGTCAAAGGGTACAACTGTGACTTTTTCTAATTATCTAATTAATCTAATAATATATTTCCCCTATCATTTTCCAACTGAAACATTGCTACACTTGAGACTCTCCAAAAGAGAAATCTTGGTTTTCAATTCAATCAGCTAATGAATAATGGAAATTTATCAGAAGCCTCATTTCTGGTAGACTGAGGTCCACATCCACAGTGGGAATCTTATTTTTTATGTAAAATTGAAGTGGAGAATGTTTCCGAATTTGCCAAGATCCCAATCTTGTAGGTACTATTGTATTCACTTCCATGTTTATTATAGCTGAAAATGTGTGCTTCATAAGAAGAGATTAAAAAGTCTGATGAAGTTGGTATGTTTCATGGGAAATCCATGGAGAGAAATGTGTGCTTAAGAGTAAACATTATAGTTACTGGTAAATATTCTCTCAAATAACTTAATAAAAGTTATTGAGGCCTACCAACCAAATACTCCCTGATGTATTTCTCCTCATCAAAACACTTTTATAATCATTATATTAATATATTTTATTTGAGAACGTCTAGGCCTAGCTTCCCTCTCTCCCCGAGGGCATGGTTCAGTTTCTTGATCTATGCTTTACAAGAATGCAATATTAGAAGAGGCATTTCATAAAGACGAAAGTAAATAGAAAACAATGATTCTCTTTGTAAGGTTATACAGAAAGATGTTCCCTATGTGATTTCATGTTCTGTTTTCCAGACTCAGTGAAATTAGATTTAGAAACTTTTCATTCCTATTTATGAAACTGATGTTTGTTAAGAAAAATCCTCATGAATATATATTATGGGTAAAGTGGCATTCTAAAGCAAACATGGTATGTATTTAGTGAGGTTCATGCCATGCCAAAACAATGGGTGAAAAAAAATTCCCCTGGTTTATTTTCACAGCTTGTCACCTTGTTTTCTCTTTCTCAGTCTATCCTCCTACAACTTTCTAAAACAGCAGGGGCCCAGCATTAGTGTGTATCAGAATCACTGGAGAATCTGTTGAAAGAGCAGATTTCAGTGCCCCACACCAAATTCTCTGTTCATGAGGTGAAGGGGTGGTAACCAGATTCTAACATTTTAAAATAAGCATTCCAGGTGAATGCAAACAAACGTATTCCTCTGAGCATCCTGAAATCTCATTCCCAGAACCCATTTCCAAAGCATATTTTCCAAATTATTGGGAGAAAAAAAAAAAAAAAAGATTTAGAGAACACTGAAGAATGGAGCAATTCTTAAGGTAGAAGTACAAAGTTGAAACAGATCTTTAAAGCATGCTATCCAAGACAGAGATAGAAAATTTCCTTCAAATGTCTACGTATTTCAAGGAAAACAGAGCATGCAAATCAGAGTTACTAGTTAACTCCTAGTAATAGAAGGAAAAGGTTATATACCCAGACCATAGTCTAAACCTCTAACTCCCTCTTGCTGAGAGAATATTCAGAGGGTATTCTGACTTGGGCTTTGCCTCACCCACTCCCCTCATTCTTCTCTGTAGTTTACATAATCTCCTTAACTCCTGTCTATACACACCGCCTCAGGCAAATTCTGAAGGCAGCTTTCAGATCTTGTACAGAGCCTCCCAGATTTATTACCAGTTTGTGTAAGAGGAGCGATACTAGTCTCTCAACCAAATCCCTGCTGAGTTTTGTGGATATGCGTGAAGGATAAATACAGCATGTTCAGGACAAAGAAGATGTGCTCTTCCAATCACCAGGCTGGATTGCTTATTACTGCTGACAGAAGGAGGCGGAAATGATACACTCATTTGATCATGCCAAACTCCTCATGCCTCGGGGCATGGACTTCACAGGCCAATTGCCATGTATTAGTATTTTAACCAGGAAGCAGCTCAACTGGGAGGGTTGAATGAGAGAGCACTTCCTTTTACTTTGCATGCTTACATCCTTTGATCTATTTTTTATCTAATTCTCCTTCTGAATAGACATGTAGAGAATATGCAGGAATCCAGATGGTATTGGAAAAGTCACTGAGATGAAGATTCTGCTGCAAATGCTTATCGTCCCTCCCACACCCACATGCCTCCAAAAGCTCTAATGGCATTAAGAAAATATGTGATGCCATATACCATCGAAAGGACTGACATTCAAAAAGGACTAAAGAAGATACAAAACTTCTTTTGGTAATAAGATGAGGTATTGATAATCTCCAAAATCAACCTAGCTGTATTCATTTTCCCCCTCAAACTCTCCTGTATTTTATTAACTTTCCTTTATTGGATTGATGGATTTATTATAGATGTTTTTAGGTTTCTTCTATAGATATAATCTATAGAAGAGATCATTGGATTAAAAAGGTCCAAAGTTAATATGTCACCCTCTATAAAGAAGGAGACTATTTATTTTGGTGGAAATGCATGGAACAGAATGATTTTTAGTCATAATCAAATTTCCTTTTCAATCTTTTTATAGCAAATGGCATCCTCCGTCTCTACCCTCTATCTGCTTTCCCCCCACAAGGTTCCATGCACCTAAATTTATAAGCCTTCCAATTACTTATTATTTTATTTCCAGATAATTATTAGCTATAAAAATTATATTTTAGTAATTTTAATTATTTTAGTATAACAAGTAAAAGTTTAACAATTTTTAGAAAGAAACTTTATCATTTTATACTATATTCCATCAGAGTTGCTCTTCATTAAGATTACAGAAATAACTTTTTACTAACTTGCTTTGAACGGACGCAGTTTTCTTAACATTAGAGCATTACCTTCTAAAGTGAGACCTTGCTTTCTGAAGTAAGTAATGTAATGTATTTTGTACGTTATGTTTTCCTAGTCATAAGGTTATTGAATCACTTCAACAAGAAAATAAATTTCTTCCCAAAATTGGGGTGATGGATATATATTTCGTTTTGTATTTGAACTTGGATATGGGGGATTAGAGAGTCTCTCAAGCCCTGTTTAAATTTTTTTTTAGCCAAGTGTGAGAAATCTATATCTGGGCTCTGCTCCATATATATAGTTTATTTGGTCCTGGGTAAAGGTAAATCATAGTTCCCATGTAGCAATTCAGATGCTTTTTTGTGAAACTAAAAGCATGCTGAACTAAAAAGTGGTCTGCATTCTAAGGATAACCTCATATAACAGAATCTCTAAGATAGGCAGTCCTCAGATTAATTGAGGGCCTCAGTAATGTCAGGCACTGGTTCAATTTCTCTGGGATTCTCTTGGTTTTTCTCTCACAGTTGAGAAATATCTGCAACTGTTCCAAGCATGATATTCTCACATGATAACATCCGAATCAAGAAGAAAGGGGTGAGGAAAGATGCTTCCCTGTTCAACTTTCTCTTTTTACCATGGAGGGAAACCTTTCCAAGGAGCTGTTAAGTAGGCTTTCTCTTATATCTATTAGGCAAGGAAAGAGTCAGGTGCCCCCTGTCTAAACCCAATCACTGGCAGAGTGGAATGAGGGTTACTGTGATTGGATTTAAAACATGGCTCATCCTCTGCAACTGGGGAGGGGTCAGCATTCCCAGAGGCTCACTGGCATCTAAGTGTTACCTGAATAAAAGTTACGTTAGCAAGGAAGAAGCAAGAAGTGGCTATTGGTTAGGTAATCAACAAGATCTGCCACAAGCCAACACCTCTGTTTTTGTGTGTGTGTGTGTGTGTGTGTGTGTGTGTTTTGTGTTTTTTTTTGCGGTACGCGGGCCTCTCACTGTTGTGGCCTCTCCCGTTGCAGAGCACAGGCTCCGGACGCGCAGGCTCAGCGGCCATGGCTCATGGGCCCAGCCGCTCCACGGCATGTGGGATCTTCCCAGACCGGGGCACGAACCCGTGTCCCCTGCATCGGCAGGCGGATTCTCAACCGCTGCGCCACCAGGGAAGCCCTGTTTTTTGTTTTTTAATGAGTGTAGAGGGGTGGCAAACTTTTGGCATGATGGGTGTGACAATTCATTGCATGGGACTGTCATTCTTAATGCAGAATCTTTAGCATTCTTGACGCTCACCCACCATGTGCTACTGTCATTACCTCTTTGCAATCATTGCTACAACCCCAAGCCCACACTTTTCCAAATATTCCCTGGGTAGTTACATGGTCCACAGTTAAGAACCACTGGCACTGGATATTTTCAGACTTGAATTCTGGTACATTCTGAAGGAAGAAGCACCAACTTAGAAACTAATAAATTCTTCTTGAGGTGGGATATCATAAAATGTTTCAGATCAAGGTTTAACAATTCTCACGGTATATTTCATGGCATGCTTATTTATATTCTAACTGTTATGAGGTCTTTGAGGTATACTCATATTTTCATCACAAAAAATGTGTACAGCTTTTATACAGATATGCATGTACAAGTATTTGGAAAAGGCAAAGGCTTTAAATTCCAAAACTGACACTTAAAATTTAAACAGATTCATCCAAATTTCTTAACATTGCTGCATTTCTCTAAAATGGGGATAATTTTACAGTTCTCAGTATTGGATGAGATCATATACACTAAACACTGCAAAAAACACATAGAAGATACTAAATATTCATTAATAATGAATTCCATTTCATATTTAAACACCCATAATGAGCATAATAAATAGGTCCATTCTTCAAGTATTACACCAGAAAATATTACTGATACTTCTCTTTTTCATGGAAAGAGTAGTATTGGGGGTAAATATCTATAAAAGATCACTTTTTAGAACAAGGACTGGCCAACAGCAGCCCTCAGGTCAATCTCATCTGCTGCCTGGTTTTGTATATAAAGCTGTACTGAACACAGACACACCCATTCATTTACTATTATCTACGGCTGCTTTCAGAATACAATGGCAGAGATGAAGAGCTGCAACTAAGATTATCATATTTGACAAGTTGAAAACATTTACTATTTGGTTATTTATAGAAAAAGTTCATTAACCTCAATTCTAGAAGGTAAAATATTTTATCAGAATGTATATATAAGAAAAAAGTGAAAGAAAGAGAAAGAAGAAAGAAAGAAAGAAAGAAAAAGAAAGGGAAGGGAAGGGAATGGAGGGAAGGGGAGGGGAAGGGCAGGGGAAGGGCAGGGGAAGGGCAGGGGAAGGGCAGGGGAGGTAAGGGAAGGGGAAGGAAAGAGGAGGGAAGGGAAGGGGAAGGGAAGGAAGAAGGAAAGGAGGGAAAGAAGGAAGGAAGGAAGAGGAAGGAGGGAGGGAGACAGGGGAAAAAAAAAGAAGAGAAAAAGGAAAGAAAGAAAAAGTCTCTGTTAACTTCTGCAGAGCCTAGGAAACTTTATCTGGTAACATCATAAACTTCACTGATTTATTTCATGTTCGTTCTCCTCAACCCACTTCCCTTGTTCTGAGCTGTGTTCTTTCTTTATTTACTTCAGCAATGCTGTTTCTACTTAAATTTATTGGCAATTATTAGTTCTTTAAGTAATCTTTAGATTTTATATCACTGAACAGGTCATTAGCGATTATTTTTGTGCCAGGCCTTTTCTCTTTAATATTGATAAGTAAATATGCCATTAAGACATTTCCAGTGTTATAAGAGCTACCGGCAAGAGCTCCCAAATACCGTCTCTGGGAAATTAATATAGATTAATACATTCACAAAATATATCATGAATCCTTTCTACTTTTCCAGCATTGTTTTGCACAATTTTTAATTTAATTCTGTGCTTTCAAAGCCAAGGTTTTAAAATTAGCATATATATATATATATACATATATATATATATATATATATATATATATATATATATAGCTGCAATTGAGATCTTTTTGTTGTTTGGTAGGAGATACAGTGCCTTGAAGAGGAGACAGATACATACAATGCCTTGAAGAGGAGACAGATACAAGGGCTTAGTTTCCAGATTTGGCCTTGCCAATACATTTTACAAATTGCATTCAGTGATAGTTAACCCACGTTCCTTTTGACCTGTCAATATTTAGATATGATATGTGGTGTCCATTTAGGCAGGTTTTCCTTATCAATTTCAAACTCCGTCTTCTGGTATCGTATTTTGTCATCAGGAAACATGTCCTAGCATAGCAGATTGTAAGTACACCCTATATGTAATAACTCTGCAGGGACACCTAAAGAGGCCAAAAGCTCTGTGGGCTGATATCAGATTTGACTTTGTGGCTTTATTTGCAAATAACTGACTATATGCCAGTGTTAGGAATAAAGAATAAACAACGTGATTTGTATAAATCCTTCCTACCCATGAGCCAATATCAGTTTTTCAAACACTTTCTACCTCAGAACACAGAAGGATAATAGAGAAATAAGAGAGTTTATTTAAAAGATTGTCATAAATAGAGGTGTTTGAGATTTAAGCATCCAGCTACCTGCACTTTGAATTCCTCTGGGTTCTTATTTCCATGAAATCTAACTTTTCTGAAGATTAGTTTACATTAAATCCTAGAATTGACATCTGAGACACCTGTCCAAGACTGTACTTAATAAATGATTCAATCCCTCCCTTTGACATTACTAGAATTCATCTCATCTCATGCAGTAAACAGCAAACATACCAAATAAATTCACCATGCATTTGCTTAGTTCTGGAAAACAAAGTTGCACAGAGATTCAATCCACCAATCTCATTATTTGGATGGAGTACTTTAGCTGATGATTGAGTTACCAGGGGCATCAAGTACCCATTTACCGGCAGGTGTTAGAATTCACATTAATGACAGGGTTCGAGATGGGGAGCCCACAGAGCAGAAATTCTTGTATTCAGATGCCCATGTGAAACTTGGCCTGTCTTCCAGACCTGCCTTCACTACACCCACGTGGAATTCCGCAGGATAGATAGCACCTGCCTCTCAGGCCACTCACCCCTCACTTGAGAGAGTGGAAAGAGCTGTTCTGTCTTACGCTGTGGGAGTTAGAAGCACTGAACTTGGAGAAGCAGTAGTGAAAGACAAGAACAAAAGCAAAAACAAAAAACAGTTATTGCTTGTTCATTCTGAGAAGGTGCTCGATATTACCGTCTTTTATTCATTTCTCTTTGATTTGTTGGGCTTACTCTCACGGTAAGCTTCTAAGAAGAACACAACTCTCTTAAATGTAGATTAGGAATCAGACAAATTTGGGATTCATATTTGGGTAGGAGACCTGTGTCTTCCTCTTTCTAGCAAGGTGACCTGGACCTCACTTTGCTCATTTATAAAAAGAAAGAGTTATATCTTGTTTTTTTTGGTCCTTTTTTGCGATACGTGGGCCTCTCACCACTGTGGCCTCTCCCGTTGCGGAGCACAGGCTCCGGACGTGCAGGCCCAGCGGCCATGGCTCACGGGCCAAGCTGCTTCGCGGCATGTGGGGTCTTCCTGGACCGGGACACGAACCGGTGTCCCCTGCATCGGCAGGCGAACTCTCAATCACTGTGCCACCAGGGAAGCCCAAAAGAGTTGTATCTTCTCTGAAGTCTGCTTTTAGAAACAATACTCTACTAGTTATTTATTTTTCCTGTCTCATATAGAACAGTACGCTATTACTTTCACTTTCCAAATGACTCTCCATAGTCTAAAGAGACCTTTGCTATCTGGTCCCTACCTGCTCCTCAAGCACGTTTTTCACTTACTCCCTGTCCTCACGCCACTCCAGACAATCACAGTGGCCTTGCTACTGCCTTTCTCATGTTCCTGGCATGTGTAGTTCCCTCTATCTAGAATGTTCTTCACCCAAATTTCCCTCAGAGATGCATTGCCTGACCAGCCAATCTATCTTAGTTTGGGCTTTCCCAAAGGCAGACTCCAAGACAGGGATTCAAGTACAAATGTTCATTTGGGAGGTAAAGGGAAACATGGCTATGAGAGTGAGCAAGTGAGACAGGCAAAGGACGGAACCAATAGAGAGTGTGTGATTAGGCCAGCCACCATTGTGGGCCAATGGTGCTCAGTCCTGCAGAAGAAACTCTGGAAAATATCCTAAAATGCCCAAAGCACGTCCAAGTTATCCTTCATGAGGGCTGAGGATGGTTGTAGATCAATTCCTGAAAATTATTCCTTGATAGCTCTTCTGGGAGTGTTAATTCTCCTCCACTTCTGTTTTGCCCTGCTTCAGACAAGAGTAGCCTTCCTTTGACCTCACAAAAAGCCCACAGACAAAGACATGCAGGTACTACTAGTAGTTGGATAGTAGTTGGATAGTAATTGGCGGTTGGCCTGATCCTACTGAAAGACCAATAGGTGTGTACAAGATACTGACAACGTCTGCTCTGCTATCTAAAACTGCATCTTCCCCTCCACCAATCTCTCTGCTTACACAGTTTTCTTTTTCATCATATCTCTTACCACTTCCCAAGGTGATGTTATATATTCTTTATTTATTTTGATAGGGATTTTATTACAGAACTTGAAAGAATAAACCCCCAATCCAAGCTGCCTAGCTTTAAGACCCAGCCCATCCCTCTACTAATTATGTGTGACTATTCCCCAATTTACTCCATAATAATAGAAACTTTCTCAACAGGTTGTTGAAAGCTTGAAATCAGTGGTCAGGGTACAGTATCTGGCACATAGTTTGCACTTTACCAGTGTTAGCTATTATTGTAATAATTTGCATTTTGCCTGTCTACCCTCAAGAATGAAAGCTTCATGCAAGATCAAACATTTTTCATCCTGTTTATTGTTATTCCCCAGGGTTCAGCCAAGCAACATAATAATTGCTTAATACATATTTGCTAAATGAAACAGTGAATGAAACATACTCCTCCAGGAATTCAACTTTAAACATTAATTCTTACCCCACTCCCCCAAAAACTCACCTTCAAGTAGTTAATTTCAATTTTCTTTTTGCTTTCTAAGACTCAGTTCCAAAGTCTCTTACTTTTCTAGGAATCCTACTCTGATTTCCTCCTTTCCCTCCAAACTACTCACTAGTCTCTCCCTCATGGTTCATTCATCTTGCATTTATCACACTCTACTGTAAATATTTGCTAACTTGTGATTTCCTTGACGCTGGAGAATGTATTACATTTGAGGTTTTGTCCCTAAGCACCCAGCCAAATACCAGATGCTCAATAAATATTTGTGGAATGAATGAATAAATATGTCCAGTTAGTGGTTTTAAGACATGGCAGCTAATTCTTCAAATCCCGTCTAGGTCGCCCCCTGGTGTGTAAAGAGTAGACAACCTGGGATCTTTAAAAGTAAGATGCCAGTCTTACCTCAAGGAAATCTGAAGTAGCCATGAAAGGACTAAACATTTTGTGTGCCATGGGTACTGCGGAGAACCACTGACTTCAGAATAGAGGGTCATCTAAAACTTCCTCTATTGCAATATATATATAAACATAAACATATCATAACATATAAACAAATATATATATCTTTAAGAGGAGAATAAGAAACCACACTGCCCTTACTCATGGAGTCACTTATTTCACAGGGATAATAAAAATTTCTAAGTTACTGCACACTGATGGTATTCTTTGTTTTCCCCTAGGTTTACTTAGTGACTGACCAGCAGCCAGAACTGATATGGTAAAAGATCCTGGAAAAGAAGCATTGTGGCCCTAAGTATTGCCCATTTTTCTGTTTAAAACATTTTTTGTTGTGTTGTTTCCAATTAACATATATAAGCAGCCAGAAATGACCTTGAATTGTTCATCTATATTCTGTCAAATTAAAGCCAAGTATCAGGATTCTATATGCTAGATATATGGTACCCATATCTGGAGAAGCTGTTAGGTTAAATTAACAGATGAAAAGTCCCCAGGAAACTTGTGAAAACCCAGAGAATACATCACAGTAACCTGGCGTTGACAAAAAAAGACCTGGACAAACGCTTCTGAAATTCCTTGTATCCATAATTCAGTTGAAAATGATTCTTCTCTCAAAAATTAGAAAGTGTGGTTAGTTGTTAATTTGTTTCACACATGATTTTTTTTTTAATTTATGATTTGAAAAGCAAGAATATTTGTATCAAAATTGAAAAAATAAAGCATGTGGTTCTGAAACGAGGACACTCAAATGCTCTGATTTCATTCTCTTTAGGCAAACTGATAATCCCCAATTTATTAAGAAATATTTCTTCTAGCTAGTTTTTTTCTAATTGGGCTCCTTTGTGTATTTAGTTCCTGGAGGGTTAGAGAAATTGTCTGATCTCCTCACTGGCTATTCTTCATCTCTGGTTTCCCACACCAATCTTTCTTTTTCTTTCTTGTAATACTTCTTCATTAGTTCATGTTCTCAGCCTCATTATACAGTCTTCTGGTATTGCTGTATATAATGCCAATCAACTCTGACACATTCTTGCTTTATTTTTTTTCCATTATTATGCACTAAAAAAAAAAAGTAAAGATGTCTACATCTTACTGTCTGCTAGGTAATCAGTTCTTTTACTATTGTCTTCCTTCTTTTCTTCCTTTCCTCTTTCTCTTTCTTCCTTCCTTCCTTCCTTTCTTTCTCTCTTCCTTGCTTCGTTCCTTCCTTCCTTTTCCCCTCCCCTCCTTCCTTCCTTCCTTCCTTTCTTTTTTTCAGGCTTTCTTTCATCTCTCATTAAAAGAGCATTGTCACATTTTCCAAAATCAATATTCCATTTAATTTCTTAGCCAGCACATCATGACAGATTAATTTGTCTTTCCACCTTTAGTTCCCTTTTAAGCCACAGCCATCTAAAACATTACCTCAGTCTTTCCCAATGCCCATCACTTTGAATTATTATTGTTTCACCTCTGTTGTCAAAAGATTTAAAACCAAAGCGTCCTGTAGTAAAGGTGAGCTTATTAGTTTAGCTGCATGGCACAAAGTACTAATGAGATAAATATTCCATATATCTTTAAATTTATGCTTGTGGTATAAAGGACTATTTGGTTCTAATTTTTGTTTCTATAAAATTAAATTATAACATGATAACAGAAACTTCAACAAAATTAGAATAAATATAAATTAGGGTTTTTTAAATATAAAATTTGCCCGTCTATGGTTCACCAACTTATTTTTTTTGATACATCTCACATATTGGCTCTTACTATAATGAAACTCTCCTCAATGATTTTATTTATAAAACAATAACTACAGAGTTACATGAAATTTCATGGTTCAGTGACTGTCATCTAACCAACTCATATAAGATTGAATCATCCAGGGTTAAATAAAACACCTGCCTTCAAATATATATTACCTGAGGTTTCTCTGATTTCAATCACACAATCAGCTACCTGACTTCAGAGATGGGAGGACAGATGAAGAATAAAAAGAATTTGAGGCAATGACTGTAACTACTTAACTGTGTCAGCAAAACATTATACATATTTTTACAGTTTAGAATGGGCCTTCCCAAACCAATAATATCTGAAATCACCAACTCAATATTTCTCAATACCTGGTAAGGAAAAAAAAAAGTTGACCTTCATATTTGTTATAGAATTAAAAACTAAAAATTAAAACCAATCCCCCTGCCAAAAGAAAAAAAATTCCATGTAGAGATCCAAAGAAGATAGTTGTCAACAGAGATCTTTTAAAAGGTGTTTAAAATACAATTCTCCTGAGATGCATATGTGCTGCTTTGCTACATTTACTCTTTAATCAATCAGCTCAATACCTTATACATACAGACTCTGTAAATGTTTGTTAAATGAATATATCAATGACTGTTATCTGCTATTTAGTTGCATTCAGGGCCAAGGCAGAGATGACATGTTCACTAGTAACAAATGTGTCCAATTTTAGTCTCAGCCTTTAGCCCTTTCCTTCTATGATCTCCACTGTATTTCCATCCTTGTCTCCAGCCCATTGCCTTAATATTCCAATCACATCAGACTCTGGAAAAATCTCCAAAGACATTGTTCACTAATCTGTGTATAGCCTGCTGCTGTTCCCTATGCCTATTCTTTACATTTCAAAACCCTCTAAATCTTTAAGAGGGGATCTGTTTTCTCCTTCACTCCATGATTCCTAAACTGGAATTAATTGATCCTATGCACCTGGCTCATATTGCTTGATTTCCAAACTGCACTTAACCACAGTATATTACATATAAGAGACGATTATTTTTAACACTGTAGGCAAAAGTCAGTTAAAGTTAAGGAGTAAATTTGCAAACAAATATTATTAATGTAATCTTATGACTTAATGTAATTAATTATGGAAAGAAAATTATTCAAAACTGAAATAAATGTTTAAATATTATGACATAGGATAATACTTATAAAATCTGTAATGCTTTAGTATTTACTTCTATTCTTTTATAAACATTATAGTTATTGCTACGTGATTCCCAACACATATAAAATATTCACTAAGCCAACATACTTAAGAGTAGCGGGGCTTCCCTGGTGGCGCAGTGGTTGGGAGTCCGCATGCCGATGCAGGGGACACAGGTTCGTGCCCCAGTCCGGGAAGATCCCACATGCCGCAGAGCGGCTGGGCCCATGAGCCATGGCTGCTGAGCCTGCGTGCCCGGAGCCTGTGCCCCGCAACGGGAGAGGCCACAACAGTGAGAGGCCCACGTACAGAAAAAAAAAAAAAAAAAAAAAGAGTAGCTTCTCTCTCCTTCTTTCCCAGAAAGTAAAAGGTAGAAAAAAAGAAGAAGAACATAACTAGTAGTTAGCCCATGTGCAGAATGATTGACTGAGAATGACATCAAGGAAATCAAATTCTTGGAACCTCACGACCTCCAAAACCACGATGGAAAATCAGAACCAGCAATCCTGTTAGTGAGTCAACTCGCTTCTCTTTAAATATCAAAGGGGAAATCTCCACACAGTAAATGATGCCAGGATACCAAGAACCTCCAAAACCGTTAAGCAGTTTCTACCTAGAGGTTAATTTAATTTGCATTCAAAATTATCACTTTAAATAATGAAAATGTTATTCCAAATTTAAAAATAAGATGTAAGTGAATATCCTACATAATAAAATTAAGATTCTGCTTGGTTATATATTTAATTTTATATTGGTTAAACCTATCTCCTTTATTCCTTACACAAGTAGTTGCAAAAACAACACATCTTTACTCTAAAAAGTTATACATCTTAAAAAGGATACTTTCATTCAAAGTACATTCAAATTTAAGTTTGAAATTTCTACTTATCCTAAAAGCTACTATTCAAAAAACAAAAAGAATTAGTGTAATTCATTGGCCTCAAAATATTACCACTTAACATATGCAGCATGGAAAGAGGAAAGAAATCTTACATACTTCTTCCATAAATAAGAGGATTAAATATTGCCCATAATGAGATTATATCCTAAAATTATATTATGACCTTTTTAAAAATTCCAGAGTAGCCCCTGAAAATACAATCCCACTACTGTGATAATTTATTTCATCCTGACAGAATTCTGAAAATGGTGCTACCAACTTGGCCGGGGCAACTCTTTTGTTTATAGTAATCCTAAACCTGCTCAGTACAGGTATCAACATACAACATCTAGTGAGATTTTTGCTGACCAGAAAATCCATCTTTGTGGTTACAGTGAGTTTATATACATACAGTCTGTCATCATAAAGTTTAATTTTCAGACAGTGCCCTTCATTTCAAATTCTTGAGGGTAAAGATTCACTGTAACACCCAGGTACTGAAAACCAAGGTAGGGTCCTCTGTATATGAATCCCAGCTTCACATATTTATTAGCTGTTTGACCTTGAACAAATTACATACTCTGTATCTTTTCTTCCTCCATAACAATGCCTACTTTGCAGGATTGCCATGAGAAATAAAGAAACCATTTTTTTCCCCAGGAAAAGTACAGAATATAATACATAGTATAGTATAGAACATCATTAAATATTGCTATATCTGATTTCATTGCGCTAACTAAACAATATCCTTTCTTTCCTGGTTTCTATTTTCCTTATTATTTTCCCCTTTTCCACTTTCTTCCACCTTTCCTCAATCTAAGCCCTTTCCCTAACATGTCAAATAATATTTTGTTCCTTATTTGTTTTATTTATGATAGCTTGTTTTACATGTAAAATTTGGAATATTAAAAGTCAATGAGTTGAAAATTTTATATTTCCTGGAAAAAAAATGTGTAATCCTGAATTTCCCAGTGATACCAACTTTTTTTGTAGACTTGAAGTTTTACTGGATTTACTGTGCACAGAAATCACTTAAGTTCAGAATTCTAGGCTAGAGTATTTCTAGAAGCAACAGTAATCCTAGTACTGCTAAACTTTTTATGGGGGGGAGGGCAGAATTTGCAGTCTTTCCTCAGTACTCCTCTAGTCTTGGGTAGACCCCACTGCTTTCTTGAAATCTCCCCCTACTCCACTTGCTTATTTATCTTTTCATTTACTCCTTCTATCAACAAATACTTTTGAAGAGCCTTTTAGGTGTCAAGTAGAGCGCTAAACAGATGAGAAGTAACAGGCAGAGCTTTTAAATCAGTTGTTGGAGCAAATAGTCTCATAAAGAGAAAAACCAACTGTTCAGTTTTCTTACAGAGTTGTTAAGGGCTATAATGAGCTAATTAAATTACTCTACAGGGACTGTTAGGTGACACCTAAGTCGTTAGGGTTTGTGAGGTTCAAGAGAGAATTCCCTAAAGAAGTGGTACTTAAGGTGAGAGCTGTAGAAGTAGGAGGAAGCCAAGGAACCAGGGATATTTTTCTTCTACCATCTACTACCTTCTCTCTATGCACTGAGTATTCTGGTCTCAGCTGAGAGATCTTTTCTCTACCTGATGTTCAACCATCATCCTGGTTGAATTGATGCCAAGGCCAAGCAACCCCCAAACTTCAATTTCACCCCCAAACTTCAATTTCACCGTCCCCTCAACACTAATGACTTCTGCCTACTTCCTCTATCAAAACACATGGACATACCAATGAGAAACTTCCTGTTTCAGACAAAAACATATCTCTCAGAATTTATCTTATTGAACTCTCTGGATATTTAACTATATTTCATTTTCCTTTTCTGTCAAAAAAAATTATTTTGAATTATTCTTTACCATTCTGTTTTCTCCTTCTCAGAATCTTTTTTTGGCCCTTTTGATCTCTTATTTCTCAACCTAGCCTTTAAATGTTGCTAATCTTCAGAAATCTACTTTTTTTTTTTTTCTTTCTTACCCTACACACTCTCCAGGGAACAGCTTAAGCACGTAATGATCCACATGCTAATGATTCCCAAATATCTATTTCTAGCTGAGATTTCTCCTTGAATTGTGGAGCTGTGTTTGATTAGGCTGCTTGAGTGTTTTTCTTAACATATCACTTGTGTCTCAAGTGAAATTTGTCCAAGCTTATAATCTTCCTTCCTACTCAAACTTTATCAGAGTTTGTTTTACATATTCAATTGTTCCCTATCATTGAGTAGTGTCACTACTGACATTGTGTTTCAATTCAGAACACTAGATAATGACTCTCACTCTTCCTTTTACTCCACCACCTACACAGAATTAATTGTCATTTCGCCCTAGATCTCACCTGTTCAATATACCTAGAGGCCAGCTACTCACCAAACCCATTACAATTCTCATAGTTGGAGTGACCAACACTTTTTGTTAGTATTATATCATTCTATTTATGGTAAATTGATTTTTTTTAAAGATAGATTTTATTCATTTAAAATTTTTTTTTTTTGGCTGCATTGGGTCTTCATTGCTGTGCGCGGGTTTTCTCTACTTGCAGCGAGCGGGGGCTACTCTTCATTGTGGTGCGCGGGCTTCTCATTGTGGTGGCTTCTCTTGCTGCGGAGCATGGGCTCTTGGTGTGTGGGCTTCAGTAGTTGTGGCACGTGGGCTCAGTAGTTGTGTTTTGCGGGCTCTACAGTGCAGGCTCAGTAGTTGTGGCGCAAGGGCTTAGTTGCTCCGCGGCATGTGGGATCTTCCCAGACCAGGGCTCGAATCTGTGTCCCCTGCATTGGCAGGAAGATTCTTAGCCACTGCGCCACCAGAGAAGCCCAATAAATTTTTCCGATTTTTATTCCCATTTATTATTCGCCTTTCTTGTAAGATAATTATAGTTCCCACGCTACTAACCTCAGCCTTGGCCATTTGGCTAGCTTTAGTTAATGAAGTGAGAATGCATACCTGTTGTTTCAGATTAGAAACTAGCCATCAGGTGACTCAGCCATTGTTTCACCTTTTTATTGTAAGGTAAATACAGATACTGAAAACACATAAAGCAAAAATATGTGAATAAGGCAAAACCCCTAGCAGCCACACGCAGACCAAGAAATAGAACTAGATTAGACACCTCAAAAACCCCATCACAATCACAGCCCCCCTTCTCCCTTCCTCCAAAAGTAACCACCACACTGAATTTTATATTTTGTATTTTAAGTAAACAATTCTTTATGTTTCTTTATGGCTTTGTCATCCAAATTTCCATCTCAAGACAGTCTAACTTAATTTTACATGACTTTTTAACTTGCTATGTGCTTTAAGTATCTTTTAATCTACAGGTTCCCACTCAATCCATTTCTTTTCCTCACAATTCTTTTTTTTTTGTTGTTGTTGTTGAAGGACCTACACCAACTGGCATCTAGAGTTTCTGGCTATAAATCTTGTTTATTATATATTTGACATGCTTCTTTGTCCTTCAAATTGGTAACTGGAGCCAGGGGCTTGATCAGACTCAGGCTGGTTCACTCTGGTACAACTGTGGATGATATGCTCTTCCATCAAGAGGCATCTCTCTCATTCATATTCTCTCTCTCTCTCTCTCTGTCTCCTTTCTGTCTCTCTTAGCAAAGTTAGCAGGATTTGATTCTCAATGCCTCATTGAGGTGAAAAAAAGGATGTTTTAATTCTCTTTTTTTTTTTTTTTTTTGCGGTACACGGGCCTCTCACTGTTGTGGCCTCTCCCATTGCAGAGCACAGGCTCTGGACAGGCAGGCTCAGTGGCCATGGCTCATGGGCCTTGCCGCTCCGCGGCAAGTGGGATCTTCCCAGACCAGGGCACGAACCCGTGTCCCCTGCATCGGCAGGCAGACTCTAAACCACTGCACCACCAGGGAAGCCCTCTCATTTTGTTTTTATATATTAGCTGAAATAATTTTACCAGGAGATACTTCCCTTTTTATACTATGTGATTCATATTTGTGTCATTCATATAAGAAAAATAAGATAAGTAAATTTTTAATTTGTGCCTTTTATTTATTCAGTTTTCAAAATAATCAACTGGTTCTCTGCCATCCTCTGAAGATGACCAATTCAAGAGCTCTTTTTATATATTATAAACCCACAGATTTAAACTTATTCAATGGATTTATATCAGTTGCAATTTTTATCCATATTGGAGCTTACTTTGTCCTATCTTTGGCCAGTGGGAACTTCTTAAAATTGGCTCCTGAATTTTTTGACATGAACTTAGCAATTTTTGGTAGATTTGTTGCTATCTGGCATGAAAGATATTTCAGGCCCATCTTTTACATTTCTTGTCCAAGACCTGGAATAAGCCATTTCTCTAAAAATACCTGGCTCCTTCTAATGGAAAATAGTATTTTAAGATAAGAATCTTGGTACTAGGAATGCTTACTGTTACTAGACGAATCATTGTTTTTAGACCTTCTCAGTGGACAAAGCCAACATATCTTGAGAGTTCATGCTTATATTTCCAGTTTAAATTCAGGAATAGAGTGTTAATTTACCACTTCTATATCAGTATTTCCTTTCTTCTACACTGAGAATTCAGGTTCTCAAGAATATAGGATCTGATAGAACTAGAACAGATCATCATTACTTATTTGCTTTATTATACATATCACATACAACAATCTCAGAATTGCAATACTACCACCATGAAATATTCTATTTAAAAAGAACTGAAAACATATTTTTGCATGTGCTATTCCTATTATAGCCTGTTTTTTGTGATTGTAGTATTTTCACATTGTCAGATTATAAAGCCATTATATATTATAATCTTACCCTTTTAATCTTCATTTAATCTTAAATGATGAAATTTAATCTTAAAGTTATATATTTAATGCTCTCTATCAGTCTTTAGGTTAATGTTTCTTCAATCATTATGACTGTCTGAAGTTGTTTATTTGTTTTTAGAGTTGCAGTGGGCTTTTACTGAGATAAATTAATAAAACCCAAAATTTTACCAGCCATCTTTTCTGAATTTTATAAACTCAGCAGAGACTCTGGTCAATATATGTGTGTAATATAACAATATTACACATTCCAACAAAAATAGAGCCCTACTGGAACATTTGTCAATTAACAGAAAACCAATTTTCCCTCTCCCCAAATGTTTTCAAAATTTTTAGTCCCCACTGTTCACGTCTCAGTAGAACTGCTCCCTTGTGGCTAGGGACATTGGAATTCTCTCCCATTTTTACTGAACATTCTAAATTTCAAATTTCAGTTTTGTTTCAAAATGGGGAACAGTGGCTTTGTTTTTTCCAGGTACCCTTCCTCCATAATGTGGTATATAGACACCACATTTTCTTTATGCATTCACCTGTTGATGGACACTTAGGTTGTTTCCATGTCTTGACTATTGTAAATACTGCTGGAATGAACATGAGAGTGCAGATATATCTTTGAGATAGTGATTTCATTGCCTTCAGATATATTCTCAGACGTGGGATGCTGGATTGTATGGCAGTTCTATTGTTTACTTTTTGAGGAACTTCCACACTATTTTCCTTACTGGCTATGTTAATTTACATTTCCACCAACAGTGCACAAGGGTTCCGTTTTCTCCAAATCCTTGCCAGCACTTGTTTTCTTGTGTTTTTTTTTTGTTGTTGTTGTTGTTGCTGTTGTTTTGCAGTACACTGGCCTCTCACTGTTGTGGTCTCTCCCGTTGCGGAGCACAGGCTCCGGACGCGCAGGCTCAGCGGCCATGGATCACGGGCCCAGCCGCTCCGCGGCATGTGGGATCTTCCCGGACCAGGGCATGAACCCGTGTCCCCTGCATCGGCAGGCGGACTCTCAACCACTGCACCACCAGGGAAGCCCTTTCTTGTGTTTTTGATGACAGCCATTCTAACAGGTGTGAGGCGATATCTCACTGTGGTTTTGATTTGCATTTCCCCTATGATTAGTACCTTTTAATGTACCTGTCGGCCATTTGAAGATTTTCTTTGGAAGAATGTTTATTCAGGTCCTTTCCCCATTTCTTAATTGGATTGAGTTGTATGAGTTCCTCATGCATTTTTAGACATTAAGTCCTTAGCAGATTTGTGGTTTCCAAATATTTTCTCTCATTCCATAGATTGCCTTCTCATTTTGTTGACTATTTATTTTGCTGAGCAGAAACTTTTTGGTTTGATGTAGCTGTACTTTATTTTTTCTTTTGTTGCTTGCGCTTTGGTGTCAAATCCATAAAATCATTGTCAAGACCAATGTCAAATAATTTTTCCCCTAAATTTTCTTCTTTAGTATGATGTTAAATTTGGCTTGCTAATTTTTTTGTGTTGAGAAATTTGCATCTATATCCATCAGGGATATTGGCCTATAGTTTTCTTATCTTGTAGTGTTCTTTCCTAGCTTTGGTATCAAGGTAATGCTGGCCTGATAAAATAAGTCTGGAAGCGTTCCTTCTTGTTCAATTTTTTGAAAGAGGCTGAGAAGGACTGGTGTTAATTCTTCTTTGTTTTTAAAAAGATATATATATATATTCTTATTAGTAACAGTATGAATCATGGTCAGCCACTGTCAGAAGAAATCTATCTTGACCAATTTATCTATCTCTGTTAAAGGCTATTATTAATAATAAGCAACATTTGTAGATATTGCTGTTGTTTATAAATATCTGCCTGTTAGTGTCTAGACTTTTCTTTTGACTACCCCAATGCCTTTCAATTTCACCAATATGAATTTGAAAATCTGCTGAAATGTTACTTTATAAAATATTATCACTAGTACAGTTCTATTTAGTGTAGATAAAATAAACACTACATAGAAATGGTGATCGTTTTTAAAAATATGTAGAAAAAAGAATAGGAGATTTTAAAGTATTCCTATATTAACATTCTGTTTTGCACCAAACACTCTGCTTATCCCTAATGATATAAAAGTGATTAAATTATGAATTATGATCTAGCACTAAAAGCATTTACAGCCTGATATTTTTTCTTCTTTTTTTTTAACCTACGCTTGTGCTAATTTTATATAATGCCAACAATTTGATTCAAATTTCACAGATTTCTCACAATAAATTGCTATGCAATGACTTTAAATTTTTAATTTATTTTTGTTCCTATATTGCTGCTTGTATATTACTGCAGGATTTGTTCACAAAAAGTATGTTAATGAGAAATCTGTTTTGTAAACACTGTAATTTTAGATTAATTCCTCATTTTTTAAACCTCCCCATATCCCAAATATAGAATAATGTAATAACTTTATTATCCATAGAATGCCAATCACTTGGAAAACTGCTTTCTTTTTTTGTGCAAGATATAAAATTTTTCATGTGGACTTTCTCACCATAGTTGACAGTAGAAATATTCTTTAAAAAATCAAATGAGAAAGCAAAACTCAGAATAAGAGAAAATGCAAGCAAACGTTTGATGTCTTTATAGTTTAGCTTTTTAGTCAGGGATTTTGTGTTTTACCTATAGCAGAATATGTTTGGTAATCAATGCTATTAATAATGAACAAATTGCTAGACCATGTCTTTTTGATGCTTCCATACTGGGGAAAGAAAACTAATGTAGAACTCAGGAGAATAGAACATGTACAAATGATAAATGAATGACACTGGTGTTCTATATAATAGTAATCAGTTGGAGCAATCTCCTATATAACTTTTGTGGTTCTAACATAGTTAGGTAAAACATGCTGGAAATTTTTTTAAGTAGACCTTAAATGATAACCAAGGTTCTGTTTATTTTTACTTCCATTGATTTATTTTTAAAAATTTTATTCAATTTATTTAAACTGAAAACAACAAAAAACAAAAACAAAACAAAACAAGAAACAGTTCACCAGTGAAAACATCTGGTTCTGGATTTTGTTGGGAGGTTTTTAATGACTGACTCAATCTCTTTACTTGTTATTGGTCTGTTGTTATTTTTGATTTCTTCATAATTCAGTCTTGGTAGTTTGTATGTTTCTAGGAATTTATAAATTTCTTCTAAGTTATCCAATTTGTTGGACAAGAACTCAGCCTGTGCTCTTCGATCAGGTGGGGAAGCAAACTGTGTTCCAAAGCTGACGGCTGGGATTTTAGATCAGGTAGGTCACTAACTGTGCTTGGCTGTTCAACAAAGTCTGTAGTGGGGCTTTTTGGTTGGGAGGATCTGTATCTCAGAGTTCCATGAGGCTAGGACTGTGCTCCAGGGTAGGGCAGGGTTGATGTCCTAGCTCCCTAGCTGGGTGGGACTGCAGGCTGAGTTCTGAGGCTGTCCAAGGTCACTGTTCAGGCTCCTTGGTTATGTCGGGCTAGAGGCTATACTCAGTAATTGGGCAGGATTGTTGGCTTGGCTTCCTGCCTAAGATTGTCTATAGGATGGGATCAGCAGCTGCCTGGCTTCTCTGGCCTGGAGGGTCTAGAAGCTATAATCCGTAGTTGGGCAGGGCATCAATTTTTTTCTTTCCCCTGCCAGGGTGGGATCATAGAACAGGCTCCATGGCCAGCATAGCTTGTACTCAACAGAGCTCCTTAGCCAGATAGGGCTTACGGATTTAGTTCTGCAGATGGGCAGAGCCCGTGGCTGAGATCTCTGCTCAGTTGCAGCTGCAAGGAGAAATATGGTTAGCCAAGATATGAGTGTTGGTTGCTGTAAGCTCCCCCGCTCAATGTCTCTGTTTCTACCTGATCTCCAGTGGTCAAGTCCTGCAGATTCCCCTAGTGAACTGTGTGGGACAAGACACAGGTGGACCTCCCAGGAAGCGCCTTCTGAGGGAGCTGGATATCCACCTTGTGCTTTCCTTTTCACACTGGAGAAATCATAGGTCCAAAGGGGCACTCTTGTTGCAGTGCTGCCCCTGCCCTGGGCGAGGGGCAATGCAGTCAGAATGTAGCTGCTCCTCTTACCTTTCTGATGTTGATTCTTCTCAGTCTCTGTGGTCCAGAGGGGTGTTAAGCCTCAGCTCTGGAATTTGGGATTTTCACAGTGGTGTCTTCTCCA
Source organism: Monodon monoceros (assembly GCF_005190385.1). Lineage (NCBI taxonomy): Eukaryota > Metazoa > Chordata > Mammalia > Artiodactyla > Monodontidae > Monodon > Monodon monoceros. Next base: position 140,410,885 of record NW_021703768.1, on the reverse strand, counting down.
TAAATGGTTGCTAGTTTGTCTTCTTATGAGGGAGACTGAAGTCAGGAATGACCTATGTCATCATTTTGATGACATCACCCAAGCAAGAGCATCTTTATATGTATATTATTGTAGTATCCATTTTATATCATGTTTGTTTGTCCCGTATTTTTTTCCTATTGGCCACTGCCCTTGCCTATGTGATTATGGTAGGGATGACAATTGTATGGACCTTGCTACCAATCAAATGTCTTTCAATCAGCCAATTAGGTATCAACCTAGGCACAGTGACTTGTTCATATGTGTTACTGAGGACTAAATTGTATTCCCCCAAAATTCATCTATTGAAGGCTTAACTCCCAATGTGACTGTATTTGGAATAGGGCCTTTAAGAAGGTAATTCAAGTTAAATGAGGTCATAAGGGTAGGGCCCTAATCTGATAGCACTGGTGTCCTTATAAGAAGAGGAGGAGATAGCAGAGCTCTCTAGCTCTCTCTCTGCTCACACAAAGGGCCAAACTAATACAAGCACACAGTGAGAAGGTAGCCATATGTAAACCAGGAAGAAAGGGCTCATCAAAAACTAACACTACTGATGCCTTGATTTTCGGGTTCAAGCCTCCAGAGCTGTAAGAAAAATAAATTCTATTGTTTAAGCCACCTCTAGGTATTCTGTTATCACAGCCAAACAGACAGATACACACGGGCATGTCTATTGCAGTCCAGGTAGACTGTATTAGAGTGCATGGACATTGAGGGAGACACAGCAGTTCTCTTTTTTCTGGGATCACTAGCTCTAAGGACAAAATCTTGGAGCTTCTAGAAGCCTCTATACCTGATACAGTGTTATAAAAAGCCTGCTAATACATACATCAAAACTGAGTGATGGCAACACAGAGACTGGGGAGGAGAGAGGGAGTAGAGACAGAGAGACAGGGACAGAGACAAAGAGTTGATTCACTGTTTGAAATTCTGGATCCAATAATGTCAGAAGCCAGTGATACCACAGATTTCTTAGTGATGTGAAATAATAAATCCCCTTTCCTTTTTCCTTTCCTTTCCTTTCCATCCTTCTTTTCTTGTTTTGTTTTATTTCATTAAGCTGATTTTAGTTGAATTCCTGTCTCTTACAATCAAAAGAGTGACTTGTATATAGCGATTCTGTTTCAGCCTGGTCTCCCTCATATACTCTCAATAAGAACAGGGAGTGAGGGCAGAAAATGAGTTGAATTAGCTCACAAGTACAAAAGCAGTAGATATTTAGGAAAGATGGGGTGAGTGGGTTTCTCAACACATACTTACATAATGTTTGGAATTACTGAAGTAAATTAGGATATTGGTGAGAAATAAAAGCAAGAATTCTACTAGAATCAGACTTTGTGTCTATAAAATAAAATTGTTTGTAGTTCTCCAAATCTGGAAAATGCACATCAGAATTTAAACCGTAAGCCCACTTCTTTGGTCACTGTTAACATTAAAGAGCAAAAGCTCCTTTGTCAGCATTTTTATACAAGTAATAACCCTCCAACTATTATACTCACCCTTTATTAAGGCTACTAAATAACTGCTTCATTTGCATATTTATACAATGTCCACCTCATTATGTATATTTAATGCATCCTTATTAATAGCTTTGGTATTAACAAAGAGGAAAAAAATCATGATTTACAAATGGTAAAACAGACTTACAAAGACCTGTAGTAATTTCCTTTTAATTCTCTAAGCCACAGCACACATTTTTGAAGCAATCAATATGGTTTTTAAACCTCTACAATAAACAAGCAATCATAAAATTCACAAGCAAATTGCTACTACTAGCTAACATTTAATGTGTGCTCACTACATGCCCCTCATGGTTTAAGAGCTTTAGATATTTTAACGCATTCAATTCTCACAACACCCCTGATTCAGTATTATCTTTATTTACAGATAAAGAGACTGAATTACAGGATTCCAGGATCCTGCACAATATCACACAATTGACTAGAATTTGATGCACAGCAGCCTGAAAATAAATCATTTTATCCATTATGCAAAAAGGCCTCCAAAAGATCATGTAGTGTATTCCCTTTATTTCACAGTTGAAGAAATGAAGGCCAGGTGGGAATAAATGACTAACCAAGTTTTTGTGTCCAGGTAATGATGGAACCATGACAGAAACTCCCAGTCCCCAGAATCCCAATTCTGAACTCTTCCTACTATGTCTATGATAAGGTTTCCCAAACCAAAATATGTGGTGATTTGAATCATCTAGGTATCTAAAATTTCTTACAATTTTAAAGTGGCTTTGTAATATTCATCTTGGTGAGACTGAACTATATTTTTCAAAATTCCTTTCTTGTATGTTTCTGGTTAGGGTGGGCTACAAGGAGATTCTTCTATGAGACTTTGAGAGGGGAAGTAAGAAAGCAAGTGTTTTGTAGTTCACATACATTGCCACTGATTGGTTTGCTAACCTCATTACTGTGAATCTATAACTGGGTCTGCAATTGCATACACTTCCTTGGATCCTCCTTCAGCTTCTGTAACTCCTAGTCCAGGTGTGTGTGTTTAGTTATGCCAAAAAAACTCTGGTTTCGGTAGAGTTCCCATGCCAAAAATTTCAGAAGCATTAAGAACCGTCACAGTTTTCTATCTTGTTCTCATGAGGTTCTAGCTTATCCTTAATCTTTTTACTTTATCTTCCATTCCCAATTGTCTTCCCAGCCACTCCTGTCATTACACAATAGGTTCATGAATAGAGTGGCCATTGCAATATGGATGGAAGTTTTTCACAGGGTCAGCAACCTGGGTTTCCACACTAACCCAGGACAATCTTGCTGTAGCCACCTCTGGATGCCCCTTTTGCCAACAGCAGAAACCAACACTGTACCCCCATTATGGCACCATTTTCTGAAAAATCAGTCAGCTGCCTGGTGCCAGGTTGATTATATTGGACCTCTTCCAACATGGTAGGCACAGTACTTTGTTCTTATTGGAACAGACAATATCCTGGATATAGATTCGCCCTCTCTCTTGCAGTGAATCTCCCAAAGTATTGTCCATAGATTTACTGGATATCTTATCCATACTAGTCATATCATGTTCTCTCTGTGCTGAAGGGCTTGCAGGGCTGCTGAACAATCCTCCAGCATAAAGTATATACATGATCTGGTATATGATGCTGTTTGTCTGCTAACCGGGGATCAAACGATACAAATAAGAGTAGCTCCTCACAATATTACTCCTAGTATCCCACGACCAAAATGTTTACTTTCTGTCCATATAACTTTAGGTTCTACTGGTCTAGAGCTCTTAGTTCCAAAGGAAGAATGCTTCCACATAAACAAAGTTCCCCAAACCAAATATATATGGAGATTTCAATCTCAAGGGAATTAAAAATTCTCACAATTTTAAAGTAGCTTGATTACTTATTTATTGGCTAGTTTGAACTACATTCTCCAGAAATCCCTTTTGTCTATGTTTCTGGTTAGAGTGGACCACAAGGAAATTCTTCTATGAGATTTAGAGAAAGGAAGTGAAACATCAACCTTTTTGTATCTCACAAATGTTGCTGAACTGCAGACTAACTTCAGGAAACACAAAATGATTCCATTAAACTATAAATGGAGCCTGCTACCTGGCCACTTTGGGATTACTGAAGTAATCTAAATCAATAGCCAAAGAAGACAGTTACTGGACTAACTGGGATTACTGATCTTGACCATCAAGGAGAAGCTGGGTTGCTACTGCACAATGAGGTAAGAGGAACACGTCTGTAATGCAGAAGATCCTCCAGGTGTTCCTTAGTACTCCTATGTTCTGTGATTAAAGTTGATGGAAAACTAAAACGACTCAAGTCAGGCAGGCCTGCTAAGGACCCAGAACCTTCAGGAAGAAAGACTGTGTCATGGGTAAGAAACTAATACCAGCTGAGATGCTAACTGAGGAAAAGGGGTTAGGAAATGAGTAGAAGAAATAGCTATAAATACCAGCTATGACCATACGGCCAGTTGTAAAAAGAAGGACTGTGATAGTTAGGAATATTTATTCATTATTTTGATATGACCATGTTTGTTTATCAACCCTCAATTTTTCTTTTCTTCCTCTCACTCATCTCCTTATCAAATATAAGATACGTTAATCGTAGTTAAATTTATAAGTCAGTATTTAAAGTACAAGATATTCAACTTGAAGTGTGAATTAGGAGAAGAATGAAAATCATCCAAAGACAAAAGAAGGACTTCTATCCTCTTAGGAGGAAGAAGTGAGCTTATTTTCAGTTATATTTAAGATAGATATAGCATGTTGGATGGACGTTTAACTTTGTCATTATCTTTACTTGGAGGCAAAGTATGATTTAAGATGTTTACAGGTGCCAAGTTGATAAGGAATGTATTATGGGCTCTACAACACTTTGACTTGACTATGCTGAACTACATTTCCCGGAATCCCTTTTCCTGTATGCAGTCAGCCCTCTATATCCTCCGGTTCCACATCACACCCACAAATTCAACCAACCGCAAGCCAAAAATATTCATAAAGAAAAAAGTTTTACCAGAAAGTTTAAAAAAGCAAAGCTTGAATTTTCCATGTACTGGCGGCTATTTATCTAGCATTTACATTGTATTAAGTATTATAAGTAATCTAGAGATGATTTAAAGTATACGAGAGTGTCTGAGGGAACCTACTCACAATGCAAATATTACACTATTTTATATGCATCTGCAAATTTTGGTTGGATGCACTCTTGGGCCAAGTGCTTTTATTTAGCTCTGTGGTAAAGGACCCCACCTTCTGCAGGGCTTTCACATCACCAAGGTCAGAGGAAACAAGAAATGGTATACATTTCAGTTCCTCCTCCTAGGGCTCTAGCTTGTTGTCTAGGTTGTTTTTAATCTCCCCCACTCTGTATCCATCTTCCGTCCCAACTGTCTTCCCTGTGGACTTCTAGTTCCAGCATTAGAAGCAAAGATCACAGCTATGCAGAAACTGCTTTACCAACTCCCACAATTGCATATGGTCATATCCTTGTAATAGATATATACATATACCTATATATATATATATATATATATATATATCTGTTCCTATCTATCTATCTATCTATCATCTATCAATCCATGCATCTATCTCCAGTGGTTCTGTTTCTCTGATTGAACTCTGACTGATACAAATAGACTATAAATAAATTGTAATTAAAGTACCTTCATGAAATATTCCTATGAAACTGGTAATATTAAAGAAAACAAAAGTATGTATTATTTGGCCAACATGATTACATTTCACTACCTCTACAATGTCTCATTTTGTCAATACAGATCTACTTATTTGAAAAGCATGATTGAATTTATCAGTGACTTGAACTAACTTAAGCCAGTTTAGCAAAAGTATCTAAACATATAATCATATGTAAATATATTTCTAATAATGCTGTCACTGTTTTAATAGCACATATTTCATAGTAATATCTCCTTTCCTGTGCTTAACACAATTATGTGAAATTATTATTAGTAAGGTTATTTTACAGATTAAGGAAACTGAGGCTTACATCGTTTATTTTCTTCCAAATCACATAACAAGTAAATGACAGGACACTTTGAATACAAGATATTTAATTCCATATCCTGCTCATTTATGTTCAAAAGGCTGCATTACTGTTCAGAGTAAATTAATTGAATTTTACTATTATTAAATTTATAAATTAATGAGCTTTGTTGTTAGGTACAAATATAACATTGCACGGAGCCTCAAGTTTATGGGTCTTCAGAGTGTGTGCTTGGCAAATCTTAGTTGTTGATTTTATGATTATCATTATTAGTACTTTAATCTGACAGCTCTTGGCATGATTGTCTCACAATTTGCTTTATGCATCTTGTCGTGTCTATTCAGTAATACTATAAACCTAGCACATCAGAGGGCAGCAAATTTGCAGCAGATCAGTTCTTTGGATTTAGACTGGCTGGGCGGAGCCACTTGCCAACCATGTGTTCTCAATAAAATTAAGTTTTAAAAGCATTGGTTCCCTAAACTGCAACCTAGGCATAATAGTAATAGCTACCTTATAGTGCTGTTGTTTGAGTTTCATTCTTAGAGCAATGGTAAGCCACTAAAGTGTTCTAAGAAGGAGAATTTCTACTTACCGTTTTAAAAGATTGTCTGACTTCTGAGGCAAAAGTTGAGATGAGAAAAGAAATTTGCAGTTTGTAGCACATTCAGGGGCTGAGCGGTGGTGTCTCTGACTAGGATGGTGTATCAGTAGAGTTATGATTTTAGTGGTAGAATTCGCAGAACCTGGTTGTAAATGAAAAGTATGAGAAAGAAGTTAAGGAAGATCCTCAGGTTTCTGGATTAAGCAATAGAAGAGATGAAGTTTCTGCAAACAGAAAAAAAAGACTATACAGAAAAGGAACATATTTTGGCAGTGGTGATAGTGTTGGTAAGAGACTTAATCAAAAGCAAACTTTTTGACTTTCTTTCTATTGCTCCCTGGAGCATGAATTTCATTTATTTGCTTTGTTTTTATGAATATCTATACTTTTCAAGTCTGAGAGTCTAACAGAATACCCCAATATTCTGGAATACCCTAGAATATTATGGGAGGGCCATTTTGACAAATGTTCAGATATTTTTAAAAAAGAACTCTCCTAGAGAAATGGAAATAAAAATAAACAAATGGGACCTAATGAAACTGAAAACTTTTGCACAACAAAGGAAACCATAAACAAGATGAAAAGACAACCCTCAGAATGGGAGAAAATATTTGCAAATGAAGCAACTGACAAAGGGTTAATCTCCAAAACATACAAACAGCTCATGCAGCTCAATATCAAAAAAACAAACAACCCAATCCAAAAATGGGCAGAAGATCTTAACAGACATTTCTTCAAAAAAGATACACAGATTGCCAACAAACACATGAAAGGATGCTCAACTTCATGTATCATTAGAGAAATGCAAATCAAAACTACAATGAGGTATCACCTCACACCGGTCAGAATGGCCATCATCAAAAAATCTACAAACAATAAATGCTGGAGAGGGTGTGGAGAAAAGGGAACCCTCTTGCACTGTTGGTGGGAATGTAAATTGATACAGCCACTATCGAGAACAGTATGGAGGTTCCTTAAAAAACTGAAAATAGGGGCTTCCCTGGTGGCGCAGAGGTTGAGAGTCCACCTGCCGATGCAGGGGACACGGGTTCGTGCCCCGGTCCGGGAAGATTGCACATGCTGTGGAGTGGCTAGGCCCGTGAGCCATGGCCACTGAGCCTGCGCGTCCGGAGCCTGTGCTCCGCAACGGGAGAGGCCACAACAGTGAGAGGCCCGTGTAGAGCAAAAAAAACCTGAAAATAGAACTCCCATATGACCCAGCAATCCCACTACTGGACACATACCCTGAGAAGACCATAATTCAAAAAGAGTCATGTACCACAATGTTCATTGCAGCACTATTTACAATAGCCAGGACATGAAAGCAACCTAAGTGTCCATTGACAACTGAATGGATAAAGAAGATGCGGCACATATGTACAACGGAATATTACTCAGCCATAAAAAGAAATGAAATTGAGTTATTTGTAGTGAGGTGGATGGACCTACAGTCTGTCATACAGAGTGAAGTAAGTCAGAAAGAGAAAAACAAATACCGTATGCTAATACATATATATGGAATCTAAAAAAAAAAAAAGGTTCTGATGAACCTAGGGGCAGGACAGGAATAAAGACATAGATGTAGAGAATGGACTTGAGGACACGGGGAGGGGGAAGGGTAAGCTGGGATGAAGTAAGAGAGTAACATTGACATATATACACTACCAAATGTAAAATAGATAGCTGGTGGGAAGCAGTCACATAGCACAGGGAGATCAGCTCAGTGCTTTGTGACCACCTAGAGGGGTGGCATAGGGAGGGTGGAAGGGAGACGCAAGAGGGAGGGGATATGGGGATATATGTATAAATATAGCTGATTCACTTTGTTGTACAGCAGAAACTAACACAACACTGTAAAGCAATTATACTCCAATAAAGATGTTAAAAAAGAAAAGAACTCTTTTTATTGGATAAGTATCTTTAAATGATTTTATAGACATTGCTCTCTAATTTATTATTAATATCTTTAGCGATCTAAATAGCATGTTTCTGCAACAACCCATTGTTCTATTGTTTAATATAACCCCTATGAAAGAAAGCTATGACACTTTTCTCTATGAAGGAACGATTCATACCCTTTGCTTTAAATTTCACTATTCTTCAGCCTCCAGTTAGACTGCTGCCCAAATACCATTAAGGGTAAGTTTTTCTTCTCTCCTGGGTAATTTCTCACCACTCCAGCCACTCCTACAAAATTTGCTGGATGTCCTAAAACATGCAAGTGCTTGGATTACTCCTGTACCTGTAAACAAAATGACTCTCTTCTGCTTACCAAAAAATGTTCAAGTTCCTTCATGTATTTCAGCAAATAGTTTGCTATGAAAAGACTATACAAGAATTGGTGGAAATTCACACTTAAAATGAAATCCATAGACACTTTATTTTACATATCCTCTGGGCCAAAAATTGGGAAATATACATGACTTGAGAAGTAAAACATTAAACAAGAGGTCATGAGGATTAAACATGAAATATCATACTGTCTTTAAAAACTCAGTTATAAATTTATTTAGCACTTAGCACATGCTTGATCATAGCATTTAGCTCTTAAATATCTATAAGTTTATGATTTTCTTGATGAGACTGTGATCACCTGGATGCCAAGGATTATGGTAGTTTATTTTCCATAGACTGTTCCTGGACAAAATAGATGCTCAAGAAGCATTTGTTGACAGACTGAAGTGTAGACTGAGACCCGATAGTATTAGAAGTTTTATACATTCAATGTATAGATGCTGTTGACATGTCAGTAGCATGAAACAGCTTGTAATTGTCAGGATGATGTTATTATTTGCCATTTGCTAAATGGAACACCAGCATGGCTTAGAGTCTCTTACACCGTTTTCTTCAGGGTGATGGAAGCCTTGGAGTTTTTCAGCCAGCATGGATAAATTTGTCATTGGGTATAACCCTTTCTAGGCCATTCAGATGTAGGTGTAGGTTAAAAAGAAAAATGACTGCAGTGCTGGTGAGAGGTATATACATTTGGCAACCCTCGTGCTGAACTCAAGGTACTAAAAGCAAAGGCTGCAGGCAATAGCCTTGAGTCCAGGCTCCTAGGGAACCCTTTGCCCCATTGCTCCTTGCTCCTGACCTAACATCCATCTTAAGAGGTGAAGCAAGAGTTCGTGTCCCTGGCTCTTTCAAACTTGGAATTATAGCCCAACTCTCAGTCAGGCTGTCAATTACTGACAATTTACAGGGCTAAGGGAATAAACTTTATGGCCTCTTAGAAGAGAGAAAGAAAAGAAAGAAAAAAAGTGGAGTGAATGTGAGTTTAGGAGATGCTATCAATATGCATATTTTGCTTTGCCATTAGTTAATTTTCTAAAGCTCTGCCTTATAAAAATCTGCTATCACACTGACAGCTGAAGGAGAAATATTAAAGGCCATTTGGTGTTCACAAACCAGTTTGTGGATAAACTGTAACTTCCCCCAAAATGAGACCTATAAACCAGTGGATCCCAAACTTTAGTGTATGTTAGAATCACTGGAGGGTGTGTTAAAGCACCCCCAAAGCTTCTGACTCAGGAAGTCTAGGCTGGCATTCGACAATTTGCATTTTAAACAAGTTCCCAGGTGAGGATGATGCTACTAATCAGACTACAGTTTAGGAACCACTGCTTTAAACATTGTTGTAAAATTTAGTTTTAAGATCATTTTGTTTATCAGTTAATATAAACACTGCACAGGTACTCTAACCTTAAAAAAAAAAACAAAACCCAACTATGTGAAAGAGGTATTGAATCTAGTATACAGAAGGTGCATTACAGGAACCAAATCCATAAGGCAGAATTGCCTTTTTAGTGTCCACACATATTTGAGAAGAAAATGAGGAGGAATAAGATGATAGGCATACCTGACATTAAAGAAAAGCTTATTCGTGACTAATGCAATGGAGAATTTGTTTAAGAACAATTCACAGGCATGATAGTCTGACCCTTCAGTGAGCCGAGTTCATGAAGTCCTCAGCTGTTGGCTGAATACGTGCAAATAAAGTACAGTAGGTGATAGTAACGGGCAGATGTCATGTAAAACGGTGACATACCTCCTACCATTCTCGGAGTTAAAGGACAGAGTGTCTGACCTAGCATTTCCTTAAGTTTCTTTTCGATTCTTTCCTATATATCTTTCTTCCTCTTGCAGAAGCTAAACCAGTTGTATAAGTACAGTTTATTTTCATAGGTAACCCGAATTTGAAAAATGATATGCTTAAGTGTTGGAAGAAGACACTACAGTTGACACCAGTAGTTCAAAACTGGGGAAATGTTGACCCCTAGAGGACAGTTGGCAATGTCTGAAAACATTTTTTATTGTCACAACCAGGGAGGTGCTACTGGCTTCTAGTGGGTAGAGGCCAAGGATGCTGCTAAATACTCTACACTGTACAAGACAAGCCCTATCCCCACTCCCGCCAACAAAGAATTATCCAGCCCAAAATGTCAATAGTGCCAAGGTTGAGAAACCCTGGTTTATACCCAGGAAATAAATGGACTGAAGAGAATCCATCTCTTCACATTCATTGCCTTGAATGTGAAAGAGATCTAATTAGACTACAGTATAGAATTACAGAATCTCTGCAGATTATTTGGTCACATCCTGCTCCATCCACCCTTATGGTTTTAGAGACCTGGCATCTTGCAACCTTATGCATAAAATGAATATGCTAGAATATTAAATCAAATTCCTAACTAACATAGAGTATAATTTAATAGGTACTCATTATAATCAAATATAAAAAGACTCCAGTTGACTTTTTTTTTTTTAATGAAGTCCTATTTTTTTTTTAATTTATTTATTTTATTTCTGGCTGCTTTGGGTCTCCGCTGTTGCATCCGGGCTTTCTCTAGTTGTGGCGAGCGGGGGTTGCTCTTCATTGCGGTGCGCGCGTTTCTCATTGCAGTGGCTTCTCTTGTTGTGGAGCACAGGCTCTAGGCGTGTGGGCTTCAGTAGTTGTGGCACGCAGCCTCAGTAGTTGTGTGGCTCGTGGGCTCTAGAGCGCAGGCTCCGTAGCTGTGGCGCACGGGCTTAGCTGCTCCTCGGCATGTGGGTTCTTCCTGGACCAGGGCTCGAACCTACGTCACCTGCACTGGCAGCCGGATTCTTAACCACTGTGCCACCAGGGAAGTCCCCCAATTGACTCTTATTATTATCTTCTTGGTGGTGATACTGAGAGCCGTCCTCCTTATAGTGCCTCTAGGACTGACAGCCAAAGATCCACAAAAACAATCTTTCCAAATTTTACTCAAGCGACTCAAGTTGATTTTTCTTTTGTAATAAAGTTGACATATTAAAAAATTATAAACACAGCATTGCTCAAATGAAAGCATTTTGAATAGACTTCTCAACTGAGGTTTTTTTTTTTTACATGCTTCAGTGATAGTGATTCTTTTTATCAGTCAAAGTAAATCAATATTTATGTCATCCAGGAAATCTGACTAATGCTAGGAATTACTGAATAGGCAATTACATTTCAAATGCAAAATTTAACAAAATAGTGGTATAATGTAAGAAGCAAATGAAGTAGCAATACAGTAAAACCAAGTGCATTTCAAAGAGCCCACTGATTTGAAGCTTTTCCAGTCTGTTTTCAAATCTTCTTTTGATATTCATAAATTCAAATTAAATAATAGAATTAATGAAAGAAATAAGAGATGTCTTAAAGGTATCATCTTTCAGCATAATATTCTTGGGTAGTTTATGACTACAGAGTGGCAGCTTTATCCATTTTAACAGTGAGCTTCAGGGAACAGGGCTGAAAAGTATGTTCATGAGGAAATACGTCAAGTTCATTAAATGCTTAACATATCATAAGTAAAGACTTATTTTTCTAATAAAAGCGTACATCTGTCTCCCCTAAATTCTAACATGCATTTTTAATCTAAAATATCTCCTTTCCTACTGTGGAATTGGAAAAATAATATGATTCAATAAAATCATTCTTTTTTGAATTTACTTACTTGGTGATTATACTTGTCAAATTAGTTTGACAAATTAGTCCTATAATATTCATCACAGGGCCTAGAGTCCATAAGTAACAGATAAACTGTGAGTCACACCACTCTGTGTATGATTTTGCTTATTTGTAAATTTGATGATGTCAACATATAGTTCTATACATTGATTTTTCTAAAATCACATCACTTTTTATTACCTGGAAGAAAACATGCAATAAATTACACTTTTTTATGCATCCATTTTATTGATAACAATCTTGGAACGTTTTCTTTCTTTCTTTGATAGGGGGTCTTCCAGGCATTTAAAGTGACCAACTCCATGATTTGCCTAAGACTTTCCCAGTTTTAGCACTCAAGTTCCATGTAAGCATGAAAGGAGAAACATATAGAAAGTTATATAACCTCCCACTCCATCTAGTCATAATGCCAAGAGTTGTAATTTGTAGAATAGAGAAAAACATCATACGTATGTAAGTTTACAAAGCAAAAGCAATTCCAAATACTCTGATCCAAATAATCCTGAAGCTGAGTTCTATGAAATCTCTGGATACAATTCTCCTCAAACCTTAGGTTTTAAACATCAAGAAAGTGACACAGGGATTACAGTTGACTCAGAGTCATAGATTCTGAGCTTGCAGTCTCAGGTTATTTATTCTGTTCAACATCCTCTATATTTATTTATGTTTTCTGTGGCCTCCAAACCTTCAGTTTTCAGTAAGGAAATTGTCACAGCTAGGTTTATGTATTCTACCCAGAGAGTCCATATCCTACTGATTCTAGGTTTACTCTCTTCCTTAATCTTAACCTTTCTCTTACTCGACACACTTAAAATCACCATGAATTCACAGGAAGATACCTGCAATAAATGGCAGAATTGGTAATGGAACAGTTGAGCATTCATTACAAAGTCAGATGAGTTCTTTGTCATTTACGAAGACAGGAGAGACTGACATTAAAATACGGTTCATTAAAAGTGAATTTTAGCCTGGCCATTTACAGTGCCAAAACATCTGGAGACTATTCTAATTTATACTGGAATGCCTTCAAAAATATTTGAACTCCTAACTAAACACAAGGGAATTGGTAAGTAGAAGGCTGTGGGTATTGTACTGAAGTGAGATATCTATTTATTTTTCAGAAAACTGCCATATATCAGCCTAAGTACCCTTCAACACAAACTCAGTTACGCTTTTTAAAAGTGTTACTTTTTCCTTGCCCTTCAGTTTTTACCTTACCATTTTTCTGGAATACGTGTTGACAAATGGTTCAGGGAAGTAAGTGGTTAAGTACGCTAAACTAATCCCCTCCAACCCCACATACAGATTGCTCATCCTTATCTAAATGAAAGATGGAGGATCAGAGCTAAGTAAGGGGACATGGTACAAAGGTACAAATGAATCCAATGCAATAGATAGCCACAGCAAAACTGCCCCTACTCGTCCTTGCAAAGCTAACCTATCTCAGGAGCTACCACAAACAATATCCATGCTTTCCTCTCCAACATTTGAGTTGAGGCTGTTTATTTACGTGATGCTTTATAACAGCTTTAGACTTCACTTTTTTTTTTTTATTCCTCATAATATCTTCTTAGATAATTAAGTGGCAACTCTTTAAAAAGTGAAAAGAATCTTAGCTTTAGGGAGTGTGTGAATCAATGGTGAGGTAAATCCAATGCATAAGAAAAAAAAAAAATCACTTAGGCAAGGACCCAAAGCTGTTTGACTTCCAATTCCTATTGACTAGTAACATATAGCATTTTATTCTCCTAACATCTCGTTTTACCAGGAAAAACAACAACAACAACAACAACCATATCTTGCTAATAGTTTCAGTATACAATTTCAAATTTTATCTTAATGGCAAAGACTTTCCTGGCCTTACCAGTCAGATAAATCAAGTGTTTCTCTGTTTTCTCTCACTGGACTATTCAAACCTCTATTGACTAATTTCTACCTGTCTTATTTTTCAAGGGCAAAGGCTTTGTGACTTTAATTCCAAATACCAAGCCCAGTGCCTTACCCAGAGAGGTGCTGAATGAGTATATGAGATTACACACAGTGTATCACCATAGTTAGTCAAGGATGACTCTTGTTTCATATTTTATGTATAGTGTTGTTTACTTTACAGTTGAAAAGGAGTTTTAGTTGTGTATGTGTATTTCTTGTCCCAATATTTTGTTTAGAAACATATTGGGAGTCATCATGAGCTACTATCAAGTTAAATGACTCACAGTTGATTTATTCATTCACTTAACAAACACCTATTGCTAAGCATGCATAAATAAAACAATCACCATATATGCCTTACTTGCACTAGGCTTACAAACACAACAGTGATCAGAACAGAGATTTCAATCCAGATCTATCTGAAGCTTGGTCTCTTTAATTTCTATTCTTTTTTGTCTTCCAAAACTCTGGGCTGAATCCAGAATGTTAAACTATACAATGAGTCAAATTAGTTTGTTATACATCTTGTTAGTGACAGATGAAATTTATATTCATATTTTTCTTACTTCTCCTTTTCTTCTGCTTCAAATTCTCCCTGCTATAACTCCTTTCCAATGCTAAGGGTGTCACATAATCTGTTTATAAAATATTCACAAATATAGCAGTCAATATTACATTTTATTTGTAACTATATTCAGAGCTGATGTTCATCCAGTGCATGCTGATATGAACAGACTGTTTATATATGCTTTCAATTCTTATTGTCCAATGTGTGTGCCATATCATTTTCTATAGCACCCCCATGTCTCATACAGAGCCCCATGATCAGGGTGTCCAAGGGAAAACGAGACTATTCTATTTCTCATGGTCAGTGTGGCAGTCAAGGGGACAGTTGCCAACCACCAGGGCAGACAGGACAGGATTGACTAAATCATGTGGTACATGTTTTTTACTTTTACTTGCATAGCACTTTCTTTTCTTCTGATAAACACACCTAGTTTTCATCTAGGGAACTCTCCCTTTGACACTGAGTGATAGGTAGGACTACAATCAAAGTGCTCTGTTGACTTTCCTAGTGCCCTGCCAATGCGTAGGCATGCTGTTCAAACATAACCCATCTAGTCGTCACTCTTAGAAATTTGAATCTTGAGCAAAGAAACAGAAAAGCTAAAAATAAATTAATAAATAATGAAGTAACTAAACAGTTTGGCTCACTGGCAACACTCTGACAATATTATGTATTAGTTTTTATCATCTGCATTCTTAAGTGTAGCTGTTTTCATACTTCCTGAGGGTCATTTCCCTTACTCCACACCCCCAGGTACTCCATCAATTGTGTCAGTGTTATCAGTTGACTTGTGAGCTCCAAAAATATATGTTGAAGTCCTAATTCACAGTACCTGTGAATGTGACCTTATTTGGAAAAAGGATCTTTGCAGATGGAATCAAATTAAGATGGAGGTCATTAAGGTGGGCCCTAATCCAAAAGGACTATTGTCATTATGAGAATAGGAGAAGAGACACAGAGACAAATACACAGTCAATAAGCCTTATGATGACAGAAGCAGAAATTGGAGTGATGGGCCTACAAGCCAACAATTGCCTGCAACATCGGAAGCTAAGCAAGGGGCTTAGAATAGATTCTCCCCTAGAGACTTAGACACCTAGATTTCAGATGTCTAGCCTCCAGAAATAAGAAAGGATAAATTTCTGTTGTTTTAAAGCCACCCAGTTTGTGATACTTTGTTATCTCAGTCCTAGGAAATTAAAATAGCCAGTTACTCCAAAATCTTCAAGAAAGAAATAAAAGAGCTTAAAAATTAGAGAACCTGACAGTCATTACTTGCTGCAACTTAATTTTGTTTAGATATAATTTGGATGGCTTATATACAAGGAGGTTGGGTCTCTCTTTCAGTCTAGTCATGGTAATCCTATTCTAAGTAGCCCCTCACTGATCTAAAAAAGCCAGTGTGATCCAACTCTGGCCAATGACTCACAGGGGAAATCTGCTAAGAGTCTTCTGGAAACGGTTTTCCTCCTAAGAGACTGGCAGGTACAATAAGAAAAGATGTGTTTTTCTCCATCTGCTTACCTTCTGCTACAGAAATTGTCTGTGGCGTATTGCAGATGTCTTGTAACCATGTGGTAAGACATCACCAACACAATGAGTATTTATTAGAAGCAGAATGAACTTGGGTACTTGCATAAGCCACCGCACAAACCCTGGAATCAGTAGTCTCTAGACTTATGTGAGCTTAAAAGTAACCCATTACATTAGCCACTTTCTGTTGTGTATTCTAGTATCTTTAGTCAAAAGCATCTTACAATATCTGTACAATATCATAGTCTGGGAACTGTCTAAGGACTTCAATCCAGTAGGTCAGCTGGCTAACAAGAATGGCATTAGTGATCAGATGTTTGAAGGTAATTCCTAATTAGTGCAAGGACTATTGTGTTTATTGTCTGGTGTTACAGTACATCGTGTGGATGTCTACTTTGACACAACTGCAAAGTAATTGTTACAGATATTGAATCAGTTATGCAGGAATTCCTAAAATATCCTGAAAAGTGGATTTCCCTTTAGTCTTCTCCTAATATTTTCAACGTCTCTGGGCCACAGACTTTGGTATTTTTAGCTTCTATTGGGGGGGAGAATAAGAGAGAGAAAAAATTGGGACAGAAAAATAAAAAGAGTGACAAAACTAAGTGAACAGCTCTAACATAATGAAAACCTGGGATAGATTCAGAGTTTAAAATTTTTATTCCTGAAATATAGATATGGAGGTCTGAATCATAGTAGTTTTTCCCTAAAAATTTTGTTTTGCTAAGGAAGTCTCTTGTGTAGCTTAAAGACATTGAATTTAGTTCGGGAACAGGTACTAGGAAATGTCCTTGTCAGTCAGAAAGCCCTTACCCTTTCAAGTAAACCAAGCTAACTGTAGGTTAGGAATGGATTTTACTTTTTATTTATTTGTGTTTGTTGCATGATTACATTCTTTCTCATAATTGCTTCTTCCTGCAAATCCAAATACCATGGCCATGTTCACAGCAGGAAGTGGGCAATGGGATAGAGGGGCACCTATGTCTGTACTGATTTACCAAAAAAAACCCCAAAACATTCCACTTCCCCCAAAAGACTTCCCCTTTAGGCTCATTAACTTTAAGTGACCCTCAAGACCACCTTTACTTGCAAGGTAGAATGTCAAAGCAAGAAACATAATTCTTACAGGTGAGTAGTTTCTTACCTGAACATTTTGGTTAATATAAACTTCCTTTGCCATAATTTCACACATAGTCAGAAAAGAGTTAACATCTGCATGGCCTAGATGAGTTCAGATAAAATAAACACTTGATTAATGTGTTTTAATGGCTAGGCTAGTGCTTATTTGTATGTTGGCATTATAAAATGTAAAGGCTTTTCAATATAAAACCTGAGACACTACTAGAGAGGGGCAAAACTTTTTGAATTTACTGAATGTTGCATTTAATATTTTAGAAAATTATCCTAGGAACTATATGGAATTACATACTGATATTTACTTAATAAGATTTCACAGTGTGTATAAATATATAAATAGATGTACATTTGTAATGATATTGTATTTGGGGTATCAGATGCTGAGCTATCTTTTGTGGTCATGTTTTATTTTTATCACAGGCAATTTTTCATATTGTCCTATTATCATAGGAATACTTCCTACAGAGAAAATGTGCTTAAGCCATTACGCTAAATGTATGGTAAGTACTATATCTTATATTATGGTTTGCTATATGATTTATTTTATCAAGTATGAAAACAAAGGATGAATCGTGTCCTCTTTATATAACGTTTACTTTAAATTCTATAAAGTGCAATGCATTTACTTCCTTGAACTCTGTTTTGTTCCTCTTATTCCCAACCATAGTAAATATTTGCACATGTAGGCTGCCTGTAGCTTCCACGTGCTGGAGAGTGAACAGATAAAAGGATGAAATGATAGAAGAAGACCAAAATTTAGCATCAATCTTGACGCAAATGCAATGCACACAAGAGATTCTGATTTATATTCCTATTATGTGAAACGAGGATTTCATTTCTGGATTTTCACAATTTCAAGGAACTCCTATTTACCAAGGCAGAGTCATGAGGCTCACCAAGCAGCTGTGTGGGTCTGTAACCACCTGAAGTCCAGCTATGACTGTGGATTTTGAAGTGTATTAGGATAAGGGAAAACTTTCTAAAACCCATTTCCAGTATCTGTGCTTGAGTTCAGCCTATGAAGGTTTTATGAAAAATTAGAGATGATGACTCAGCTTGTTGTACCCATGCTTTGCAGGCAAAATTCATCTTTTTGAAAAATAACATAGGCTAAAGATGTCAGGTATAATCACTTATAAATCAAACCTAGCAAATCCTCTTTATTCATGTATATAAAATGAGAAATATTTATATGTATCATTCACTTTCTTCAAACTATCATAACACCCCTTGACCTGATGAGAAAGGAAGGTGAATGTTGTGAAGTTATTGTTCTGATCCATGTATAGAAATCCTTGTTAGGATAGATAATGAAGGTGGTATGACTGTCAATAAGCAAGTATTATTGCCTTCTGAAAGCCCCAAGTAAAAGCCATGTTTTCAGCAATGGTTCATTGAGGTGGAGGAAGGTAAACAATTTGACTGAAGTCAATCTGTGAAATGACCAAATCTCATAAAGCTATCAAAAAATATGTTAAATCCAATCCAGGTTAATGTGTTATAGCTGTTTATTGCCAGGGGCACGAGCAGGGGCAAAGACAGGTAGGAGGCAGGAGGACATGCGAGTGTAAATGCAAGGGCAAAGGGATAGGAGGACAGAGTTAGGGGCAGAGAAAGGTGAAGTGGCCTGGGTGTTCTCAAAACTAAAGAGGAAAATTTATGTTTACGGAAAAGTTCACTCTTTCTTGGAAAATGTTCAGAAATGAGGAAATGCTAGGTATCTAAAATTAGTCACTCCATAAATTCAATATTTGGCAAGTTGATTTTCACTGAATGGGCTTTTAGCAAATTGATGTTGGCGGCATTTAATAGTGTCAAAGGCCACTAAATACTCTGGATTAAACTTTTCTGCATGGAAAGTATTTCTTACAGTAGTGTGAATGACTTTAATCCAATCAGATCAACAGCTTGCTCTGAACTAGACAAGACAGGATGGGAGGTCAAGTTCAACTGGGTGGGATGGAGGGGATATTTCATCTCAGGGCTTCCACAGGTGGTGAGTTACTGTGAATAACAGAAAAAGGTAGAGAACAAACTAAATGTCTCGTTATAGAGCAAGGTTAAATAATGTACAGAATACAGATTTAGGCATTTATATGATAGTGAATATTTATCAACATGGCAAGATACTTTACGCAGTAGACTGCGAGAGCAGAAACTTTATCTGATGTGCTCACTATTAAACCTAGCGCAGTACCTGGTATAAAGGAAAAGGGATCAGATTATCAAAGATAATATAAAATATCACATTTTCTGTTTAAAAAATTTTGAAAGAAAATTTCCTAAGGTTTAAACACTGCTAGGTATTTTTAAATTATTTATTTATAATTTCTAATTCATATCAATAAACATGTTAATTTTTAGAGAAAAATAAATGGAATTCCATTGTTCTGAAATAGTTTGCAAACTTCTTATTATCTTTTGGTATCCTTGAATTCAGATTGTACATGTGACCACTTTTTGCCATTTGGCTAATACATTCCATTGGACACGTTAGAGCAGGCAGTTAGCCAGATACAAGCAGAGAAGGAAGGCATGGGTCACATGGCAGGAAACCATACATCTCGGGCCGACAGGGGTCCTAGAGGCAGACAAAGCAAGGTAGGAAAAGGTGGGAATCTCCGGCTTCTGAATGTAACCTTTTGCTCATTATGGCCTCATTACAATAAAATTAGTCTTGCTGATAAGAAGTGCTCATCATGCTCCAACACCATGATACTTCTGATCAAGACTAACTAAATAAGGACAAAAATCCCTCCTCCTCTTGGGAAGGTGCAGATGGGATAAAAATCAGGAAATACAACCCAAGACCCCTCCCTCTGCAATGAATATCCCACCCAATCATTTTCACACTCCATATAACCAGCTTGCCAAAGAAACTCAGGGCAGCTGCTCACCTGAGCCTGCCTGCTCGCCCTCCCGAGAGGGTACTGTTGCTTAATAAATCATGGTTTTGCTCTCTTGGTCTCTGTGTCTCTGAATTCTTTCTGCAATGGAACAAGAACCTACTCTCCAGTAACAGACATAAGACCAATCATGCTGCCCTCCTCACCCCCCCAAAAAAAAAAAAAAGCAACTCCATATATTCACCCTATAACTGATACTTACGAAGCAGTATGTTGTATATAACTTTCTGCTTAGATCTATTAAAAGCATGCATGTCAAGATGATTTCAGTTACATTCTGCTTTTTATGCATATTTATTGCTATGCAAAGGACATGTGGAAAGTCCACCAAAGTGGATATTGTGCATTAGATAAGTGGTGATTATCAGTAAGTAAAGAAAACGGAACCTTTGCTCAAAGAATCCTTTTGAAGAGGATGTAAGAATACAAAGTTTAAGAGTGCTAGAAAATATTCCTTATAAAAGTAGTAGAAAAAAAAAAGTAGTAGTCACTCAGGAGTCATTGTTAGCATATAGCTTTCGGTATAGTGGTTAATTCATACAGGTTCATTAATAGGTAAAAATGGTTTGTTATACTCATTCTTTACCCAACTTCATGCTTAGCTCCTCAATGTGTCTGCAGATTTTCTAGGTAAAATTTGGTTTAGTAGAAATCTTAATTTGGAACACTTTCCTTAGTTCCAAAGCATTAAGATACTCTCCTAAGTGATGTTATTGAAATAATTAAATTTCTTCCCTCCCCCATTCCACTGTAATCCATTGCTTTGTTCAAGGGAAGAATATTTGTGTGCTGTCACTTTTTCACACATAGTCATTATTTAAAGAAAGAAGTTTGCATAAGAATCTATTCTGGCTCAATAGCATAGGAATATTTCCTTTCCTCACAAAGATTCTGTGTATTTTTTTTTTTGGAAAAAATTATTAGTAGAAAAAATTAGATAGATATTTCTATTAGAAAAGAACCTCTGGGCATGGTCTGGAGGTAGGAGAGTGAGAAAAGAGGAACTTATGATGTTCTACATAATAATGCAAAGACCTATATCTATCACTAATAGGAAATTCAGCTTGAAGTGAAAAAGTGCACTTTGCATTATTCTCCTAAAAATAGTTATTTTAGACTAATAAAAATGAACTATGGGAAATAAAATGAAGATTTGGTGGCCTCATAAATGCCTGTGTGGGTGAAAATAACAACTCTACGGCAATACAAATCCCTGAAGGAAAGAAGTGAAGATTTGCATTCTGAGGGATTGAATGCAAAAGCCCAAATGACCCTCTCCCTTACCATTATCTTTTCCTTTTGTTTGTTTTATTTTCTTCAAGGTATTCATCACTATACAAAAAAAAAAAAAAAAAAAAAGAACTATTGATTGCTTATTTCTCGTTCATTCTTTGTCCTCTCCCTGAACTAAAATATGAGCTTTATGAGAACAGGAGTTCTGTCTACACTGATTGTTGATACATCCTCTTCCCTCTAAGGGTACTTGAACAAAGTAGTTGCTCAATAAACATATGTCATGTGAATGTACGAATAAGTTATACTATGAGGAATTAAGGAACAGGGCAATTAAGAGGAGCTGAGGTCAGTATCATCATTCACATCTTAGAAATATTATAATGCTGGAGGACAAGAGTGTGACAACTAGGGGAAAGAACAGTGTTCTGGTAGAGATAAAAGCAGTTGGGAGGAGAAGGAGGTACAACAAAGCAACACTGATTTTGGCAGACTCAGATACAGATGTTGGAAACCATTCTAGAGGAGGAAGGCCTATGCAGCAGAGGAAATGGATTTTTGATTTACTTTGAGAAGAGATGAACTGCTCAACTTACTATAAGTTCTCATAGGACCTAACTTTTAATTTCTGAGTTATAAAGAAAGGTTATCCAATCCATATTTCCTGAACTGTGTCTAAGCTATGTTTTCACTGCATGGCAATTGTAGTTTGCAAAGTACATCTGTATAATCCTAAGCGTTTCTTGGCTTACAGTCCAGAAAATGTCAGTAGCTTATATCTCATGGGAAATGTTGTAAACATTTTAATTAGATACCACTTTGCTTCTGTCTCTTATTTTCTGGAGAAACACAGCTCCTGTTACTTCCCACCTCTGGAGAGAACGCTACAGATAGGATGTAGAAAACATAGGTCACTCCAACATTGCTGTGTATGTGTGTGTGTGAATACAGTCTGTGTATATGTAAAAATATGTATGTTTACAGTGTATGTATGTGAACAATGTTTGTGTATGTACAGTGTATGTATGTGAACAGCATATGTGTGTATGTATGTGTTCATCATTCCTGATGTGTGCTGTCTGTTTTCAGGATAAAAATTCTCATGAAGTGAGTTGTTGAAAGACTATCATGATTTGTGAGAAAGTAGAAACCCAGGTTGTCTTTAAGTTTTAAATTTCAGATGATAAAAAGATCCAGAAGGCACTGAACCGTTTTCATTAAGTGGGTGTTCTGAACATTAGCTGTTCACTAGAGACCAGAAGAGCAGATGACATTACACATAGTCAAGAGAGACATCAAAGTGACTTGGAATGAGAAAAGAACACTGTAAGCTATAAAATAAAGACCTTGCAAGATGTTATTCCAGATTGAATAACTCAGACATTGGGAAATGTAGTGCAATATATTGCACTCTGATTATAAAAGAGACCAAAGAAACAAGTACTTGTTTACATTTGTAATATGATAAAAATATAATGAAATATAAGCACTTTGGGCTTATTACGCAATGACCTCCAATCAAGCCACCAAATGCATTCCTGAAAAGTTTTAAGGTAAATAGAAAATGAGTTTTGCATAAAGTAACATAGCATTACTGGGACATTGTATTTATGAGAAATATTCTTGAGTATTTTAAGAGTACTCTTAAAGGAGTTTTTTTAAGGACCTATGTCATATATATCCAGGATGGTTCACCATTAGTAGGATCTGTGACAATGGACTAGAGTGTATCCAGTAGTTGGCAGCTCTGCCTGGATATTTAACAGACATGCCAAATGTGGCATGACCAAAGGAGAGAAAAAACAAACAAAAAACCCTCTTATATCTTATATCAATATTTAGCCTCAAGCCTTGTTTTCCACAGTCTTTCAAATCTCAGTAAATGTCAGTGTCACTTACCCAACTGTTCAAGCCAAAAATACCAACATCC
Organism: Monodon monoceros; assembly: GCF_005190385.1. NCBI lineage: Eukaryota > Metazoa > Chordata > Mammalia > Artiodactyla > Monodontidae > Monodon > Monodon monoceros. The sequence goes on along the minus strand of NW_021703768.1, from coordinate 140,387,565 downwards.
TTATCCCTTTGTTTTCAAGTTTCCCTATCTTCTATCCATTGGTAAATCATTTTGATCCTAACTTTAAAATGTTTTTTTTTTCTGTATGCAACAGATATTGTTTAACGTATCAACAAATATCTTAAATTCCCACAATTCACTTTCCATATAGCTACCTAAGTATTCTGTTTGAAGTGTAAATCAGATTATATATATATATCTTGATTAAAATCCTCCAGGGATTTCTCATTATTATTAGAATAAAATCCAAGCATCTTACCACTTACAATATTGCCCCAACTGTACCCCTCCTCCAATTTCCATCACTTATTCTTCTCCAGATACCTTTTTAAATTCTGCTTTTAAACAGCCAAGACAGGGAGGTTCCAGTTATAGAGGTCTCTCCCACTGAATGCAAGTTTACATCTTGGAAGGAATATAAATATCTGAGGACTCAGAAAAACAAATGGTAGCAGGTGGACTGGGAAATGAGAGCAGAATTCAACGTACCACTAAACTGGTAGTGAATTTACTATTTCTCCCCCCTTCCTGTATTGCTTGGCCTGGCCCCCACTCAAAGGGAGCACAAAACTGCATACTAAAGACAGAAAGAGCTTCAGGAGTTCCAAAGTACTGTAAAAAGGACTCCTGAAATGCAGAGAAAGTGTGAGAATTCCCTGTGGTTATTTTTCTTTCTCTTTTCCATTCTCTCTTGCACTCTCTAGCCTCTGGGAAACTCTAGAGCTGAAGCTGCAGCCCTGGTGGTTGAGCAGGCACCTAAAACTCTGAGGGAGGGAAACTTTCTTAACAGAGGAGCCATGATCTCAAGAGCAGGGGGATGAATCTGTTGCTTGTTGCCTCTTTTTCTTGTTCTATTTTTACCACTTTCTTCCAAATTCAGTCCCAGTTGTGGGAAGTGCATGGAAAAGCAGGTTAACTAAAGCCCAAGCTCTCTGACCAGAGGATCTGGAAAGGAAGCTGCAGGGGACTGGGAAGTATCAGGGAGTTTTCAGAGAGGAGGGAGCTCAAGAGAGAGAGATCAATCCCATAAAATTGTGTATGAACTCCTGTGCTCACCTCTGAACTGAACATGTGGGGATCTGACCCAAAATAGGATATCAAAGGCTTTAAAACTGACTACAATATAGACCAGGCACAGAATGGCTGCTAGAAAGTGAACACACCAAGTGATCCAAATAGCACTGCAAACACTTTAAAAACTGCACAGACATTGAAACCACAATCTAAAAAAGTAGATCAGAGCTTTTAGCTTAAACCTGAAAGAAGAACCATCTTCTTATGATTTAAATAAGAGAGTCTCGTAACACAATACTCAAAATGTTCAGGATACAATCCAAAATTGCTTGGCATGTGAAGAATCAAGGAAATCTTAACACTTAAAACAACAGATAGCAAAACCAAGATAACAGAGTTGTTATACTTATCAGATAAAGACATTAGAAGAGCTATTATAACCATGCTTTAATAGGCAAATGCAAACACTCATGTCATGAATAGAAAGATCCAAAGTCTCAGCAAAGAGTTAGAATATACAAAGATAAATGAAATGGAATTGTTTGACTAATAATCAAAATAGAAAATTCACTAGATGGCCTAAATAGGATAATGGTAAAGAAGCAGATAACTTCAAGGTGGATCATGAGAAATTAAGCATTCTGAAAAAGAGAGAGGAAAAGAGATTAAAAAGAAATAATAATAAAAACAGCCTCAATATCCTGTGGGACAATATCAAAAGGTCTAACACTGGTGTCACCTGAGTCACAGAAAGAGAAAAAGTATGTGATAGAGAAAAACGTGTTTGAAGAAAAATAACTGAAAACTTCTCTAATTTGGTGAAAGTGACAAACTTACAGATGCAAGAGGGAGGCTCAGGAAATTCCAAGCACAATAAACTCAAGAAACTCACATGCAGAGACATCATAATCAAACTTCTGAAATTAAAGACACATACAAAAATCTTGACTGCAGCCCAGGACTCATTACGTATGGAGATACTAACTCAAATGACTATATTTGATATCAGAAACCATGACAGTCAGAAGGAAGTGAAACAATATTTTTAAAGTGCTGCAGAAAAATTCTATATTAGAATTCTATAACCAGTGAAAATATTCTTTAGAAATGAAGGTGAAATAAGGATATTCTCAGATGAAACAAAACTAAGAGGATTCATCACTAGTAAGAAACCTATAACATAAGGAATAAAGGAAGAGTAACAGAAATGGTAAACATCTGGATACACAAAACAGACTATTTTCCTTTTTAGTTCTTTAAAATATGCATGATGATGGAAAATAAAAATTATGGCATTTTCTAATGGGTTATTCAATATATGTAGTTGTAATATCTGAGAACTACAAGGAGGAGAGTAAAAGGACCTACACTGTGGTAAGGTTTCTGCTTACCATTTGAAGTGGTAAAATATTAAGTCTCTGTAAAATGAAAAAAAAAAAAGTATATGTGCCATAATCACCCCCCCAAAAAACCACTAAAAAACTATACAAAGTGATATAATCAAAAACTCAATAATTCAAAAGGAAGCAAGAAAGGGGAAACAGAAGAATGAAAATTAGAGGGAAAATTCAGAAAACAAATAGTAAAATGGCAGACCTAAATCCAAACATATCAATAATTTTATTAAATGTAGTGATTTAAACTCACCAATTAAAAGACAGAATTTGTCAGAATGGATTAAAAAATATTTATGTATCCACAACAATCCTATTTCATATGTAATTATATAATTGTGGTAAAGGTAAAGGGATTGCAAAAATAATGCTATGCGACCACTAATCAAAAGGAAGTTGGAGTAACTATATACTAATATTAGACAATGTAGACTTCAAAGCAAGGAAGACTACCAGGGAAAAAATGGACAGTATAGAATGATCATTCTAATTTCAAGGCCTTTAAACTTGGTGGCTTATCTGGAACACTGGTGAGCATGTGACTGTCTCACCAAGTATCATTTCTTAGAAGAAGTCCTCCCTAACTGCCCCTCCCTAGTCATCCGATCATATTCATATCACCCTATTTATTTTCTTCAAAGCACTTTGCATTAGCAGGGGTTTTGTTTTTGTTTGTTTCTGTATTTTTTTCTGGTATATAGGCTCCTAGATCCTCAGCTCCACACAAATTGCCTAGCAAACTATAGGCTCTAAATAAATAATTGCTGAATAAACAAATAATGGGCTGACTCAAACACATGACCTTTACCTTAGTAACAGGCCTACCTTATTATGTTGTGAGAATTAAACGAGATAAACCAAAGAAAGCACACATTGCAGTGATCCTAATAGAACACTGTTTCATAAGTGTTACCAGTTGACATCGTCATTATTATTTAGCATCCAGAACCGTGTACCTTGTGTTTTTTTTAAAGTAAGTCTCTGTCTTTTGACATAAGCCATGAGTTAATCTATTGGTGGGTTCCTGGCCTTAGCTATAACTTCCATGTGGTGTTTATGCCAAAGGTTGCTACACTATGAAAGAAGACAGATGGCAAAGGGGAAAGGTAAACAAAATCATTAAATAATATTCTTTCTACTGCTTCAAGCTATGTAGCTATGTAGTTATGCTCTATGTAGCTATGTAGTTATGCTATCTCTAAGCTTTCAGTGATCACTTATTAGCAATATAAGCAGAGTGGATTCTGATAAGTATTTCAGGAGTATGGCATTATTATTACCAATAATCATGATAGTAACAAGTACTCTTCAAGCATACATCTTATAATTTTTTTCCCCACCTAAGGAATGCAGATGTGAGTGCTCCTATAACTGACAAGGGTAAGTTCAAGTAAAAGATGTGGAGATTGTGAAAATTTACATTACAACAGTCAAAGATATCAAGGGAACATTTAGCTCTAAAAAGAATATCTCCATTCAGCATTTAATTTTAACACTTGATACAGGAAATAAAAAGTCACCTATGTACATCCAGGCCAAAACTAATCCACAATATAAATCATCAACGATTTATCTATGTAATTTTTTTTAAAAAAGAAAGAGACTAGAAGAATTTAGACCAAAAAGTTAAGGATTGTTATCTTAGTTTTGAGGAATTAAAGATAAATTTGTTTTTCAAATTTTTGTATTATATATATTTTCTATAATATATATATTCAGAAAAGCATAACAACATTTAAAATTATAATACGGAACCATGAAGGGGCTTCTTGTTTTTATTAAGAGTGCAAATAAGATGGGCACCAGGTCCCCTCCTCAAAAGTCAACCCTAAGAAATCTACAAAAGTAAGAGAAAAGCATAGATCATAGGAATTAATAACCAAAACAATATAAAAGTAATTAAAAATTAAAATGAACAAAAGTAAATAAATATAAGATATCACTAGGTGGAAAGAAAGCCATTGTGAAAGAGAATGTGTGTGTTTTGGATGAAGATGAGGAAGATTGGAGCCTGGGTGAAATGACATATTTAAGGCCATGATTCACAATATGTAATCTCTAGACTTGCAGTATCAGAATCACACAATGCAAAAAAAGGCAATGTGAGGGCAGAGTGAAAAGTGACCCTCAACAGACCTGGAAGACAGCTCTCATCAGAAGCTGAGTCAGCCAGACCTTCATCTTAGACTTCTAGCCTCCAGAACAGTAAAAAAATTGTCTGTTCTTTAAGTCACCCAGTCTGTGGTATTTTGCTTGAGCAGCCTGAGTTGATTAATACACTAGTATAATAGAATGATTACAGATCTCAGACATAAACCACTGACAGAGAACTAATTAGGAGAGAGAATATAAAACCCAATATAGACACATTTAAGTGACAATAAAGAATATCAAAGACAGAATAACTCTAAAAACCCTCATACAGAAAGACCATCTAACTGGCATTAGAATTTTCAATATTAGCACTGGATACAGAAAAAAAAGGAATAAACATTTCTTAAGTATTGGAGAAAAGCACTTTATAGATTTGATACATCTAACAAATCGACAGAAGAAAATATATGTGGAAATAGGTGTACAGGACAACCATCGGGAGAACAATCACCGTGTTTGTAACTTCTAAATCAACACATGACAAACCCAGTAAAAGCAGAAAAGAAAAAAATCAGAAAGTGTAATGTACTGAAATATGCAATAAGATAGAAAAATAAACTATAGTTATAAATAGTAATTATATTAGTATTATAATTTATCTGGGAGAAGAGGCAATACATTTATAAACAGCTGAAGTTTAAATAACGGAGAGTCAAGTAAGGGTTCTGAATTCAATCAGTATAAGATATTGGGACAAGACCACATGAAAAATTTAAGAGGAATGGTATTTTCTGTCACACAGAAATATAATGCTAACACAACCAAGTATTTTTTACTTCTATTTACCAAAGAATCAGCAAGACTAAGTAATTTTATAAAATACGATTAGCAATTAGCTTACAGTAATAGTATTCTGCCACTTTCTAGAAAACTCTACTTAGCTACCACACGGTTATTCATACTAGAACATTATACTTTAAAGTATATACTTTATGTATACTTTATTCTTTTTGAGGGATGTATAATCATGTGTCTCTAGCCTATTAAGCTACTACTTCATGTCAAAAACTAACATAAGTTCTTATTCATTCATTAATTCGAGAAATGCTTAATATTGTAGGCACTGTTCTCAATGCTGGAAGTACAAGGGTGAACAAGACAGACAAGCTCCTTCAACTGATAGAATCTACAAAGGTGATACAAATGAAATCTGATGTCAATTATTATCTATAATAACAAAAGTTATTATTTGCTCTTAGTCTGCTTATCAGAAAACACACTTGTACAAATCAAACTAAAATAAACCAAAACTTACTTTTTGGTTAAGCATAAGGTTAAGATAATTGTGTATTAGCAAAATATTACAATTTTGGTTTTTATTTTTTTTAATTTTTAAAAAAATTTTATTGGAATATAGTTGATTTACAATGTTGTGTTAGTTTCAGGTATACAGCAAAGCAAATGAGTTATACATATATATATATATATATATATATATATATATATATATATCTCCACTCTTTTTTAGCTTCTTTTCCCATATGGGCCATTACAGAGTTTTGAGTAGAATTCCCTGTGCTATTTTGGTTTTTAAAAAATCGTATCCCTTCCTATCTCTAAACACTTTCATGAAAATAGAACCATTTTCATGTGACTCAATCAGATTTTACTGAGAACCAACTTCCTAAAGTCATATATTATGCAGAGTTAAGTATAAATGTATAAGTATAAATATAATCATAAATATATCCTCTGCCTTTGAGATCTCATAATGTAAAGAATCACTTATAAGGTAAGTCAGAGAGTAAACATTAATGATTGTGTACTGCTTTTAATTGGAAAATTAGAATAGGTATACTTTCAAAAAGTATATTTTTGAAATCTGTGTCTACAATGTACTTTTTAAAGCTCAGTTGAAGAAACTAACTTTTTAGAGAATATCTGAAAGATATGTAGACCATCATTTCTCTAAATTAAAAAAAAAAACTTCCTTGACACATATCAAACATATCTTATGCCTCAATCAAATCATTCTGGGGACCCATATAGGTAGCACTGGTTTACTAAACTGTGGTTGATTTGATGCTGCTAGCCTTGTACTATAAAGAGATTAATGGAGTCTGCTCATAGTTTAAGGATATTTTCCTGAAAATGCAGGGAAGAAATTTATTTTTATTTTTAGTGTTAGGAGATATTTTGATTGTCTTGATCAATAAGGGGTATGTGTGTATTTGTGTGTGTGTGCATGGGTGTGTTAATTTTAATGATCCTATAAAGTTAACAACTGATTATATTATCACATATTTCCTTCTCACACTGTCTATCAGACAGCTTATGGCCAAATTTGTGGTCCATTATTAAATGGAATATTTTTCTTCACTACATGTAATTTATATATTAAACTCACATACATCCCTGCTTTACTTGGACCAATTTTTTTCTTCATTGTTTTCATTATTTTTAAACATATTTCATGTATTATATCATATTAATATTTGTATGTCAACTTAAATCTAATAAATATTAAAATATAAAAAATTAAATACTAATGAACGCTGTAAATTTATAATAAATTTTAGATTGATCAAATATTTAGATATAAAAGTGAAACTATAAAACTACAAGCTTTTATGGTATTTAAAAAGTTTCAGAGTACAGAGATCCTTTCTATTGTGCCACAAAAATTAAAAGCAAATTAAGGGCCATCATTAAAAAGTCTATAAATAACAAATGCTGGAGAGGGTGTGGAGAAAAGGGAACCCTAGTACACTGTTGGTGGGAATATAAATTGGTACAGCCACTATGGAGAACAGTATGGAGGTCCCTCAAAAAACTAAAAATAGAGTTGCCATATATTCCAGCAATCCCACTCTTGGGCATATATCCAGACAAAACTATAATTTGAAAAGATACATGCACCCTTATGTTCATAGCACCCTATTCACAATGGCCAAGACACAGAAACAACCTAAATGTCCATCGACAGATGAATGGATAAAGAAGATGCAGTATACAGATATACAATGGAATATTGTCAGGCTTAAAAAATAATGAAATGATGACATTTGCAGCAGTATGCATGGACCAAGAGATTATCATAGTAAGCAAAGTAAGTCAGAAAGAGGAAGACAATTACCATATGATATCATTTATATGTGGAATCTAAAATATGTCACAAGTGAACTTATCTATGAAACAGAAACAGACTCACAGACATAGAGAACAGACTTATGTTTGTCAAGGGGAAGCAGAATGCAGGAGGGTTGGATTGGGAGTTTGGGATTAGCAGATGCAAACTATTATAAATAGAATGGATAAACAATAAGGTTCTACTGTATAGCACAGGGAACTATATTCAATATCCTGTAATAAGCCATAATGGAAAATAAGCAAATTAAGAAATTAATTTTTTAAAAAAAGCAAATTAAGAAATTATCTCATAGAAGAATAAAAAAAATCTACATATGGAAAAAACACCATATGGAACTCAAGATGAAAGAATGATTTTGTTAATATATAAAATAAACTTTGAAACCAATAGGTTAAAACTAACAACCCAATAGGGAAGTGCGTAAAGGACAGGAGCAAACAGTACACAAAAGATGAAATACAAATGGCTCTTAAGCATAAGAAAAGGTATTTAACCTCATCCCTCAGGAAAGATGGACATTTAGTACCACAATGTAATACTTTTTTTTTCACCTGTCAACATTGATAGTGATTAAAATGTTGCTAACATGCTGTGTTGGCAAGAGAGAAAAAAAAGGACTTGCATATTGTCCGTGAGAATGTCAAGTCATCCTCGCTCTGGAGGGTGACCTGGTATTAATTATCAAAATGAGAGATGTACTATATCTTGGATTTAGCACATCCACTTCAAATATTTACTCTACAAATATTCTCACACATGTGGACATAGTGGTGAACAGGCAAATACACAGTCTGAAACATTACAAAGGGGACCAGTTACATGAAGTATGCCCTCTTCACAGAATGAAATATTGTGCTGTTGTTAAAGAGAAGGAAGCAAAATTACATGTTCTGATCCAGAAAGGTTTTAATATGCACTATCAAGTATTTTAAAAAGCAATATTCATATAAGTTAGTATAGCATCTTATCTTTTGTATAGCAAGGGGGAAGTAGAGAGAAGTTGTTGAAGGAAAAATCATGTCTATTTGTGAATGTATTATTTCTAAAGGAGATATAAGATATAATAGTAGTTGCCTCTGGGGAAGACAGCTGAGTGGCTGAGAATTAGGGTAAATGGAGGGTTTTTTTAATATATATGTTTTCTATCTTTTGAATTTTGTATCATTGGCTTATATCACCCATCCTCTCTCCCCATCTCACCAAAAAAAGAAAAATGAGAATTACTGGTGGAGCAGAAACCAGATGCCAGAATTATCAACCATGGCTATACAATTAAAATCACAAGGACATTAAGCCATAGTACAGAATATCTGAGTTGGGGGTCTGATTTTTACATGTGTATGTATGTGTGTGTGTGTGTGTGTGTGTGTGTGTGTGTGTGTGTGTGTGTGT